>NC_054385.1:126165252-126481502 GCF_017654675.1 Xenopus laevis | reverse complement strand
TAAAGGAACAGTTAAAATAAAAACTGGGTAAATAGATAAGATGTGCAAAATAAAAACGGATATAATTATGTAACCCTATCTTGGCCACCACCTGTTTCATAGCATATACACCATTAATAGCTTATCATTCACAGGTCCTGAATCGCCTTTGCAAAATGAAAGGGTACTGGACATTTCTCCCATGGCAGTGCCTCCACCTAGTGGAATCCAGGGATACACCTACAGGTGGCTCCACTAGGAACAAATAATTATGCACGCGTTCAGTAACAAACTTTATATAAGAAGGAAATAAAGCAAAATGCAGTTACACAATACAATTTCACACTATGTCATTTCAAATAGTGTTTCACACTTGGAAAAAGAGGGGATGAAAAGAATAATTTGTATGCTCCTGGGTTTTCATCCATTGCTCAGTGTTTGATAAATGCATGCTTCATCTGTCAAGAGTATAATGTTGGTCTTGGTATGTGTTGACTTATTTTCCAATTGGCCTGAGACTTTCTCCTTTGTCAAAGCAGATGCTGCAAGTACTACTAAATTACTTATTTGAGAACTATAAGTTCTGATAGAGTTATCCATTTTGAGAATACTTTAATGGAAACTATTTTTATCAATATCAGTTACATACACCTATAGACCAAAAACCTGTAAGGCCAAGCTTACCAAAGCAGTTAAAACAGTAGGATGTACATGGGTAGAAGCACTCTCCCTTGTACGTGCACTTGTCTCTATATGCTCTACCTCCTTCTTCTAAACACAGGTTGTCGCCATATACAGGGAGCAAAAGTGCCGCATCTGGGTGTGGACATACTTCCACAGGGGCCACTATATCAGTAACTGCCCCTGACGCACCTGTGTATTTCTGCACCAAGAATTCCCTATGGGCTCCTCCGCTCTCTTGTTCTGCTCAGTCTTCTCACCAGGGTCATGGCAAGATACTAGTTTGACTGTTTAGTGGGCTTGTTATTAGTTTTGCCCAGGCTGTAGTACTACAAAACTGCTTTGCTCACACTACTTACTGTATATTACTAAGCTGGCAGGAGAGATATTATTCAGAGGGAGAGAAACAGTAGAGGCAATGCCAGGAAAGGTGCCACCTGACCAGGATATAGTCCCAGGAATACCCAAAGGAATTCACCCCTAAATCCTAAAATGATTGGCCTTCAAACAAGGGCCTGATCAATAGTTTGGGCTCCTGGAGATGTGCAGATCGTCTAATTGTAATTTCTTCTGTATGTGAGAAATGAATGGTCTGAACCTCTACCACACTTTCTTTCCTATTTCCTTACTTTTATACAGTGTATGCTGTTGTATCTTGTTTAATATACAAAATTAAATATGTAGGGATGTGTAAAATAGTCACCCCTAGTATTATTGTCAGGCAGTCCCTCCATGTTATAGACACCTATCTGGGTCCTAAAATACAGTTGGGAGGGGTACTGTTTGCTCTTTCTGCTCTAAGCTAGGCCCCTGCTACTTCTAACAGTGACCAGCAGATGGCACTGTGCTGGGATATAAAAGGCTCTGAAGCCATGCTTTCAGGGTCCATTTTGTGCTGGCTCTAGCCTGAGCTAACAGGCAGAGTTTGTGTGGAACCTGATTGTTTTAGGATTAGTCAGGATAGGCTATTCACCATTATAGGTCACTCTAGGAGTGACAGATAGACAGGTTATTTAGCTGAGCAGCTCAAGGCTCCGACGAGGAGAGTTAGAGGGATTAAGATCCCAGGTACTAATAGCCCAGAAGTAGGGGATAAGTGTATAGGAACAGGGTAGATAGATTCCCCTAAGGTTCCTCTTAGGGAAAAGGCTGAAAGCTGGGTGTACCTTTATTGCTGCTGAGCACGTCTTCTTGCCTGTGGGGACTTATATTGACCAAAAGGTGCTGTGAGTATTGCCTATTCAATGTGATGCCAAATCCTGTCATGCTCTATTATATACTCCAC
The DNA here is from genome assembly GCF_017654675.1 of Xenopus laevis. Classification (NCBI taxonomy): domain Eukaryota; kingdom Metazoa; phylum Chordata; class Amphibia; order Anura; family Pipidae; genus Xenopus; species Xenopus laevis. The sequence goes on along the minus strand of NC_054385.1, from coordinate 126,479,557 downwards.
TGAGGATTGTGTATGTTCAATAAATCTGTTCATGTTTAAGTTATAAGAACCACTGGTGCCCAATTATTATACCCTGAATCCAGTTACAGTTGCACTACACCTTACCTCCACACCGTTGCGAGGGCTCACTCCTTAAGATTATAGGTCTCACCTGGAGCACATTTATTGGGAGTGGAGCTCAATAGTGGTGTAAATAACACACAATTTACTATAGCGCTACAAATATATAGCTGATAAAAACATATCCTCAGTAATGACATTGTATAATAATTAAATATAGGTACATTTATACGTTGTTTTTTTCTACTCAAGGGACACCTCTTCTTTAGTGGCGCAGGGTGAATACTTTCTCAGCCCCACAAAAAAAACACCTCAGTGCCTGGAGTGTCTCCACTCATTATTTGATTGGCTGACTTCGGCAGGTCAACTGACCTCTGCTGACTAATAAATCTCTTAAAGGGGTGGTTGACCATTAAATTAACTTTTAGGGGCACATTTACTAAGGGTCGAAGTGAATTCGAAGTGAATATTCAAATTAAAAACTATGAATTTCAAAGTATTTTTTGGGTACTTCGACCATCGAATAGGCCAAATTCGACTTCAATTCAAAGTGAAAATGTTTCGACTGTTCGACCATACGATAATCAAAGTACTGTCTCTTTAAAAAACTTCGACACTTCACCACCTTAAACCTGCCAAAATAGTTTGAATCGGTCAATTCGAAGTACGATCGTAATATGATTGTACGGTCTTAAAAATTCTACGAATTCGACAAAAGATAATCAAAGTACTGTCTCTTTAAAAAACTTCGACACTTCACCACCTTAAACCTGCCGAATTGCTATGTTAGCCTATGGGGACCTCCTAGAACCTAGAAAGTTTTTAGAAGTCAAAGTAAAATAGTACAATTAAATCGTTTGAATCGTTCAATTCGACTTCGATGTCTACGAATTCGACTTCGAATGTCGAACTAACCAATTCGATGGTCGAATTTCGAAGTTTTTTGCACTTCGACCCTTGATAAATCTGCCCCTTAATATGTTATAGAACAGTCAATTCTAAGCAACTTTTCAACTGGCTTTCATTATTTATTTTTTATAGTTTTTAAATTGTCTTCTTCTTCTGACTCTTTCAAATGGGGGTCACTGGCCCCATCTAAAAAAACAAATGCTCTGTAAGGCTACCAATATATTGTTATTGCTACTTGTTACTACTCATCTTTCTATTCAGGCCTTTTTTATTCACATTCCAGCCACTCATTCAAATCAATTCATGGTTTCTAGGGTAATTTGGACACTAGCAACCATATGGCTAAAAATTGCAAACGGGAGAGCTACTGAATATAAAGTTAAATAACTGAAAAAACACAAACAATAACAAATTAAAATCAATTGCAAATTGTCTCAGACATCATACCAACAGTTACCTCAAAGGTGAACAACCCCTTTAAAACTGAAGTTGCTTTATCATCTTTGATTCCCTCTTATCCATTTTGCTACCCACTACCCACCCACTGAGTTCTGGCTGCCATTTTGTTTTGACTTCAACTTTTTTATCCAGCACTGATTGCTCAAGCCCCTGGGGACAAATGAGAACATGAGTCAAGTGTATAAATATATTCATGTGACTCTATTATCTACAAGTCATGAGTCAAACCAACAGCAACAGACCATGGTCAAGGGAAATTTACCCAGGGTCTGATATTCACATGTTAGTCTGTTTCCTTCAAAACAATAAGGCTGGGAATCAGTTCATGTGACAGAGGCTCAAGTTTCAGCTTCAGAAGAAAGAAATATTTTACTGTTTCCAGTTCTCAGGAGGAGTCATTCAGAGAGATCTGCTATGGTACATGCAGGAAAATCTCATTATATTCTGCATTGGCTGTAGCTTCATGTAAGTCCTGATCAGCCAGATTCCTGTTCCTGGTTGTAGTTCAAAATAAACTGGATCCCAGTCAGTGTTCCCTTTAATTCCTTCTCGGCTATGTGTGCAGTAAAAGAGAAATTTTCTATCATACTTAACGAAAATTTCTCATTGTTGAATGAGCCTTAAGCCCCACTGGCGCCTGCTTGCCCTGTGAATTGTATGCCTTCTGAATCAGGCTCACAATCCATCTAGCAATCGTAGATTTTGCTGGAGACTCCCCTTTACGGGACCCTGCTGGAATTACAAACAGCCTATTAGTCTTTCTCATAGGCTGCATCACTGTTAAATAATGTTTTAGCATTCTCACTGGATCCAATTTTCGGGAAATCAACGCATTAACGGAATACTTTGGCAGAACAGGTAACACTGTTTCTCGTGAGAAATGAAAAAGCGAGGTTACTTTGGGAAGAAAAGCATCATGAGGCCTTAATCGGACTTTGTCCGGCCAAAAAGCAATATCTTGACCTTTCATTGAAAAGGCTTGAAGCAGACTTACTCTGGCTGCTGAACCAATTGTTATCAGAAACACAGTCTTTGATGTCACCAACCACAATGATGCTTCTTTCAAAGGCTCAAAAGGGGAATAGCAAAGGGCCTTGAGTTCCAATGGAAGATCCCAGCGAGGTGATAATATCCTCTTTGGAGGACACATTTTTATGGCTGCTGTAAAGAAACGTTTAACCATCGGATGTTTTTCCCACTGAATTTCTGTCATAGCCGACAAGGCTGCCACATGAACTTTTAAAGTTCTGTATTTCAGACCTTTTGTTAAACCTTCCTGCAGGAAATCAAGAATCTGGCACAAAGGAGGCAGAAGAACCTCTATTGCCTTCTGTTTCTGCCACAGAAATCTTTCCCAGATCTTGTAATAAGTCGAAAAAACTAGAGCTAAATATTTCCTGCGCTCAGTCCCTATGCCATCAAATGAAGGGAAAGAGGATCTGGGTGAAACACTAGCCCTTGCAACAACAAATCCTTCCTCGATGGAAGTGGCCATGGTTCTTCTATTGCTAGCCTCCTTAGCAGTGGAAACCACAGTCACCGAGGCCAGTGAGCCTCTGCCCAGAGCAATATCAGAACTACCTCCTTAATTAGCCGAGGGCTCTTCGTCCCACCTTGCCTCTTCACATAAGACACTGCAGTTGCATCGCTCTCAACTTTACTGCTATTCCCTGGATCTGTGCCGCAAATACCAATAAGGCCTGATAAATTGCCCTGATCTCCAACACATCTGCATGTATTCTGCAACTCTTTTGTTTCCAGGAGCCTTGAGCTAACTTGTCCTCCAGAAGAGCTCCCCAGCCTTGGGAGGAAGCATCTGTTGACAGGATCCTCCATTCTATTGCAGAAAGAGGAAAACCTTTTCCCAAATTCTCGGGGTCTTTCCACCACTGAAGACTGCTCTTGAGACCAGGAGACAGTTGAATCTGTTGACTCCAATCCTTGGATCAACGATCGGAGAAACAAAAAATCTGTCTTGAGAAAGGACTGAAACAAACTCTATTTTGTATCCTCTTCTTAAGACTGCTAAGACCCACTGGTCTGTAATTGAACTTTCCCACACGTGAACAAACGTCACCCACTTCCATGTCTTCAACCGGATAATTGTCAGGAAGATTTTTTAGCAGAGAGGGACTGCTTAAATCTTCCTCCCCTGGTTGAGAAGGACTGACCTCCTCTCCATGATTGTCTGGCTGCCAAATAGCTTGTCTCGCTGATACAGATACCGACATTAACCTGGAAGCCAGACGTGAAAGATCCACTGCTGCCTCAGACATGAACGCAACTGCATCTTCAATTCTGCCAAGTCTGTGCTTATCCCTACATTATCTGATCCCTCCGTAACAGCTTTATCTAAACTATCAACCCAGAGGGACACTGCCTTAGCCACACAGACCAGTGAAACTGTTGGTTTAAAGGAAGCTCCGGCCACTTGATATGCCTACCATAGTTCAGACTCAATTCTCCTATCCATCGGATCTTTCAGCACTGAAGAATCATCTATTGGAAGCATTGTCTTCTTTGCCAAATGTATTACCGGTGAATCCACTGTTGGTGCCGAATCCCAGATTTTAGTATCCTGCTCCTTGAAAGGATAAAGCTTTGCAAATCTTGTAGCCAGAGAAGTGAAATATCTTTTTTGCCGCTTTTCCCCACTCTGTAGTAATCAACTCTGATACCTCAGAAAAAAGTGGAAAAAACTCCTTCTGGTTTAGATGAAGAAGGAAGTACTTTGGATTTCTTTTGAGACTCCGCAGAGTCCTCTACTCCCAATACCAATCTCACCGCTTTAATTAATGGATGCACTAACGAGAGATTGAAGGATGATGGTTCTGCCTCTTCTTCATCTTCATCTGACATTATGTCCGAAATGTTAGTTTCCAATAAATTTTCATTCTTTGAAGATGAAAAAGAAAGCTCCTCTTCTCTGGAACCTGAAGCCTCTGGCCTGAGTGGCATCTCTCTGCAGGGACTGGTGTTCCCAGCAGGGCCGGCACTAGGGGTAGGCAGAGTAGGTACGTGCCTAGGGCCAAAGCTGGGAGGTCGCCTACCCCAAGTCCGGTTCCCTTCTCTGCCCGATACTCTGCATTTCTTCCTGCGCTTCTTAAAAAGCAACTGCAGAACACATAGTAATAGACTCTGTATGAGAAGAGGATCCGAGTGTATTAACCAGCCGTTAAGATTAATAGTGACCTGACAGAAAAACCGGATTGATAAGGGCCTCCAGCACCTAAGCACACGCCAAACTGTCTGCACTGCAGGATCTCCACAGCGCAACGCTCATGCGGATCCAATGATACAGACGAGCTAACATGCCAGGACTCCTCCCATTGTGCACCCTGTCGCACTGAATGACCCAATGCGCACGTCACCGCTTCCGCTCCTCTGTAACAGCGCCATCTTGGAAACTGGCATCTGACACTGGAGCTAATGCACGAACACTCTGCAGACCCCTGTGACGATCTCTCAAATCATCAACCAGGGATTGCCTTGGCACTGGAATTTTCACCCATTCCTGAGAGGGCTTCACACAACAGTCTCCACTGAATGAATAACCCTCAACCTCTTTTTCTCCAACCTTTACAACTTGCATTGGATTTGAACTTCTGCCAGCTCCCCCTGCTGATCCATAAAGAAAATAGAACAAAAAGAAAAAAGACAAGGTGGTAAAGAAGCTGGAGGTTTTTTGTTTTGGTTTTGGTTGGGACTTAATCCATAGTAATGCTGACATGAAGAGTGGCCAGGCAAAAAATATTTTGGGCAGACATTTGAAATCTGTGTGTGTAGTTTTTTTTTTCAGAATTGTTACAAAATGTAGTGGTTTTTTGCAGGGAATATTCTTTGTGGCTGACATTAGAGGGAACATTGAGTCATTTAGTTATTAAAAGCAAACTTAACTCAGAACACTCAGCTGAACTGCGAACGTATCAGTAAAGGAGGAAGTTGTGTGAGTAAATTCACAGAAAACAGAACTGAGACTTCAGTAAGTCGATAACCACAGCAAACAGACACAGGCACATCAGCACATTGTCACACTGAATTTCACACAATGTGCAGCAGTCAGTGGGCAGTTTCACTAACCGAGCAGCAGGGCCAGAACTAGGGTTGGCAGAGTAGGTGCTCACCTAGGGCGCAATCATGGGGGGGCGCACTTTTAAGGGTTTTTTTTTTCTTTACCTTTAATAGTTTTTCAATTTTATAAACCACCTGTTCCAAACCCCTCTTGCCCATGATTCGTACTGCAGACTGAAGCACTCCCCCCCCCCCTTGGCTCCTGCTGGCAAAAGTACATATTTGGGGGAAATATTGTGGATTTTTTTGGCTGCTGGAGGCACAGGTACAGATTGGAAGCAATATGAGGGATTGGCTGCTGCTGGCTCAGGTACATGGGGCAATATGGTGGCTACTGGCACAGGTACACAGATGTTTGGGGCAATGATGGATTTTTGGCTCCTGCTGGCACAGGTAGAAATTAGGGATTATGATGAATTTTTTTCGCAGTCGCTGGAATAGGTTCTGATTGGGGGCTTGGGAGCAATCTGAGGGATTGACTGCCATTGGAACAGGTACAAATGGGGGCAATATGAATGGTAAGGTGGGAAATGGTAATGCAGGACCAGGTGCGGGGGGGGGGCACTGATTGAAGCCCTTGCCTAGGTTGCCAAAATACCTTGGCCCGGCCCTGCAGAGGAGGGAGACGAACAAGGGATTAACCTACTGGGTCATACACAGACTGAGCGTTAAATCAGAGTACAGGGATATTTCTAAGTATATGTCACAGTATGGGCTGTGTCTTACATTAATTATTAATCACAGAAAAAGGTAACAGGGATTTAAAATTCAAAGTCACTCCTGCCAAATTCAAACAAGGGCTAACATGGAGGTGTAACAGGATTTTGGACTATTTAGGCCAACGGGGGTTACAAACAGCTAGTATACTAGAGCATGAATTACACTTGACTCTAACACTTAAGGCAGGGTCTTCGCAAAGTGGAAGAAATCCAAAGTTAATTCTCAATTGGTCAGTTTGGCTCAATATGCGCTCTACATCGCTATCTTTATAATCGAAAATAGCAGTGGTCCTTGAATCCACAGACCCAGCTTGCATAGCACTACAGCGGTAACCAGGGCCACCATTAGAAATCACGGGGCCCCGTACTGACGACCAAGCTCCACCCCATATCCCGCCCACTCCACATCGCAGTTAAAAGACATCAGCGCTAAAAAAGTAATCCCCCCAAACAAGTTGTAAAAAGCTATTGATGGTCAGGGCCCCCTTATAAATAATTGGGGCCCCAAAAAAAAAAAAACTTTTTTTTTTTTTAAAAACATTGCTGGCAGGGGCCCCCTTATAAGTTAAAAAAAAACTTGGGGCCCCAACAAAAAAAAATGTAAAAAAACCTAAAAAAAACCCAAACATTGGTGGCAGGGGCCCCCTTATAAGTTAAAAACAAATTGGGATCCCAAAAAAAAAATGTAAAAAAACATTTTTTTTTAAAAAAAAACTGGTGGCAGGGGCCCCCTTACAAGTTAAAAAAAATTGGGGCCGCCAAAAAAATAATTCTATTTTTAAAAAAAAAAAAAAAAAAAACAATGGTGGCAAGGGGCCCCTTACGAGATAAAAAAAAAAATTGGGGCCCCAAAAAAAAATGTTTTAAAAAAAAGATTGGTGGCAGGGGCCTATAGAATATTAAAATAATACATTGGTGGCCAGGGGATTAAAAAAAAAACACAAACTGGTGTTCAGTAGAATTGAACTCATGGCTTCAGTACTTCAACTTCGCCTCCTTTCGTGACTTCGGGTCTTTGCGCTGCTTCAGGACTTCGGCTTCGGCTGTTTTCGTGACTTCGGGTCTTTTCGGCGCTTCATGACTTCGGGACTTCGGCTTTTTCCGTGACTTCGGGTCTTTTCGGCATCGGTTTCGGCTTTTCGGCACTTCCGCATTTGGCAACGCAAGAGGCAAGACGTACGGCTCGGGCGCTTGTAAGGGGGGCCCGGATCTTCAAAAAATGCAGCGCTGCCGGGCCCCCCTTCATGCCCGGGCCCGGTACGCTTGTCCCACCCCTGATGGCGGCTCTGGCGGTAACGCTGACATTATGCAAGCTGGGTCTGTGGATTCAAGGACCACTGCTATTTTCGATTATAAAGATAGCGATGTAGAGCGCATATTGAGCCAAAGTGACCAATTGAGAATTAACTGTGGAACCCCTGATACGAATGACCCTGTTCTTGGGCTGTTGCAGCTCGAAAAAAAACTTTTACACTTGAGTGTTTACCACTGTCTGGAATAAAAAGTTGTTTGCAGCAATACTGCTGGAGTTCCTATTCCTTCTCTTATACTTGAATCAAACAGAACAAACTTTTATTTGTCAAATGATCCACAGGTTATTTACAACAGTACAGAGGCATTTGCAGAATATATAGGCACACGTGTCAGCAGGGCCGGACTGGGGGTAAAAAGCAGCCCGGGCAAAAAAAATCAAAGCAGCCCACATGTAAAAGTGTGATGATCTTGTACAAATCCACTCATATATTGGGGTAAAAAAATGCAAAAAATTATGTGCATAAAGAGCTGCCGTTCTTTCTTAAGTGTAATTCATGTAAAAATATGTTAAAGATTCTGCAGCCTTGTGCCTTTATATGGTCACAGAACCCCTCAGTGACTTCTAATATCCTTATCATTTACAGTAGGGGGTACAGTATCCCTTATAATACTTGAGTGATACTCAGAGATCCCTGTATAACTCAGCCTGCAGCCTTGTGTCTTTATATGGTCACAGAACAACCCCTCAGTGACTTATAATATCCTTATCATTTACAGTAGGGTATAGGGTTACTATAGGCACCATCTCTCCCTACTATACCTGCTATCCCACACTCCCTTCCCAGAGACTATTATCCCACTGTTACTATAGGCACCATCTCTCCCTACTATACCTGCTATCCCACAGTCACACTCCCTTCCCAGAGACTATTATCCCACTGTTACTATAGGCACCATCTTTCTCTACTATACCTGCTATCCCACAGTCACACTCCCTTCCCAGAGACTATTATCCCACTGTTACTATAGGCACCATCTCTCCCTACTATACCTGCTATCCCACAGTCACACTCCCTTCCCAGAGACTATTATCCCACTATTACTATAGGCACCATCTCTCCCTACTATACCTGCTATCCCACAGTCACACTCCCTTCCCAGAGACTATTATCCCACTGTTACTATAGGCACCATCTCTCCCTACTATACCTGTTATCCCACATTCACACTCCCTTCCCAGAGACTATTATCCACTGTTACTATAGGCACCATCTCTCCCTACTATACCTGCTATCCCACAGTCACACTCCCTTCCCAGAGACTATTATCCCACTGTTACTATAGACACCATCTCTCCCTACTATACCTGCTATCCCACAGTCACACTCCCTTCCCAGAGACTATTATCCACTGTTACTATAGGCACCATCTCTCCCTACTATACCTGCTATCCCACAGTCACACTCCCTTCCCAGAGACTATTATCCCACTGTTACTATAGGCACCATCTCTCCAGCATAAATAAATTATGGGGGTAGGATAAGACCAGCCCAAGAAGACTAAACAATCCCCAATATAATGAGAATGAAAGGTGGACAGCGCTCAGTAGGATCTTCTGATCCCCCCCCCATTGCAGGGGCCTTACTTATAGCACAGGGTACTCCATGATGGGCTGGTAACCTGGGAAGCTACTCCCTGTTACACCTCCTTGATGGAGCAAAGAGCTTCTCTTTCTCTCTTCCCTCACTGTCTTACTCTCTTAGAGAGTCTATAACATTATATTCCTACCACTCACTAGCCTCATTCACTGGGTCCCTGCTCCCCGACTTCCACACTAGAGGTTCAGGTCCCTATAGGCACATGGCTTTACTGGGCCTTGTTGTACCCAGGCTCCCTGGAACATCCAACTGGATCAGCAAACAGAAGCCAAAGAGGAAGCTCCACCATTTACCAGTTTAAATTACAACTAGATACATGGGCATCTGCTCAGTAACTAGGGAGATCAGGAAGTGTAGGGATTTAAAGTCATAGGGGCACATTAACTCTATGGGTCCCTTCATAGGCCTATTTGGATTTTTAGTGGATATACTGAGGAAAAGGATCACTGGGAGGACTAAATGGGGGGGAAAAGTTAATAAACTGAGTAAAGGAGTGTGCAATATGTTATGTGGCAAATACACCCTAAAACAACTGAATAGTAAACATCCCACCTATATTTCAGTAATTCAGTATTATCATAATGATTAATTATACAGAGGCAGACGTAGTTATACTCGGTCTCTCTTCTTCCCACACAAAAGCCACAATGTATGTTCTACTAAACGTCTGTGTGCAGCACATTTAGAAACCATTACTTTTAGACAGACGTTTAGTAGAACATACATTGTGGCTTGTGTGTGGGAAGAAGAGAAACCGAGTATAACTACGTCTGCCTCTGTATAATTAATCATTATGATAATACTGAATTACTGAAATTATTAAATGCCCCAAGACTCCTAACAATATTAAACAGTTGCAGAGCCAACTTTATTAGCAGTGGCCCAAACACATAGCAGAATAAAGCAAAATGCCAGGTTGCTGACAACTCCCTGCATCCTTCTACACAATGCCTCAATTAAATGGTCCCTGAGAAGAATTAAATTAATGCTTTTGACTGGTGTTTAATTTAGGTCTGAGACACCCAATATTAGAGGGAAATTGTGGAAGCACTCAAGGCTAAATCAAAATATATTTAAATATAATGGAAGTGCTACTTACAATGCACTTCCCTGGGCCCCTGTCTCATAAGTAATTCAGTATAAATGCAAATGCATGTGTTTACAAAACAGGGGTTTTTAGTTACCAAAGTTATGATCATAAAATTGAAAAGCCACCATACCACGTCAAGGTAAACCCCATATGGCGGTCCCTAACTTACTTATTAAAAAGAAATATTTCTCTGCATAATAGCATTACCTGTGTTCAGTGTATGTTGAGTATTGGGACACCCAATATGCCCACAACCAATCAAAGTGACTTTCCTCTATTGTGCAAATTAGAGCATTTGTCTAAAGTGCATTCACCCTCACTCTTACAGCAATGTACCTCTCCTTCCTCTTCTCATCTCACTGTCATTTTCTCAAAATTCGCTCAAGGTTAATTATAAAATGTACAATTTAGATATTAGGTCAATGAAATCCTTGATAAAACCCATCATCATAAATGTACATGGCATAGCAAATCAAATTGCAGAAATTGCCCTTAAGTCTTAATTACCTTTTAAACGTTTTCTCCATTTCTGGTGTTGATCTTGTATGATAGGGGCAGCAAGACAGGCAGCAGATAGAAGCACAGCTGGAAATGTGTCCCAAGCTAATTTCTGGTAACTCAGAAAGCCACAGACTAATGTTACTTGTGTGAGGTTTCCCTTTTTCTGACTGAGACACAGACACTCTGTGCTGAGAATAAAACTGTTACAAAAGGGAACTGACGTTTAAGGAACAGGAGCAAAACAAACAGTGTCAGGCTGCGGTAAGGTCAGAACTCAATAAACGAATGGTGTGTGCTGGGTCACGCAGTGAGGAAACGCAGCTCTGCAACACGACTGTCGGGTAAAGACACAGCATGCAGCGTTCACATCCAGCAGTCGTGTCGGATACATGTAGTTTGTAGCTGTGCGACCCAGAGCACCACATTGTTTTGTGGAATTCTTCCCTAAGTCTCTAGTATTGGTGACAAATGTAACTGTGCACAACCAATGCTGGAGAACTGGGAACTGGCACTTATATAACAGTGTCACAAACTGTAACCTACAGCACCTTAATACCCCTCCGAATTGTGTCTATAAGTTACCCTCCCATTTAGACTGTAAGCCCTATTCAGATATTAGGTCAATGAAATCCTTGATAGAACCCATCATCATAAATGTACATGGCATAGCAAATCAAATTTAAGTAATTGCCCTTAAGTCTTAATTACCTTTAAAGTTTTCTCCATTTCTGGTGTTGATCTTGTTTGATAGGGGCCAGAAGGCAGGCAGCAGATAGAAGCAGAACTTGAAATCATAAATAACATAAACTGTGGTTTTCTTCACCCTCTTCCCCTTTGCAAGCAAGAAAAAAGAAAGCCACAGGCTCATGTGACAGAACTGAAGCAGACGCTCTATGCTGGGAATAAAACTGTTACGAAGGGGAACTGATGTTTATTGGGTAGGAAAAATACAAACAGTTTCAGGCTGCTTGTTGTTCTCCCTGTACTTTTCTGGGGCAGATTTCTCAAAGGTCGAAGTGAAAATTCAATTTAGAAAAATTCAAATGTCAAGCTATTTTTTGTATATTTCGACTAGGGAATAGTCTGAATTCGATATGAATTTTAAAAAAATGTGAAAATTGGAATATTGAAATTTATCATGTACTGTCTCCTTAAAAATTCAACTACGCCTATCTAAAACCTGCCGAATTGCTGTTTTAGCCTATGGGGGACCTCCTAGAACCTACTTGGAGTCAATTGGGTCTTTTAAAAAAAAAAACTTTGATTGGAATTCGATCGAGTGCGCTATTACTTCAATAAGTATGATTGGAATTCGATTGAATACAGACTATTCACCCGAAGAAAGACAATTAGTCTTTTTTAATAAGTCTCAGTTGGCCTTTTTTTTTATTCGAATTTTGAAGTTATGGGAGTTCAGAAAAACTGTAAAGTACAATATATCCTCTTTCCCCAGTCTTCTCCAATATAGGAATGGCCTGTGTTTGGTTGGAGAGGTCGGCGCCTCTCCCAATATGCCTCAAATAGAAAAAATACCAAACAACAAAAGCCAGTGTAGCTGCGTATTTTAAACCATACGTGAATTTACATAATTAATCCATCAATCAAAAGTGAATACGAGATTAGCCCATACATAGTGAAAAAATGCTAATAGTGAAACAAAATCTAATGTCCAAAAGATATACCAAAACCGCACTTAATTGAGAAAAATATAAAATAAAAAAGGAAAATAGAAAAATCTCCAAACGAAAAATAATGAAAGTGCATAGGACAAAGTTCTCCTTTTATGTGGGAAGTCCTACCTGAGGGTTGGTCGCTGAACGAGCCCTTTATCCCCTATTCAGTCCATACAGAGATCACATCTAATACATGTTTATTTTTATACACAATGTTATTTATACAGCTTATATAAGTGTACAATTGTATACTCAATATTGTTTATACAGCTAATATACAAAAATTGGTAATTGACCAGTGCAAATAATTAATGTCTATCTTACCCTATCAGTAGTAAGCAGATCAGTGAAAAAATCTAAAAGAAAATAGCAAGGGTTAGTATAAGAAATGGATAATATGTATCAAAAAGAACATTGAAACAATCTTTCAAAAACGGTTTAAAGTGGACCCGTCACCCAGACATAAAAATCTGTATAATAAAAGTCCTTTTTAAATTAAATCTAAAATCCAATTTCTTTTTTTTATTAAAGCATTCATAGCTGTTGTAAACTCTTTTAAAAATATCAGCTGTCAATCAAATATTGTCTGCCCCGCCTCTATGCCTTAGGCAATTACTTTCACTTTCCATTCAGCACTTCCTACATGTCACTGCTCTCCCCACATTCCCCCTTTCTCTTCACCATTTAATTGTGTAACCAGGACATGGGGATGGACATCAGGTCCCCCATTCTGGTGCACAAACAAGATTCTGAGATGATACAAGGCTTGTCTTAATAACAGTGTCCACAAAATGGCTCCTTCCTAGTTGCTATAATTTTGAATTCCCAGACTGAAGGAAACAAGATTCAAATAATTTATACAGTGTAATTAAAGTTCATTTTGCTTGACTAACATGATAAAATAGGATTTGGATCATTTTGTTTGGGTGACGGGTCCCCTTTAAAAGATTAAAATTAGATACACTCCCTTCCTATAGGTAGCAATTCATGTTAAATTCCTCATTCAGACCTCTTGGATACTTTGTTTGTAATTGCCAAATCCAGAAGCATTCCTTTTGTAGCAGTTTTCTTTTTGTATCTCTTTTGTTTCTCCCATGTATTTTATCTACAATCTGACATCTTAGTTGGGCTATTCCATGTCCCTGTTCACTGACATGTTTTGCTTGTGTGGTTCCTTTTTTCTCTTTTGTCTTTACTGTTTTCTTCCTGTGGTGGTTTGTAATTGCGTATAACTGATTTATGTTCGTTAAGTCTGATTTTCATACTTCTACTTGTTTGGCCGACATATGCTAGCCCGCATGGGCATTTTATACAGTAGATAATGTTAGTACTATCGCATGTGTGAAAACCTTTTATTTTATGTTTTGTCCCTTTCAGTGGGTGTTGAACTACTTCACCTTGTATAATGCCGTTACAATGGCTACAATTTCTGCACGGGAAAGTGCCATTAACCTCCCTAGAAATACTGTTTTTATTTTTCTGTTCTTTTTGTTTCGATTTTATACAGTCACCCACAGATCTTCCTCTCTTATAAGAAAACAGTGGGGGCTGGTGAAAGAGTTTACCATGTTTGGGATCTGCTTTTAGTGTTCCCCAATATTTTAAAATGGTTTTGCAAACTACTGTGGCATTGGTGTCATATGTGGGGATGAAAGGTTTTCTATTTTGTGTCCCAGTTCTAGGTCTTTTGTAAGTTGTTTCTGTCGGTAGGTTCTTTGTACACAGGGGTGATGAATTTATCCTCCGTGAATGTTATATTCACATCCAAAAAGTGTAGTGTATTAGGGTGATATTCCAATGTAAATTTTATTGTACTGTGGATTCCATTTATTCCAAAAATTCTAGAAGTTTCTCTTTCGAGCTATTCCAGATGAAAAAAGTATCAACCACATATCTTACATAATTCTGTATGTGCGCACTGTACTCAGTATTAGTTAATATGTATGTATTCTCAAAATCCATGAATACATTGGCGTATGTGGGCGACATGTTTGTTTGTTGCACAGCCTTGTAGTTGCAGAAAAAATTCATTTTCAAATTTAAAATAATTTTTAGACAGTACTATTTCCAGTAATGTACATAAAAAATAAATTTTATGATTTGGGAAACTGGTGTGAGTTAGAAGAGATCTTACACACTCAACCCCTTCATCCTGAGTCATAGATGTATACAGGTCTTTAGCATCTAGGGAACACAAAAAGAATTCCCCCTGTAGTCAAAAATTCTGTGTTGACTGTAAGACAATATTTCAACTTCCTCTTATTGCGGATCTACATAGACTTCAGTGTTTTGTAGTGTACTTCATTATGCAATTGTCTATGGCTTCTAAAATATTTGTCAGCTCTGGTAACGATGATGGAATCATTTTGCTCCAAAGATTTCAGAGCTAATTGTTCTTGTTTGTTAATGTTTTTTTGTAATACCTTTTTTGTTTTTCCCATTCTTTTAATTTTTTCATAATGTTTTTCCATCGTTACCAGAGTTTCAAAGCTCTCAATATTAGGGAAGATACTTGGGGGTTTAAAATTACTTTTTATGCCCAGTTTTTAAGGCGAGACAAAGTTTTATCTTTCTTGGGAAGTAATCCCTTGTCAGCAAAAAACATTTTTAGTTTAAGGAACCTTACAAACTTGAATTTTTTTTTAGTAAACTCAAATGGAGTATTGGTACATATGGGCACAAAGTTAAGTCCTTTGTTAAGTACTGAAAGTTCAGCGGGATTTAGAGTATAGGTAGAGAAATTAAAAATATTGTTTACCTCCGCTTCCTCTGTCCTCTGGAGTTCCGGGTTTTCAGGGTATCTAGCTGATTTTCTTTTCTTTTTGCCCGGGTGGAGTGTGGACCTGCTCCTAAAAAAGCCGGTGAGGTAGTGAAGTATGGGCTAATCCCTTATACACTTTTGATTGATGGATTAATTATGTAAATTCACGTATGGTTAAAAACACGCAGCTGAGAGAGAATCTGCATGTCTGATGAAGGGGCATGCCCCCGAAACGTTACATCTCAGTGACCGGGGTTCTCCCCGCTACACTGGCTTTTGTTGTTTGGTATTTTTTCTATTTGAGGCATATTGGGAGAGGCGCCGACCCCTCCAACCAAACACAGGCCATTCCTATATTGGAGAAGACTGGGGAAAGAGGATATATTGTACTTTACTGACTACTACATCGGCGATCCTACTAGTACCCTACCATCCCAAAGATGTCATTTGCAGATATTTCTGCACTCACCGATTAGAAGGCGGAAACATTTGGGTTTACAGAGGCTGAAAGGAAGCGCATCTTGAACTCTGCACACAACTTACCGATTCAAATACTGCCAGCCATACCCGACCTCTTCCGAAAACTGGAGCAATTAAGACGCCGTGAGACTGCATGGGCTCTACATTCCTCCTCACTCACGGAGTAGGCCAAAGCACACCAAATCCCGCGTGGACTGCGTATATGTCTGAACTTGGTTTTATTCAAGGAAGACTGGGAATTCCTACAGAAATGGCAAGGCATTTTAAACAGATGCAGCTTGGACTTGATAACACTCACGATCCAGCAATTACAGATGGGTCTAAAAGATATCAATCAACAAATCCACACCATGGAGGACGACTACAAGTCCAAGATTACAAAGGAAGACGATACTACACTACGGGAACTGGATCAGAGAATAGAGAAATTGCAACTGGAAATTTTGCAGACCAAGCTGCGAAAATTTCGGCGGGACACCCGCGACTACGAGAAAGGCAAAGTATACCGCTGGAAAGACTCAAGGAAAGGACAACGCAGATGGAAACGATTCCCACAAACCACACTGGGTTCACAATCAAGCGCATCGGAAAATTCATCAGCTATTTCCTCGCAGGACTCCTTCACTACCTCACCGGCTTTTTAAGGAGCAGGTCCACACTCCACCCGGGCAAAAAGAAAAGACCAAGAAAATCAGCTAGATACCCCGAAAACCAGGAACTACAGAGGACAGAGGAAGTGGAGGTAAACAATATTGTTAATTTTTCTACCTATAGTCTAAATCCCGCTGAACTTTCAGTACTTAACAAAGGACTTAACTTTGTACCCATATGTACGAATACTCCATTTGAGTTTACTAAAGATTTTTTCAAGTTTGTAAGGTTCCTAAAACTAAAAATGTTTTTTGCTGACAAGAGATTACTTCCGAAGAAAGATGAAACTTTGTCTCGCCTCAAAAACAAATTGGGCCTAAAAAGAAATTTTAACCCCCCAAGTACCTTCCCTAATATTGAGAGCTTTGAAACTCTGGTAACGATGGAAATGGAACAACATTATGAAAAAATTAAAAGAATGGGAAAAACAAAAAAGGTATTACAAAAAAAACATTAACAAACAAGAACAATTAGCTCTGAAATCTTTGGAGCAAAATGATTCCATCATCGTTACCAGAGCTGACAAAGGGGGCGCTACAGTCATTCTAAACAAATCTGACTATATTTTAGAAGCGCATAGACAATTGCATAATGAAGTACACTACAAAAAACTGAAGTCGGACCCCACAGAGATATTTCTCAATGAAATAAAAATTGACCTCAATGCAGCAGTTATAGAAGGTATTATAACTGAGGAATTGGCTAATCTGTTAAATCATGATTTTCCAAATGTACCATACATTTATTTTTTTCTACCGGGCAGCCCCATAGTATCTAACATAGGTTCTATTTTGCAACCACTGCGGTCTATGTAGATCCCAAATAAGAGGAAGTTGAAATATTATCTAACCACAGAATTTTTGAAATGCTTAGAGACTATGGGGCAAATTCACTAAGGCGCGAAGCGCCGAATGCTAGCGTTTTTTCGCTAGCGTTTGCCATTTTCGCTACTGCGCAAAATCACTAACGAACGCTGGCGTAGTTTCGCTAGTGTTACTTCGCAACCTTACGCCAGGCGATTTTTCACTAGCGACGAAACTACGCAAATTCACTAACTTGCGCAGTGTAGCGAACGCTACCTTTTACACTAGACTTCCTTCGCCACCTCAGACCTGGTGAAGCGCAATAGAGTAGATAGGGATTGTTTCAAAAAAAGTCAAAATTTTTTCTAAGTCCCAAAAAACGCTGGCGTGTTTTCTACATGATGGCTGATAGGCTGAAAAAGATCGAAATTTTTTTGGGGCTCCCCTTCCTCCCCCCTACTTTTCCTGACTCATGGCAACTTACCTAGACAGTGGGCACATGTGTAGGGCAAAATAACATTTTTATTTGCAGATTTGAAGGTTTTCTTGGCATTTGTAGTGCTGATACGTATTCCTCCATTGAAATTTGAATTTTGCGCCGTATGCAAATTAGCCTTCGCTAGCGCAACTTCGCTTTATATAGCGAAACAATGCTAGCGCAACTTCGCAAACTTACGCTACCCCTGTGCGCAACTTCGCATTTTAGTGAATTTGCGGAGCGCTGGCGAAAATTCGCCTGGCGAAGTGCGGCGAAGTGTGGTGAAGAGCGGCGAAGTTGCGCCTGGCGCAACTTCGATTATTAGTGAATTTGCCCCTATATCTCCACCTCAGGGGGAATTCTTTTTGTGTTCCCTAGATGCTAAAGACCTGTATACATCTATCCCACAGGATGAAGGGGTTGAGTGTGTAAGATCTCTTCTAACTCACACCAGTTTCCCAAATCATAGAATTAATTGGAATTAAGAATTAATTACTGGAAATAGTCTAAAAATTATTTTAAATTTGAAAATGAATTTTTTCTGCAACTACAAGGCTGCGCAATGGGGGCAAACATGTCGCCCACATACGCCAATGTATTCATGGTTTTTTTTGAGAATACATACATATTAACCAATACTGAGTACAGTGCGCACATACAGAATTATGTAAGATATTATAAAATTGACATTGGAATATCACCATAACACACTACACTTTTTGGATGTGAATATAACATTCACGGAGGATAAATTCATCACCCCTGTGTACAAAGAACCTACCGACAGAAACAACTTACAGTACTTAAAGCAGATAGCTTCCATCCCCCAGCTTTATTAAATGGGTTACCACACAGCCAGCTAACACGGGTGAGTAGAATCATTTCAAGTGATGAATTATTTAAAGTGGAGTCTACTCAAATGATACAAAAATTTGTGGACAGGGGTTACAAAAAAGATAATTTAATAAACACCAATAAGGAAGTATTTAACACATCTAGACAGTCCACTTTACAAAAAAGACCTAGAACTGGGACACAAAATAGAAAACCTTTCATCACCACATATGACACCAATGCCACAGTAGTTCGCAAAATCATTTTAAAATATTGGGAAATACTAAAAGCAGATCCCAAACATGGTAAACTCTTTCACCAGCCCCCACTGTTTTCTTATAAGAGAGGAAGATCTGTGGGTGACTGTATAAAATCGAAACAAAAAGAACAGAAAAATAAAAACAGTATTTCTAGGGAGGTTAATGGCACTTCCCCGTGCAGAAATTGTAGCCTTTGTAACGGCATTATACAAGGTGAAGTAGTTCAACACCCACTGAAAGGGACAAAACATAAAATAAAAGGTTTTCACACATGCGATGGTACTAACATTATCTACTGCATAAAATGCCCATGCGGGCTAGCATATGTCGGCCAAACAAGTAGAAGTATGAAAATCAGACTTAACGAACATAAATCAGTTATATACAATTACAAACCACCACAGGAAGAAAACAGTAAAGACAACAAAGAAAAAAGAAACCACACAAGCAAAACATGTCCGTGAACAGGGACATGGAATAGCCCAACTAAGATGTCAGATTGTAGATAAAATACATGGGAGAAATGAAAGAGATACAAAAAGAAAACTGCTACAAAAGGAATGCTTCTGGATTTGGCAATTACAAACAAAGTATCCAAGAGGTCTGAATGAGGAATTTAACATGAATTGTTACCTATAGGAAGGGAGTGTATCTAATTTTAATCTTTTAAACCATTTTTGAAAGATTGTTTCAATGTTCTTTTTAATACATATTATCCATTTCTTATGTATTAGAGGTGATCTCTGTATGGACTGAATAAGGGATAAAGGGCTCGTTCAGCGACCAACCCTCAGGTTGGACTTCCCACATAAAAGGAGAACTTTGTCCTATGCACTTTCATTATTTTTCATTTGGAGATTTTTAATATTTGAAATTTTTATTGGTTTTTAACCTTTTCACAGCCAGCCAATTCGGCCAAGTTGGAACTTCTATTGCCAGACCGTTTTTGAATATTTTTTGCTCTTTTACTTTAGGGGACTTTCCTGGGGGGGTCTTTTAGTTTACCCATGAAAACAAGATATTGTTTTTTTCAGGACAACCTAAGCTTTCAAAATATGCTAGAATTTAGTTGTCATTCCAGTCCTGTAAAAAGATATGGGCTTCTAAGTGTATATTAAAAAAAAAACAGTTTCACGTGATACAAACGCATATATCAGAAGCATAATTTAGTTTATGCATGAGAACATGGCTGATTTGGAAAGTTCTGTGCCTCCCAAACGTGCCAATACCAAATATATATAATTTTATGGAGATTTCTCACTTTGATAGATCAAAAACTCCGAAGCAGTAAACTACCAAATTTCCAAAGCACCGCTCCACAAACAGCATACATCTGATTTCAAGGCCAAACATTCCACTAACAGTAGGTTTACCCTAAAAAAACTACACCTTATTGGAAAGAACAGATTCTAACGAGTTCAAAATGGGTAAATATATATTTGTACTCCAAACTACCAAGTTGCAATTCTTTCCTAAAGTTAGCAGTTTTTATAAAAATGTTACATTTTTAAAAAATTACCTCAAAGTGTCCAGTCTACAGCATCGTATCTCCCACATATCATTATATACCAAGATACAACACCCCAAATATGAAAGCCCAGGGTCCGCTGAACAGTTTGATGCCCAATATGCATAGGTGCACCTAAGTATGTGGAGTATAGGGGCCCCAGAACGAAGACACCCCATATGGGTTATCAGTTCTGGAATTCCAAATACTGCAAAATCAGCACATTTACATAATTTTTCAAGGGGCAAAAGTACAAAAATGTATGTTCACCCCAGAAAACCATATACTTTTGGAAAGAACACATTCTGACGAATCTAATATGGGTATGCACGTCTTTCTACTCCAAAGTAACAATCCGCAAAGCTTTCCTACATTTTGCAATTTTCATGACATTGCCGAAAATCACCTCAATATTGCAACTCTGAAGCATCGTATCTCCCACATATCATTATATACCAAGAAAAAGCACCCTAAATATGAAAGCCCGGGGTCCTCTGAACAGTTTGATGCCCAATATGCATAGGTACGCCTAAGTATGTGGCGTATTGGGGTCCCAGAATGAAGACACCCCATACGAGTTATCAGTTCTGGAATTCCAAATACTGCAGAAGCCACAAAAAAGAAAGCTCTCTGTTTGATTCCAAATTAAAGGGATACTGTCGTGGAAAAACATGTTTTTTACAAAATGTATCAGTTAATAGTGCTACTACTGCAGAATCCTGCATTGAAATCCATTTTTCAAAACAAGAAATGGATTTTTTTATATCTAATTTTAAAATTTGCTATGGGGCTCTTTTGACATTTCCCAGCTGCCCTCAGGTCATGTGACTTGTGCTCTGATCAACTTCAGTCACACTTTACTGCTGCACTGCAAGTTGGAGTGATGTCATTACCCCTCCCTCCTACAAGCTGTTGTAATGTAAATAGAGCCTTGTCTGCTGAGCCTGTCAATTGAACAATAGGCAGGTATCAAGATAAGCTCCCACTGACACCACTTCAGAAGGACTGAAATAATATAGTCATGTGATCACTGCCCCCACTTACGTTTCAAAAATAAATAAATATATATATATATATATATATATATATATATATAGACAAATACAAGATTCCTCTGCACTCAACCCATTATCAATATATTTAAGACAGAGACATTTTGTGCTACTGCTACTAAAAAAATGCCTTACCCTTTAAACAAAACAGGGATTGTTTGTCCATATATTGCAATATATTTAAGCTGGCCAACTACGTCAAAGTCATCCCATATCTGGCCAGTCCTATGCTCAATTTTCATCTGATTCATTAAGAATTCCATTGCTTCATTATACATTTTACAAAGGGATGACTGTGACGTAGTTGGCCAGCTTAAATATATTGCAATATATGGACAAACAATCCCTGTTTTGTTTAAAGGGTAAGGCATTTTTCAGTAGCAGTAGCACAAAATGTCTGTGTCTTAAATATATTGATAATGGGTTGAGTGCAGAGGAATCTTGTATTTGTCTATATGTATTTTGTGGTCACAGCCTCATTGCACCCCCCATCTAATGTTTTTAAAAATAGTGGTGAGCACAACTTTCCCTTGTTTGTTATAGTATATATATATATATATATATATATATATATATATATATATATATATATATATATATATATATATATATATACACACACACATACACACAATTCATTTTGGGCACTGGAAAAAATATTTTATATAGATAGTTTATTATATTTGTTTATACAAAAATGAATGGCAGAAACACAGGAGTGCACTCCCAGGACTGATGACAGGGAATAGAAAAAAAAGGATAAAATAAGGAGGACATACTTGAAAACCAGGAAAACTTAGGAGGAAGTCTAGGAAGGGTTAAAATAGCTCAGGAGAAAGGAGGCAGTAAGTAGTTAATGAAAAAAAGAAGTATTGCAGGCAGGAAAGGAGCAAAAAAAAAATGCAAAAAAACCGTTTAAAATGACGACAGATTCCCTTGAAGCAGAAAAATCCCTGTCTAAGGCAGGATTTTTTGTTCTCATTTGGTGTGTGAAGGTGTTCGCTACTTGATGTGTGAATTTTGGGGAGTTTTGAGTTGATTTACTTTATTTAAAATCGAATATTATATTGACCCAGAGTGATTGCTAGCCCAGTTCCCTTCACTTCCTGTGGGCTACAAACTCACTGACAGATCCCCTACTCCTCCCCCCGCACCTGGGTATCAGTTTCACTTGTTTTTTGTATTTAGTTTCAGCTGAAATTTATCACTATTTGCACAGATTGTGTGTGTGCTTTTATTTTTATCCTTGTTTTGTAAGGAGAGAAAGCTAAAGGGAGAAGGATTTAAGAAAATAAAACATTTTCTAGTAGCAGTGCAACTCCCAGGCACCTGCTCTCATTAACCCTCTCCCTGCTAAAGCTTCTCATTGTTGCATTTACTTTTGCTGATTAATAGAATTAAGCTTACGTTTTTGTGGATTGTTTTGTAAAATAATGGGAGGGAATAAAAAAACAAGTTATAAAAAAATACCTCAGGCTCCTAAAGGAAAAAGAGCTGAAAAACCTGGTTGTAGCTCTGCTAAAAAGCACCAGTCACAGCCTTTGTCTAAAAGCTCCACTGCTTCTGCAGCCAATGTGACCCCTGCTAAAAGTTTTGCACAGGCAGTGGCTACCGGCAACAACCCAAGCCAAGTCACTGCTGGGGTAGAGCAGCTTACAAGGAAGCATGGGGTTCGCATACCTCCCAACATTTTGGAAGTAAAAAGAGGGGCAAAATTTTTTTCCCCACACTTGAACAATATAACAGGATGACTGGGGAACTGGCAGCTATGCTCTCAATCTCAGCGAAGCACCCCCGCTCCAGGTGTAGGATATATGCAAATCAAACAGAGAGCTGAGAGAAAGCAAACGAAGAGGCAGAACTTGCTGCTAAGTGCTCTTTATTGCACACAACATGTTTCGGGCCCAAAGCCCTTTATCAAGACACTTGATAAAGGGCTTTGGGCCCGAAACATGTTGTGTGCAATAAAGAGCACTTAGCAGCAAGTTCTGCCTCTTCGTTTGCTTTCTCTCAGCTCTCTGTTTGATTTTTTCCCCACACGTAGTGCAGCAATTTTTTTGACCACACCCCATTCTGTGGCCACACCCCCTAATTACCATGTTTGTTTTACAAAATTTGGCAGGTTATGAAAGTTTAAAAATATTTCTCCTTTCATAAACTGTGTTTTTGTGTCTCAAAATTGTTACAAAGTATCTTATTTGCACCTGTTAGCTTTTCTGGGCTCTCTGCTAAAAGCCAATTAAGTGAGAAACTTTGTTTCTTTTTCTGGCTGTTCAGTGCAGAGAAAAGAGGGACTTTCCAGTACAAATGAGGGACTGCGGGTTGAGCTGTCAAAAGAGGGACTGTCCCTCCAAAAAAGGGACAGTTGGGAGGTATGGGTTAGATGTCTAATGACAGGAGCTCATGGAATAGAGGCTTACATAAAAGCTGAAGTGGTGGGCCCCTCTGTAATAGTGGCAGCAAGTAAAATGTATGGTAAAGCCATAATATTTGCCCGTACACTAACTGCAGTGCATACGCTGGTGCAGAGAGGCATCACAGTAGGGGGTGGTTATATCCCTGTAGAACCCCTAGAAGGATTAGGCATAATAATGATAGTCTTATATAATGTGCCCCCCTTCCTGCAAGACCATTTATTGCTCCCCCACCTGCAAGCCCTCGGTGAAATAAAGTCAACTATTTCTAAACTTCCCTTGGGTTGCAAGGAGAGCAGATTGAGACACATCCTCTCTTTTAAAAGGCAGGTGCAATTACTTTTGCCTCAGGGTCAAGATACTATTGAGGGGTCCTTTGGTGTTCCATTTGAGGGGGTGCTGTATACAATTTTTTACTGCACAGAAGAAGTGAGGTGCTTCCTGTTATGAAGGGAGACTTACATCAAGGAGGTACACACTCAGGATCACGTAGCACAGACTTTATTAACTGATCCCAAGAGAGACCATTAGCTGCTGACCACACGGTCTGTAACTACAAACATGTATCCTGCTCGTTCTTGCATAAGTTAAAACAGTGAGACCTCTAGTGGCCAGTTGTAACATATCATATTGCTACATCCTTTCTCTTTAACCTTTTAAATGCCACAGATCATAGAATCTACGTTCTGTGGCAAAGGTACTTGAAATGCCACAGAATGTAGATTCTACGTTCTGCAGCACTTCTGGGTTCTCGAGCGGAGGAGCGGCTGTTAGAGCCGCTCGCTCCGTTCCTCCTCGATCCCCTGCCCCTAGACAACGAGCAGAGCAGGGTATCGAGTGGCCCCTGGGGCGCGATCGCCATGGGGCCCCAAAACAGTAGCAGGCACGTGTCACTTACGTGTCCTGCTGCTGCAGCCTACACTGCCACGATCAGCTCCACCCCCACAGCACAGGGACAGGAATCACGTCGCAGATCTCTTCCTGTGGCCCTTCCAGATCGTCTGCAACAGTCTCCAGCAACTTTTTCAGGTTAGTGCAACAATTACACACACAAACACACCAACACACACTTATTACAGTAATACACACTTAGATTCACACTTACACATACATTTTTGGGGATTGGGGGGGTCACTTACACTCACTGCACTTACACACGTGCACACACACACACGCGCACATAACATGTAATTAACCAATTGTACACACGCACATACATGGCATTGTGGCTTTTTTTTTCTTATCGCAGCGTCTCTTTTTTTGGCTGAAAAAAATGTTTTATTGCCATTACGAATAGCGTATTCGCTAACCGTACTGTGCAATACCTTTTGTATGTTATTTCGGTGATTATATTGCAATTTTGGGTATTTTGGTGCATTTTTAGCAATTTTTTTGAATTTTTAGCCATTTTATTGCATTTTCAGCATATGTTGTGTTCACTTGTTTCTAGCCGTATAACCTGTTTGGCCCAGCTAAAATATTCAAACTGTGATTCTGACGGCCGATAACACTAGTCTGGAAAAAAACATTGATTTTTGTGGTTTTATTGGATTTTTTTGCATTTCACTCTTTACTGCCTTATTTTGTTTTGCCTTGTAAATTTTATCTACTATATATCCATTTGGGGGTCTCTGTGCGCCACATAGTTTGGTATATCTATGCATAATGGGCATCAAAGTGTTCAGTAGACCCCTGGCGTTCATATTTAGGATGTTTTATGCTGATAAATTACGAAATATGGGGCATATAATGGGGTAAAATTCAAGCTTATGTGTTCCTACTGCAAACTGCCAAACTGCAAAGCAATGCTGAACGTATATAATGGGGTAAAATTTAAGCTTTCTGACGATTTTCAGAAATTTGATAAAAAACGTTATGTTCAGCATTGCTTTGCAGTTTGGCAGTTTGCAGTAGGAACACATATTTACCCATATTGGATTCGTCAGAATGTGTACTTTCTGAAAATATATGGGGTCTTTTCTGGGGTCTCTGTACTGTTGGGGGGGTCTAATGTCGCATAATACACACACCAAGTGCTTATATTGCAGCAGCCAGCGCGTCAGCCGTGAAAATGTATATACACTATTGTCATTTGGGGGTCTCTGTGCGCCACATAGTTTGGTATATCTATGCATATTGGGCATCAAAATGTTCAGTAGACCCCTGGCGTTCATATTTAGGATGTTTTATGCTGATAAATTACGAAATGTGGGGCATATAATGGGGTAAAATTCAAGCTTATGTGTTCCTACTGCAAACTGCCAAACTGCAAAGCTGAACATAACGGTTTTTATCAAATTTCGGAAAATCGTCAGAAAGCTTGAATTTTACCCCATTATATGCCCCACATTTCGTAACTTATCAGCATAAAACATCCTAAATATGAACGCCAGGGGTCTACTGAACACTTTGATGCCCAATATGTATAGATATACCAAACTAGGTGGCGCACAGAGACCCCCAAATGACAATAGTGTATATACATTTTCACGGCTGACGCGCTGGCTGCTGCAATATGAGCACCTGGTGTGTGTATTATGCGACATTAGACCCCCCTAACAGTACAGAGACCCCAGAAAACCATATATTTTCAGAAAGTACACATTCTGACGAATCCAATATGGGTAAATAAGTGTTTCTACTGCAAACTGCCAAACTGCAAAGCAATGCTGAACGTAACGGTAACTCAGTAGTTTGGAGCAGAAAGGCATGGGTACCCATTTTAGATTCTGTAGAATGTGTACTTTCCAAAAATATATGGGTTTGGGGGGTAAACATATATTTCTGTGTTTTTACCCCACAAAAATGCAGTCAATGTGTTGGTTTTTCATTAGCTGAAGTTACCCACAGGACTATTTGTATGCGCTAACTTCATTTTGGGGCCTCTAAATGCCAGATACTTTGGTAAACCTATGAACAATGGCCACCAAACTGTTTGGAGGAACCCTGGCAATCATATTTAGGGTGCTTTTTCTTGGTGCGTAACGATACATGGGTGATATGGTGCTGAGAAGTTAAAACTTTGAGGCGATTTTCAGATATTTCACCAAAACCGACAATTGTGGGAAAGCCTTGCGACTCAGTAGTTTGGAGCAGAAAGGCATGGGTACCCATTTTAGATTCTGTAGAATGTGTACTTTCCAAAAATATATGGGTTTTGGGGGGTAAACATATATTTCTGTGTTTTTACCCCACAAAAATGCAGTCAATGTGTTGATTTTTCATTAGCTGAAGTTACCCACGGGACTGTTTGTATGCGCTAACTTCATTTTGGGGCCTCTAAATGCCAGATACTTTGGTAAACTTATGAGCAATGACCACCAAAATGTTCAGAGGAACCCTGGCAATCATATTTAGGGTGCTTTTTCTTAGTACGTAATGACACATGGGTGATATGGTGCTGGGAAGTTGAAGCTTTGAGGCAATTTTCAGATATTTCACCAAAACCGACAACTTTGGGAAAGCCTTGCGACTCAGTAGTTTGGAGCAGAAAGGCATGGGTACCCATTTTAGATTCAGTAGAATGTGTACTTTCCAAAAATATATGGGTTTGGGGGGTAAACATATATTTCTCTGTTTTTACCCCACAAAAATGCAGTCAATGTGTTGATTTTTCATTAGCTGATATATTATTCAAATTGCAGGTGAGTGATTGCTCACCAAAGTTAATCACATCTCAAAGGAGATAATTAACTGATTAAAATACAACTGTCACTTAAATTAAAGTGCACTTAAATATGAAGTGTGAGAATTGTCTGAACAGAAACCAGGTCTGGGGATACTGAGCAAAGTACCCTATCTATTGCCCACTGGTCAGCAAATTCTTTCAACCGACCAGTAAACACTGCTTGGGTGTACTCTGCTCGGATGCGGGAACGCACCAGCACTCGGAACAAGACCTCTGCTGGCAGAGGATTCCCACCTTCCAAACATTGCTTTCTAGATTTATGGATGACTAATTTAGCTAAAGCCAGGAGCAAGTTGGAGAGAAGGTCTTTCTCTTTATTGTCCCGGGATACTGGGCGTCCAAAAATATAAACATGAGGGGAAAAGTGTAACCAGAACTGCAGGTAAAGCTTCCTCAAAAGAGCCAATAGAGGTTGCAGTCTGGCACACGTAAAATAAGCATGAAACACAGACTCTCCTTTGCCACAGAATGGACAAGCAGCTGGGGAGTCTGTAAAACGAGCTAAATACTCTCCCGTGCTCAATGCACCATGCAGCACTTTCCAACTAAAGTCTCCAGTTGGTCTAGGCACCAAACTGGAAAAAAAGAGCTTGCCACTGAGGGCTTTCACCCTCATTAAGCACACGTCTCCAGATGGTATCATATCGGGAGATGAGGGCAAGGAAGTGTACAGTGTGAACCATTAGAGAGTACAACAGCTTTCTTGTTATATCATGAAAGCGTGTCAATGGAAAATTCTCCAACTGGCTCAAGTTGGGGGAAGGAGGTGCTTGGGGGGATTGACGGGTTTTAGGTGCTATTATTATGTCTGGAAGTGAGTAGTTCCAAGGTGGACGTGGCTCTCCAGCATGTAAAACCCCATCAATGAAGGTGTGAGAATCAGGAGAGATTGTGTCCTTGATTTCCTTGAGAAGACGGTGTGGAACCCTAGTGGTGAGGAATCCCATGCGTTGCATAACTGCTTGAGAGTCCACCCAATCTGATTTCTCAAAATCCAGGAGATCTCCAACTCTGGTTAACCGAGCCTGGCAAAGGCGACGTCGGATGCTGATGGATTCTAACATCCTAGTCTTAAAAGATGGATTGTAAAGTAGGGGCTCATTTAGAATGTCTTCCCCTTCAATGGCTCCTTGCCTTAACACGGATACCATGCTCCAGGTCTTTAGCGTGTCTTGGTAGTAAGCCGGCAGGGTTGAAAGGTTTCTTAGGAAACCCTCAGGTTCAATTATAAACAATTGCCGGTCATATCCCATATTTCGTACCTGGCGATAAAAACTCGATGCTAGAGTACACCACCGTGGAGAAGGATCTGCATACAAGTATCTCTGTATTTGCTGGAGACGGAAGGTGTGCACTTGAGAACGTATACACATGACTCCCTGCCCTCCCTCTTTCAATGGGAGGCTTGAGACACCTGCAGAAACCCAATGCTTTCCTATCCAGAGAAAGTCCAGTAACCTTCTCTGGATCTTAGCAATGAATTCTTGGGTTGGGCTAAGACATATCAGCCGGTACCAGATCTGAGAGGCCACCAGCTGATTAATCACCAAAGCTCTCCCCCTCATAGAAAGGTACTTTAGCAAAACCCTTCCACTTTCCAAGGCACGTTAGAACGCACTCCTCAAGTTCAATGAAATTCTGTGAGACAGGATACTCCTCAGCTGATATGTAGACGCCTAAATATTTAATGATTTTACTCTCCCACGAGATGTCACGAAAAGCATGAGGCAGGAAATCTACCTTTAGAGAACCCTCCAGAAGGCCTGAGCTCTTGGACCAGTTGATCCGGCAGATGAGGCAGCAGCGTAGACTTCTTGACACTCTTGTGCCCGCTCAAGATCAACTAGGTCCTGGGCCACAAGAATTACATCATCAGCGTAGGCTGAGAGAACCACCCTCATGTCGGGTTCTTTGAGCACCAGTCCCGTGAGCCTTTTCCTTAAGAGACACAGGAAGGGCTCAATGGCCAGCGAGTACAGTTGTCCCGACAAGGGGCATCCTTGCCGAACTCCTCGTCCAAAGGCCAGAGGTGCAGTCAGAGACCAGTTGATTTTAACTAAACACTCTGCAGAGGCATACATTGTTTTCAGGTAGCCCACAAACTGTGGGCCAAAGCTATAGGCTTGCAGAGTGCCTATAAGATATTGGTGATCCACCCTGTCAAATGCCTTCTCTTGATCCAGAGAGAGAAAAGCAAGAGATAGACCAGTCCTTCTCGCAAAATGTAGCAAGTCTCGGATTAAAAAGACATTATCAAAAATTGTCCGACCGGGGACTGTATAGGACTGGTCAGGATGAATCACCTCTGCCAGCACAGATTTCAGCCTAAGTGAGATAGCTTTGGCCATGATCTTATAGTCTGTGCTAAACAGTGAGACTGGTCTCCAGTTCTTAATAAGACGGAGAACCCCCTTCTTAAGAAGTAGTGATAACACTGCTCGAAAAAGTGGCAACTCACCTTTCTTGAAGGCCTCAGTTAGGACCCTATGGAAATCAGGGCCCAGAGAATCCCAGAAGAACTGGAAGAACTCTATGGTCAGTCCGTCAAGCCCAGGAGATTTATTGTGGGGCATTAAACGAAGTGCTTGAGAGAGTTCATCTAGAGTGATTGGTGTTTCCAACCTCTCTTTTCTCCTCTCACTGACCACTGGAAGCCCATCCCATAGCTCCTCACAGGCATCTGGAGAGATGGGATCTGGAGAAAAAAGGTTTTGATAGAAGGACCGGGCTCTGTCCCGGATAGCCTCCGGATCCTCAAGGGGGGTTCCATCCTCCGCAAAAAGGCATGTGATTTGTTTTCGGTTCCCCTTCTTCTTCTCCAGAGCATAGAAGAATCGCGAACCACGATCCATATCACAAAGTAACTGCATCCGGCTTCGCACAAAGGCACCACGAGCCTGTTGTTGTTCCATGTTACGCAGCGCTTCTTTCCTTTCTAGATATTCACACTGAAGGGCTTGGTCTTCAGAGCCTGATAGCCTTTGCTCAAGATCAAGCACCTCCCCATTCAGTGCCTCAATCTCTGCATTGCGCTGCCCGCTCACACTTTTGGTATACTCTTGACACAAGAACTTTAGGTGAACCTTGCCTACATCCCACCACTGGTTCAATGTGGCAAATTCATCCTGAAAGGCCCTCCAGCCTCTCCATGTATCCCGGACTGACTTAGCAAAACCCTCATCTTCTAATAAACTGTTGTTAAAGTGCCAGTAAGCAGCTTTTGGCAGAGATGGTGCGATTGACATTCTCAGGGATACACAATTGTGGTCTGAGAATGGTGCCAATCTAATGGTGCTCGACTGGGCTCGTGACATGAGATGGCTCGAAATATATATCCTATCAATCCGGGATTGAGAAACATGACCATCTCTCACCCTGACATAGGTAAAGGCAACCGTCTCTGGGTTCTGTTCTCTCCAGACATCAACCAAGGAGAAATGAGCAATTAGTTCTCGCAAAACGGACTCAGACGAGTCTCTTTTCTTGGGTACATTGCGATCTTGAGCATCAAGGGTGTAATTAAAATCACCCCCTATAATCAAGGCTTCATCAGAGTCAATTGACTCCATGTAGGCTGACAAACTTTCAAAGAACCGTGCCCTCTCTGGTCCGGTAGTAGGAGCATACACATTCATTAGATTATATGTTCTACCTGACTCCCGGACCCGAAGATGCAATAGACGGCCAGGGATGACAGAGGTAGCACTCAGGACCTCTGGCTGGAAGGAATCTGAGAAAAGGGTCACCACCCCGCATGATGTCCAAGTGAGGTGATTAAAAAAGACCCTTCCCTTCCACTCCAGATTCCAGCTTGCTTCAAGCTCTGGAGTGGTGTGGCTCTCTTGGAGGAAACTCACAGAGTACCCTCCTTGACGAAGAAAGGAGAGTACCTGAAACATTCGGAAAGGATTCCGACAGCCATTAGTATTAAGTGTGCTTATACTCAAGGCCATTACTGAGTCTTAGGAAGTGCTTTAACCTTCATCAAGGTCTGATGAGACAAACATTTTTTGTGAAACTTCATTATACGGAGATATTCCGCTGTTCTTGGCCTCTTTTATGACCTTAATGTATTGTCTCACAGAATTGATAACTAAAGGCAAATCATGCCACTTCTCCAGAGCCATGTGCATCTTCTTCTCTAATTTAACACCAAGAGTGCTCTCAAGAAACTTTTTGAGTTCCTCAGCAGGGATTATTGGGGTAGAAGGATTTGCCACTCCTATGTCAACCTCCTCTTCAATGTTCCCCTCATCCATGAGCTCTTCCTGGCTAAGGGATTGATAATCTCCCCTCTCCACTAGAGCTTTGAGAATCTCTCCACAAGTTGTTACAGGAAAAGTATCAGAATCACTTTTCTGGAGACCCTGCAATGGCTCAGGTGTTCCCTCAACTTCACTTGAAACACATTTGGAAGTGTTTGACACAGGAGCAACAGAACTAATTAGCTCCCCAGCAACAGGTAGAGCTTTGGAGGCTCGATGGTTAGCCTCTGCCCTCTCCACTACCTCCTGTGCTTTCTGGATGGCAATAACATTTGGGTCAGTTGAAGACAAGGGAGGAGAGATTTTTGCATGAACAGTAGAGGTTGTCTGGCTACCCTCCTCTGTATTTACAACTCCACCCTCACCATCCTTCCCAGCAGTTTTATCTGCAGGGTCCTGTATGGGGGTTAGCCCAATATTCTCCCCCACCTGGAGTGAAATACCCTGAGGCACTAAAAACTGAGGCTGGTTGCAGTTCCCAAATCTCAGCACTTCAGGAACACTGACTGCCCACTCTGCAGGAGTCTCATTAGGTGTCTCTTTACACTCCAAGGGAAGATCTTCCAAATGATTTTGAGGCAGAGACCCCTGACTCTGTGGGGAAACCAACACTGCCATGTTCAAGGCCATGCAGACCATTAACCTCATTATTCCTCACCTGGTCTGGAGGCAAGAGTGCATGGTCTGACACCGGTTGATCGTGACCAACAGTTGGGCCAGACAATGTCACCACATGAGGAGCAGAAGTTTTGCTGCCCTTTTTACCCTTGGATGGGGGTGCCCCATCATTAACCACTGATGCCCATTCCTCAGGTACCAGCCAGTTTGAATTAAATTTCCTCTTTTTCTTGGCATCTGAAGAGGAAAGGCCACTATCTGCCCCAACCCCAACAGGTGTTGCAATCATGGGTACCCCCACACCTTCAGGGGTGCCCATAACAGGGGTACACTTTTTGTGGTAGGAACAACTGTGACCCTGGGGGAAGCTTTGACATGTTTTCCCCCCTTCTCTTTTGCCGCAATTGTAAGACATGCTGCAGCCTTAGATGTCTTCAGTGAAGAAGGAGGAGGTTTGGATGTTGTAGAGGTGGGTTGTGTAACAGCCACCTTGAGGTTCTTTAGTGAAGGAGATATCCCCTTTGAGGACCCTGCTGAAATAGTCCCAGCAGGATAAGATGTTTTATTTGAGGCACTGGGAGCAGGAACAGGGGCTGTGGTCTTAATTTGCCCTTTCGGGCAACTCTTTCGAGTGTGCCCCAGGTTCTTGCAAAGGAAGCACCTCACTTCCTCTGTGCTGTAAAAATTTTTATACAGCACCCCTTCAAATGGAACCCCGAAAGACCCCTCAATAGTGTCTTGCCCCCGAGGTAAAAGTAGTTGCACCTGCCTTTTAAAGGAAAGGACGTGCCTCAGTCTGCTCTCCTTACATCCCAGGGAAATTCTAGACATATTTGATTTTAACTCCCCAAGGGCTTGCAGGTGGGGGTACAATAAGTGGTCTTGCAGGAAGGGGGGCACATTAGATAAAACCACCCTTGTGCCCAATCCTTCCAGGGGTTCTACAGGGACATAACTCCCTCCCACTGTGATACCCCTCTGTACCACAGCATGCACTGCAGTTAGTGTACGGGCAAAGATTATGGCTTTCCCATACATTTTACTTGCTGCCACTACTGCAGAGTGGCCCACCACTTCAGCTGCAGCCTTTATATAAGCCTCTATGCCATGAGTGCTTGACATTAGGAATCTGACCCCATGCTTCCTTGTAAGCTTCTCTACCCCAGCAGTGACTTGGCTTGGGTTGCTGCCAGTAGCTACCGCGTGTGCAAATGTTTTAGCAGGGGTCACATTGGCTGCAGCAGCAGAAGTAGAGGCAATGGGGCTTTTTGACATGGGCTCTGACTGGTGTTTCCTTGCAGAGCTACAGCTGGGTTTTTCAGCTCCTTTTGCTTTAGAACCAAGAGATGTTTTTTTATAACTTTCCTTTTTATTCCCTCCCATTATTTTACACAACACCACACAAAAAGAAAGCTTTATACTATTGATTAACAAAAAAGTTTTAAGTTGAGAAGCTGTGGCAGGGAGAGGGTTAATGTGAGCAGGTGCCTGGTAGCTGCACTGCTGCTGCTGGAAAAGATTTTATATTTATACTTATATTAAATCCTTCTCCCTTTAGCTTTCTCTCCTCACAGAACTGAGTGCAAAATCAAAATACCCACTCAATCTGTACAAAAATTAAACAATTTGTGCTTAAACAACAGAAAAATGCAAATTAAACTGACACCCAGGTGCGGGGGAGGGGTAGGGGATCTAACAGTGAGTTTGTAGCCCAGAGCAAGTGAAGGGAACTGGGCTAGGAATCACTCACCTTCAGGGTCAAAAGAAAAATCGATTTTTAGTAAAGAAAATCAACTCAAAACTTCCCAAATTTCACCCACCAAGTGGACAACACATTCACACACCAAGTGATAACAAAAAATCCTGTCTCAAACAGGAATTTCAATGCTTAATTCAGCACTAAACAGAGAGCTTTCTCCTGTGTGTTGATCTTTCATTAGCTGAAGTTACCCACAGGACAATTTGTATGCGCTAACTTCATTTTGGGGCCTCTAAATGCCAGATACTTTGGTAAACCTATGAACAATGGCCACCAAACTGTTTGGAGGACCCTGGCAATCACAATTTGGGTGCTTTTTTGTGATATGTAATGATACATGGGTGATATGGTGCTGGGAAGTTGAAGGTTTGAGGCAATTTTCAGATATTTTACCAAAACCGACAATTTTGGGAAAGCCTTGGGACTCAGTAGTTTGGAGCAGAAAGGCATGGGTACCCATTTTAGATTCTGTAGAATGTGTACTTTCCAAAAATATATGGGTTTGGGGGGTAAACATATATTTCTGTGTTTTTACCCCACAAAAAATGCAGTCAATGTGTTGATTTCTCAGTAGCTGAAGTAAAGTCCTGAACAATTTGGATGTGCTAACTTCATATTGGTGTCTCTAAATGCCAGATACTTTGGTAAACCTATGCATAATGGGTATCAAACTGTTCAGTGGACCCCTGGCAATCATATTTCAGGTGCTTTTTCTTGGTACCTAATATAGTTTGGGATATGCGGAGCAGCAAAATAAAACCTGTGAAATGATTTTTCAGAATTTTGAATTTTATTTTGAAAAACCGCTATGTTCAGACAAGCTTTTATGTTTGGTAGTTGGGAGTAGAGAGACATAGTTACCCATTTTGTAATCGGCAGAATGTGTACTTTTCAAAAATGTATGTTTTTCTGGGGTAAACCTACGGTTTCAGGATTTTTTGCCTTGGAATCTAAAGCATGCCGTTTTCTGCCTTAGTGCTTTCAAAATTCGTTAATATACTGACGGGAGTTTTTGCTGTACAGAAGTCCTAAATCTCCCTAAAACTATACATATCTGGTATTGGCACGTTCGAGAGAAATAAGGCTTTCCAAATCAGTTGGCTTTTCATCCGTAAAATGAAATATTTTTCTGGTATAAATTGATATACGATGAAAAATGGTCGTTTTTCTTTTTTTTTTTGGCATTTAGCACTATAAAATTTTTTGCACAAGTGGAAATACATGAAAACTCAGTTTCTACCGAAAAAAACAATGTATAGTTTTCCTAGGTAAACTATAGGTTTCCCCTCAGAAAATGCCCCTAAAGTGAGAGAGCACAAAATGCTTAAAAACGGCTGGCATTTCGCGTAACCAAAATGTGAAATTATGCTGGCACTTAAAGGGTTAAAGAACACAAAACAATTAGAACAGCAAACATTGTTTATAATGGTGCATAACTTAAAATGTTATATTGTGGCCAGTCATACATAGTCCTTGAGATGAGCTGGCTTTCTGTACATTCTCCCAGCTCTTGACACATATGTAGTATCTTTGCTTGTCGATTCTGACTCAGTTTCAGTTTGGAATTGATGTCAACTACAAGTTTTGGTTTCAGCAGTTGTTTAGTTATTGGTAAGAGAGTCTTTGTTCGTCTGCTCATTAGTCTCTGAACTGGACTACTCTCCAAGCCTTGTGTGGGTGTATTTCTTAAATCCAGTAACATAAGATAGATGCCTGTACCTGCTTGTTTTGCTTTCCGCATCAGTTTCTTGGCCATTTTCACAGCAGATTCAGCTTTGCCATTGCTCTGAGGGTACCCTGGAGAGGAGGTATTGTGCTCAAATTCCCACCCTTTACTAAATTGTCTGAATTCCTGTGATGTGAACTGAGCTGCATTATCAGAAAATAGTACATCTGCAATGCCATGCCTTGAAAAGTGGGCTTTTAGCTTTTTGATTACTGTTTTTGATCTGGTGTCTTGTAGGTAGTCTACTTCCCAGAAATTGGAATAGTAATCAACTGTTATCAAGAACTCTGTCATTCCAAGTGAACAGATCAGTACCAACCTTTGACCATGGTCTGTCAGGGATTTCATGGGGTTGCAGTGTTTCCTTTGGCTGCTTGTCTCCACAAGATGCACATATTTCACAATGAGTTATGAACTTTTTAATTTGATCATTCATTCCAGGCCAGTATACACATTCCCGTGCCCTGCGTAGACATCCTTCTATGCCTACATGTGAGGTGTGTAATCTTTCCATGATGTCTCTTCTTAGACTCCCTGGTATGACCACTCTTTCTCCCTTGAATATTATGCCCTGATGTGTTGACAGTTCATCTCTGATGTGAAAAAAAGGAGAACTTTCAACAGGGGTATATTGTTTGTATTTTGTCCAACCCTGTAAAATTGTAGTCTTTAGAATTTGCATTGTTGGATCTTGTTCTGTGCATGTTTGTATCTCTTTAAGCCTATCTTTACTCATCGGCAAGTATTCACACATATTGATAGTTTCAATGTCCTTGTCATCTTCATGTGAGATAGGAAGGTAGGCCCTGCTAAGAGCATCTGCAATAAGTAAATCTTTGCCTGGACGGTAGCAGATGTCACAGTCATACTTTTGCAATCTGAGAAGCATTCGCTGCAGTCTCTTTGGAGCATTTATTAAAGGCTTTCTTGTAATGGTCTCTAATGGCTTATGATCTGAATGCACTGTTACTGTCAGGAACTATCTGGAATCGAACTCTGGACTACATACTTTTAAGTTCCTACATTACCTCACTGAGCCACTGGAGACCTTTGAGATTGGATTCTACGGAATTGATGAGACACACTCTGGTTTCCTTATGTGTTTGCTCAACTCCTCTTCCTTCATCAAACACAGGTGTGTATAGGTTGCCAATTAAGGTGCTTTATAAGCCTATTGCAAACCATGCCCAGGTGCTTGATCATTAAGCGTCACAGCCTGTTTCTACAGACCAGAGTTTTCCTGCTTTTGTTACTGATTCCTGCTTTGTTCCTGAGTCCGGTTCCCTGTTCCTGTGTGCCTGTTCTCTGCTACAGTTTCCCATTACCTGCACTCTGTTGGATCTCCTGGTAATTGACCTCGGCTTGTTTACTGGACTACCCTCTGCCATCAGCCTGCCTCCGACCCCGGCCTGCCATAAGTACTTGTTATTGCCATCAGCCTGCCCCCGACCTCAGCCTGTTTCTTGGACTTGCCTTTATTGTTGCCTGCCCTTGACCACTGGCCTGGTGTAAGAACTTATATTATTTTTTATCTTTTGTTCATCTGTTATATTGCCATAATTTTCATTATTAAAATATTCTTCTGCATAACATGTTTCCGGCCTATCAAAACCTCAAATACCCGCTGTACTCGTGTTATACAGCACCAAGGCTCCTAACTACCAGCCACTCACCTGTGATCAGTCCTGACAGTTACATGTCTTCCATAAGTGTACTGATGGAACTTTTCCATACCAAATACAACAGCTAAAAGTTATTTTTCAATCTGAGCATAACCCCGTTCAGTAGTTGTTAACGCTCTACTTGCAAATGCTACAGGTTCTTTTTCCTGCATCAATGTGGCTCCCATGCCATTTTCTGAGGCATCACATTGTATTATCACTGCTTGAGAAGGGTTATAGTATTTGAGCGTGGCAGCATCTGCAATAGCCTGTTTCACTCCATCAAAAGCTGTTTGCTGTGTTTCTGTCCACTCCCAGAGTGAATCTTTGTGTGTTAACTGTCTCAGTGGTTCACACATCTCTGACAAATGGCCACAGAATTTGGAGAGGTAATTAACCATACCTAGGAACCGTTGAACTCGCCTTACGTCTGTTGGGGCAGGCATGTCCTAAATTGCCCTGTCTTTTTCTGGATCTACTTTTAGGCCCAACGTAGAAATAGGACACACCTATTTCTACGTTGTTTCTGAGGTTGCCCATTCCCTCTGGCTTCGAGCACCTGGGAGTCGCTGGAGTCTGGACGGCCAGGGTGTGCGAGTGTAAGTCTCTCTTTTTTCTACTTTTAGGCCACCTGATGTCAAAAGATGCCCTATATATGGTACTTCAGTCATTTTAAGCTTGAATTTTTCCAGATTGAGTTTAATGCCTTTTTGTCTACATCTTTCCAATAACTATTGAATTATTTTCAGATTGTGATCCCGGGTAGCAGATTCTAGGCTGTCACCTTCACCAACAATTAGTATGTCATCAGCTTTTGTCTTAATACCTGAAAGTCCCTCTAGAACTTGATTTAGCCTTTGCTGAAATACTTCTGGAGCTGGACTTATTCCCATGGGCATTCTGAGCCATCTATATCTCCCAAATGGGGTGCCAAAAGTTGTCAAGTAACTTGATTTATCATCTAGTTCCACATGCCAATTTTTAACATCACATACTGAAAATATCCTGGCTTTTGATAAATCTGGAAGAATATCTTCTATTGTAGGCATTGGGTAATGACTCCTTTTCAGGGCTTTAAGTGGTTTAGGATCTATACATATCCTTACTTTACCTGATGGTTTCTTTACTATGACCAAGCTACTTATCCAGTCAGTGCTCTTTTGAACTGGTTCTATAATGTGTCTGTTCATATCATAGCTACAGGCACTCTCCTTGTGGGTAGCCTGGATGGTTCTATGGCAGAATTAACCTCCAGTTTATACTTGCCTTCCAAGCACCCATCCCCTTTAAACAGGTCTGCATAGTGTGCTTGTATTATCTGTAAATCCAAATCACAGTCTAACTTTTCTGGAGAAATTTGGAGACTTGTAGAGCCCTTTAGAGCCATTATGTTGTGAAACTGCACTTTTATTAAGTCCATTGCCTGAACAGCTTTTACACCCAGTAGTGGAATATGATGACCAATTTGTACAACTGTGAACTCCAGTCTGTAATTCTTTTTATTACATGGGTTACGAATTTTAAGTCTGCATTTACCCATAGGTTTCAGAATACTTTTGTCAGTGTGTTTGAGTTTAACATCGTTGTTAAGCATATGGAAGGGAATAACATTGCAGCTTGCCCCACAGTCCAGATGAAACTTAATGGGCTTACTATCTAGAAGAAATGTAGCAAAAAGTTGATTTGAATCTTTAAGTATTGGTGGATTAACCACATTTACACTTTCTGCTGCTGACTGTAGTTGCAGCCACAGTATGTCCTCTGCACTGTCTGTGTCTGAGTCCTGTGTCACTGTGTTTACATATCTGTGCTGTGACTTTCTGCTCTGCCTACACTGGGCTGAGAGATGATTTCTTTCGCCACAGACCCTACATGTCTGGCCATAAGCAGGACATTTCTCTTTGTCTCTTTCATGTCTTTTACCACAGTATTTACACAGTATTAGAGTTTCCTGGATTTTATATTTTATTTTTCCTTTACCGGCTACTGCATGTACCATACTCTCAGATGGGCCCTCAATCATTTTCAGATTATCTTTTGTTATTTCAGATGCTCTGCAGATCTGGAGACATTTTTCCAGGCCCAAATCCTCTTCCCTAAGCAATCTCTCTCAGATGTGAGTCTCTGATTCCACACACTATTCTGTCTCTTATGAGAGAGTCTCTTATATCCCCAAATTCACATGTGGATGCTAGTAGTTTCAGTTCTGTGGCATATATGTCAATATTTTCCCCAGGCTCCTGGTTCCTTGAAAAGAATGTGTATCTTTCCACAGTTTCATTCTTTTTTGGATCACAGTATTTATCAAATGCCTGGATTATATCTTTCAGAGAGAGACTTGTTATAATGTCTGTGAGATTTCTCTGCCCTTTTCCCCAATCAAATAATGAAAGCGCTTTATTTTGCGGTTCTCATCACTGGGTGCTACAGTGAGATCCACATACAGGCCAAACTCCTCTTTCCAGTGTTTCCAAGCTTGTGACAGGTTGGAAGCATTTACATTAAGTCTCTCAGGGGGTTTCAGTCTACTCTCCATATTGTAGGAATAATAGCAGTTATTGTTACTTACAGTTATAACTGTACCTCCAGTTACAGCATCTGGATGCTGCTTTACTTTCACTTTCACTCCCAGTGATTTCAGCCAGCTTTTCACCAGCTGCAGGCTCCTTAAAGGAGAAATCCCCTTCACTAAAGAACCTCAATGTGGTTGTTACACAACCCACCTCTGAAACCTCCAAACTTCCTCCTTCTTCACTTCAATCTAAGGCTGCAGCCTGCATTTCAACTTCAGCAAAAGAGAAGGGGGGAGGAATGTCAATGCATCCCTTAGTGCTGCAGTTGTTCTTGCCAAAAATCAACGTTACCCTGTTATTAACACTCCTAAGGGTGTGGGGTGCCGGTGGTTGCAATACCTGTCGTGGTGGGAGCAGAGAGTAGCATTTCCTCTTCAAATGACAAGAAAAAGAAGAGGAAATTTAAATCAAACAGGCTGATACCTGAGGAATGGGTTTCAGTGGTCAATGATGGAGCACCCCCATCCAAGGGCAAAAAGGGCAGCAAAACATCTTCTCCTCATGCGGTGATATTGTCTGGTCCAACTGTTGGATGCAATCAACTGGTGCCAGACCATGCACCTATAGCCTCAGTTGGGAAAGAGTAGATAAATGGTCTGGAGAAATTTGAACAAGGGATTATGGGTCTCCCCACAGAGTCAGGGGTGCTGCATCTGTCTCCAACAGGGGATCTTCCCCTGGAGTATAAAGGGACATCTAATGAAACCCCTGCAGAGTGGGCCGTAAGTGTTCCTGAGGTGCTGAGCTTTG
This sequence comes from Xenopus laevis, assembly GCF_017654675.1. Lineage (NCBI taxonomy): Eukaryota > Metazoa > Chordata > Amphibia > Anura > Pipidae > Xenopus > Xenopus laevis. The sequence continues at coordinate 126,438,883 of NC_054385.1, read as the reverse complement.
GGAACTACAACCAGCCTCAGTGTTTAGTGCCTCAGGGTATTTCACTCCAAGAAATGGAGAATATTGGGACAACCCCCATACAGGACCCTGCAGACAATCCTACGAGGGAGGATAATGAGGCTGGAGTTGTAAATATGGAGGATAGCCAGACAGACTCTATAAGGTCTACTGTGCATGTTAAGATCTCTCCTCCATTCTCTTACACTGATCCCAATGTTATTGCCATTCAGGAGGCCCAGGAGGCAGTGGAAAGGGCAGAGGTTGCCCATCGAGCCTCTAAAGCTCCTGTTTGTTAAGGAGCCAATTCCATCTACCACCCCTGAGCCAAACACCTCCAAAGGTGTTCCAAGTAAAATCCAAGTATTATCTGAGCCGTTGCAGGGTCTCCAGATAGCAGGTGCTTCTGATCCTTCTCCTGCAACTTCTTGTGTAGAAATTCTCAAAGCTCCAGTGGAGAGGGGGAATTATCAATCTCTTAGCCAAGAAGAGTTCATGGATGAGGGGGACATTGAAGAGGAGGTTGACACAGTTGTGCCAAATCCTTCTACCCCAATCATCCCAGCTGAGGAACTCAAGATGTTTCTTGAGAGAACCCTTGGTGTTAAATTGGAGAAAAAGCTATATATGGCTCTAGAAAAGTGGCAGGATTTGACTTTGGTGATTAGTTCTGTGAGACAATACATCAAGGTCATAAAAGAGGCTGGAAACTATGGAACTGTAGAATATTATTATGTTCCACAAAAAGTGTTTGTCTCACCAGACCTCTGTGAGGGCTAAAGTATTTACTAACACACAATAATGGCTCTACATATAAGCACTCTTAATACAAATGGCTGTTGGGAGCCTTTTCGAAAGGTACTCTCCTTTCTTTGCCAAGGAGGGTACTCTGTGAGTTTCCTTCAAGAGATCCATATCACTCTGGCATCTGTAATGGAAGGGCAGAGTCTTTTTTAATCACCTCACATGGACATCATGTGGGGTGGTGACCTTGTTCTCAGAATCCTTCCAGCCAGAGGTACTGAGCGTTAATTCTGTCATCCCAGGCCGTCTGTTAAATCTCCGGGTCCGGGAGTCTAATGGAACATACAATCTGATAAACTTGTATGCCCCAACTACTGGACCAGAGAGAAAGCATTTTTTGAAAGTTTTTCAGCCTATATGGAGACAATTGACTCAGATGAAGCCATGATTATAGGGGGTGATTTCAATTGCACCCTTGAGGCTCAGGACCGAAATGTTCCCCAGAAAAGGTATGCATCTGAGTCAGCTTTGCAGGAACTCATTGCCCGTTTCTCCTTGGTAGACATCTGGAGAGAACAACACCCAGAAACAGATGCTTTCACCTATGTTAGGGTGAGGGATGGCCGTGTGTCTCAGTCCCGGATTGATAGGCTTTATATATCAAGCCATATTATATCACAAGTTCGTTCCAGTAATATTAGCTTAGCACCTTTCTCGGACCACAATTGTGCTTCTTTGATAGTGGCAGTTGCACCATCTCTGCCAAAAGCAGCCTATTGGCACTTTAATAACAGCTTATTAAAGGATGAAGGGTTTGCAAAGGCAGTCCGGGAAATGTGGACAGACTGGAAGGGTTATCAGGATGAATTTGCCACACTGAGTCAATGGTGGGATGTAGGCAAGGTTCACCTAAAGCTCTTGTGTCAAGAGTATACAAAATGTTTGAGCAGACAGAAAAATGCAGAGATTGAGGCTCTGAATAGGGAGGTGCTTGATCTTGCGCAAAGGCTGTCAGGCTCTGAAGACAAGCCATGCAGTATGAATATGTAGAAAAGAAAGAGACTCTGCGTAACATGGAACAGCGACAGGCTCGTGGTGCTTATGTGCGAAGCCGCATGCAGTTACTCTGTGATATGGATCGTGGCTCACGTTTCTTCTATGCTCTGGAGAAGAATAAGGGGAACCGAAAACAAATCACATGCCTTCTTGCAGGGGATGGCACCCCCTTCCGGAGGCTATCCGGTACAGAGCCCGGTCCTTCTATCAGAACCTTTTTTCTCTGGATCCCATCTCTCCGGATGCCTGCAGGGAGTTATGGAATGGGCTTCCAGTAGTCAGCGAGGGTAGAAGAGAGAGGTTGGAAAAACCAATCACTCTGAATGAACTCTCTCAAGCACTCCACACATAATAAATCTCCAGGGCTGGATGGATTGACTGTAGAGTTCTTCTGGGATACTCTGGGACATGATTTCCATAGGGTTCTAAATGAGGCCCTCAAGACCGGTGAGATGCCACTTTCGTGTCGTCGAGCTGTGTTATCACTACTACCTAAGAAGGGGGATCTTTGCCTTATTAAGAATTGGGGACCGGTCTCATTGCTCAGCACAGACTATAAAATTGTAGCCAAAGCTATATCACTCAGGCTCAAGTCTGTGCTGGCAGAGGTGGTTCATCCTGACCAGTCCTATACAGTCCCCGGCCGGACAATTTTTGACAATGTCTTTCTGGTTCGGGATTTACTACATTTTGCCCGGAAGGCTGGTCTATCTCTCGCTTTTCTGTCCCTGGATCAAGAGAAGGCATTTGACAGAGTAGATCACCAATATCTTTTAGGCACTCTGCAAGCCTATAGCTTTGGCCCACAGTTTGTGAGCTATCTGAAATCACTGTACACCTCTGCAAAGTGTCTAGTTAAAATCAACTGGTCTCTGACTGCACCTCTGGCCTTCAAACGAGGAGTTCGACAAGGATGTCCTTTGTAGGGACAGCTGTATGCACTGGCCATTGAGCCCTTTCTGTGTCTACTAAGGAAGAGGCTTACAGGACTGGTGCTCAGGGAACCTGACATAAGGGTAGTTCTTTCAGCATATGCTGATGATGTCATCCTTGTGGCCCAGGACCTAGTTGATCTTGAGCAAGCACAAGAATGCCAAGAGGTTTACGCTGCTGCCTCATCCACTCGGATCAACTGGACCAAGAGCTCAGGCCTTCTGGAAGGTCCTCTACATGTAGATATATTTAGGTGTCTATCTGTCAGCTGAAGAGCATCCTGTTCCACAGAATTTCATTGAGCTTGAGGAGCATGTTCTTACCCTCCTGGGAAAGTGGAAGGGTCTTGCTAAAATGCATTCTATGAGGGGTAGGGCTTTGGTGATTAACCAACTGGTGGCCTCTCAACTCTGGAATAGGTTGACATGTCTTAGTCCAACCCAAGAATTCATTGCTAAAATCCAGAGAAGGTTTGCTGGACTTTCTCTGGATGGTGCGGGTGTTTCAAGCCTACCCTTGAGAGAGGGAGGACAGGGAGTTGTATGCATACGCTCTCAAGTACATACTTTCCGTCTCCAGCAGATACAGAGATACTTGTATTCAGATCCTTCTCCACAGTGGTGTACCCTAGCATCCAGCTTTTATCATCAGGTACGCAACATGGGGTATGACCGGCAATTGTTTGTCATCAAACCTGAAGGATTCTTAAGAAGCCTCTCACCATTGCCGGCTTACTACCAAGAGACTCTAAAGACCTGGAACATGGTAACTTTGCTAAGGCAAGGAGGCATTCAGGGGGGGGGACATTCTAACTGAGCCCCTACTTTACAATCCATCTTCAAAGACTAGGATGTAGGAGTCCACCAGCATCCGCCACCGCTTTTGCAGGGCTCAGCTAACCAGAGTTGGGGATCTCCTGGATTTTGAGAGGTCAGATTGGGTTGAAGCTTGGGCAGTTATGCCATGCATGGGGTACCTTACCACTAGAGTTCCATATCGTCTGCTCCAGGAGATCAAGAATAACCTCTCGCCTGTCTCTCACACATTTATGGGGTTTTACGTGTTGGAGAACCACATCCACCTTGGAACTCTCCACCTCCAGCCATAAAAATAGCACCCAAGACCCGTCAATCCCCTGACACACCTCCTTCCCCCAACTTGAGCCAGTTGGAGAATTTTACCTTGACTAGCTTTTATGACATGACAAGAAAGCTATTGTACTCCCTCATGCTCGACACTGTACACTTTCTTGCTCTTGTCTCCCGTTATGATACCATCTGGAGGCGGGTGTTTAATGAAGGTGAGAAACCCCAGTAGTGAGCCATTTATTCTAGCCTGGTGCCCAGACTCACTGGAGACTTGAGTTGGAGAGTGCTCCATGGTGCTTTGAGCACAGGAGAGTACTTGGTCCATTTTATAGAATCCACAGCTGCTTGCCCATTCTGTGGCAAATGGAAGTCTGTGTTTCATGCTTATTTTTCGTGTGCCAGACTGCAACCTCTTTTGGCTCTTTTGAGGAAACTTCACCTGCAGTTCTGGTTACATTTTTCCCCTCACGTTTTTATTTTTGGACGCCCAGTATCCCGGGACAATCGAGAGAAAGACCTTCTCTTCAACTTGCTCCTAGCTTTAGCCAAACTAGCCATTCATAAGTCTAGAATGCAATGTTTGGAAGGTGGGAATCCTCTACGTTTACTGGGAAGTTGAATGAATTTGCTGACCAGTGGGCAATAGATGGGTTGCTTTGCTCAGTATCCCCAGATTTGGTTTCTGTTAAGACAACTCTCACACTTCATATTTAAGTGCACTTTAATTTAAGTGACAGATCTATTATATTCATCATCAACATATCCTTTGAGGTGTAATTCATTTTGGTGAGCAATCACTCATCTGTCATTTGAATAATATTCCAAATACTGCAAAATCAGCATGTTTACAGCATTTTTCAAGGGGCAAAATTACAAAAATGTATGTTCACCTCAGGAAACCATATATTTTTGGAAAGTACACATTCTGACGAATCTAATATGGGTGTGCATGTTTTTCTACTCCAAAGTACCAAGCCGCAAAGCTTTCCTATATTATGACATTTCCGAAAATCACCTGAATTTTGCAACTCTGAAGCATCGTATCTCCCACATATCATTATATACCAAGAAAAAGCACCCTAAATATGAAAGCCCGGGGTCCGCTGAACAGTTTGATGCCCAATATGCATAGGTACACATAAGTATATGGTGTATAGGAGTCATAGAACGAAGACAGTTCTGTAATTCCAAATACTGCAAAATCAGCACATTTACAGCATTTTTCAAGGGGCAAAAGTACAAAAATGTATGTTCACCCCAGAAAACCATATATTTTTGGAAAGTACACATTCTGACGAATCTAAAAAGGGTATGCACAATTTTCTACTCCAAAGTACCAAGCCGCAAAGCTTTCCTACATTTCGCAATTTTTATGACATACTGTATACAAAAATCTCCTCAATACTCCAGCTCTGAAGCATTGTATCTCCTACATATCATTATATACCAAGATACCCACATTATATACCAAACTCACTAAACATCCGCTGAACAGTTTGATACCCAATATGCATAGGTACCCCTAAGTATGTGGCGTATAGGGGCCCCAGAAAGAAGACACCACATATGAGTTCTGTAATTCCAGATACTGCATAATCAGCACATATACAGCATTCTGCGACAGGCAAAGGTACAAAAAACTAGGTTCACCCCAGAAAACCATATATTTTTGGAAAGTACACATTCTGCCGAATAAAAATTTGCTAAAACTGTCTTTCCACTCCAAACTTACATACTACAAAGCAACGCTAAAGGCAGCGGGTTTTATGATATTTCTGAAAATCTCCTAAAAATATTGCAGTTGGTCGCACTTATCTCACCCTATTTCTTACATACAAATGGAAAACACCATAAATATTGACGTCAATAGACTACTGAACAGTTTGATGCCTAATATGCATAGATATACCAAAGCAGGTGGCCATGTGTGGACCTCAAATGAAAATGGTGCATAAGAATTTTCTCAGCTGTCAATTCGCCTTCTGTGAACATAGCGCCCTGACTGCATATAATGTGCCGTAAGACCCCCTTTCAGTACAGAGACCCCCAAAAACCATATATTTTTGGAAAGTACACATTCTGACAAACACAGAATTGCTAAAAATGTGTTTCTACCCCAAATTATTAAAGTATGAATGATGCTAAAAAATTACATAAGGAAAAATAATGCAAGCATAAAACTGCAAGCAAAATCACAAAAAAGCAAATACAATTCAGAAAATCAACGAAATAACAAAATAACTGATCCGACAGTGTGGTTAGAGGTCAGAATGCTTGATCCAGTAGTCATGCTGTGAAATCTAAAGTTTTTAGGGAAATAACATAAGGGAAACAGAAAATGAACTAAAAAAAAAAAAACCCTATAAATGTGTGTTTGTGTATGCATGGATGTACAGCTCTAAAAAGTGTATAAATATGTGCATGTGTATGTGAGTATGTAAATATGTGCAAAGGTGTGAAAAATCAAAAAAATCTGAAAAAACCCCCAAAAAAACTACTTTTACAAGTATGTGTACTGTGTATATGTAAATGCCTGTAAATACCTGTAAATCAATGTAAATACCTGTAAATAAGTAAAAAAAAGGGGCACTTACCAACTCTAGATGAAGAGGAGTCCTTTTCAGTGCTGTAGGGTTGAGGATCGCTGAGTCACTGCAGCAGGAAGTGCGTGGTCGGAGCTGGAACATGTGCTGTGCTGGTGCTGCGACAAGGAAGCTGTTGAATCTGTTGCTGCTGTTGCTGCATCTCTCTGCGACCCTGGAGTGGAGGATTGCCAATCTTTTTCAGGTAAGCTCGTTGCCTAGGGGGTTCTGCTGCTAACCGCTCCTCTCTGCATGCTGATTTTGCAGTGTGTGCAGTGAGAGCACTGTTTTAGTAAAGAACGTAGCTCCTACATTCTTGGCACTTAAAGCCTTTTTTCAAAAGAACGTAGGAGCTACATTCTTGGCAGTAAAAAGGTTAAAGTAACAAATAATACATGCAATAAATTACAACAACAAGTATCCAGCTGCATGCATGTCCTAGTCTGGTTATTGTATGCTTACTTTAGGTATGACCCTACATAATCGATCACCTCCAGTGACCTCTTAAGATATTCTGTATCAGCACCATTATTTTGCAGCTGGTAGTATGATGACACGGGGGAATCTCGGGGGAAAGGGGAAAGACATAGAAGGGTGACATGGTTACGTTAGCTTCATTTTATTGTTACCAGGCATCCTCTCATCAGTTGCACCTCTCAGGTAGTTCTAGGATCATTGATATTAGAGTCGGTTTGAATTCCTTCCAGATATTGAGCCCACGGGTACCACTCCAGTTCCCCTTCGTAGCTCCTATCTAACAATTTGTCTGTGATCATTTACATCACTCGGGTCCAGTTTACTTTACTTAGTGATTGTCGACCTGGTAGTTGCGGACTTTTCCAAAGTGCTGCTAGAAGAGATCTTGCTGCTGTCAGGATATGTGTAGCTAATTTGTGAGAAGGTTTAGAATTTACGGACTGGATTTTCATGCCTAAGAGAAATGTGTGTGAGGTTGCTTGAACTGTGCTGCGTAGAATCTCTGAGAGTAGCTACCATTTTCCAGAATTCTTGGGCCACTCCACAAGACCACCACGTGTGTAAGAAGTAGAGATGTCGCGAACTGTTCGCCGGCGAACTTGTTCGCGCGAACATCGGGTGTTCGCGCTCGCCGGAAGTTCACGAACGTCGCGCGACGTTCGCCATTTTGGGTTCGCCATTGTTGGCGCTTTTTTTTGCCCTCTCACCCCAGACCAGCAGGTACATGGCAGCCAATCAGGAAGCTCTCCCCTGGACCACTCCCCTTCCCTATAAAAACCGAAGCCCTGCAGCGTTTTTTCACTCTGCCTGTGTGTGCTGAAGAGATAGTGTAGGGAGAGAGCTGCTGCCTGTTAGTGATTTCAGGGACAGTTGAAAGTTTGCTGGCTAGTAATCGTTTTGATACTGCTCTGTTATTGGAGGGACAGAAGTCTGCAGGGGTTTGAGGGACATTTAAGCTTAGGTAGCTTTGCTGGCTAGTAATCTACCTTCTACTGCAGTGCTCTGTATGTAGCTGCAGTGGGCAGCTGTCCTGCTTCTGATCTCATCTGCTGACTGCTGCAATAACAGTAGTCCTTGTAAGGACTGCTTTTATTTATTTTTTTGTTGTTTTACTACTACTACTACTACTACTACTATAAGAGCCCAGTGCTATTAGTCTAGCAGTGTTGGGGAGTGGGACTGGTGTGCTAATCTGCTGCTCCTAGTAGTTCAGCAGCACCAACTTTAATTTTTTTTTTTAATATTCATTTTTTTTTTATTTTACTTTTTTTTATTTTACTACCGCTGTAGTAGTGTATAAGTTGACCTTTTAGGCATTATTTGCCCTGTAGGCATTATTTGCACACTGTTTTCTTCAACCCGCCATCGAGCTGTGTGACCTTGTTCACATTCTGTCTAAATATCCATAATATTACCGTCTCCAGAAAAAACACCGGAGTCACTTTTTTCAAGCAGCCATAATATATTTTACGTAATCCGTATCCACCGCTGTAGTAGTGTATACGTTGGCCTTGTAGGCATTATTTGCACACTGTTTTCTTCAACCCGCCATCGAGCTGTGTGACCTTGTTCACATTCTGTCTAAATATCCATAATATTACCGTCTCCAGAAAAAACACCGGAGTCACTTTTTTCAAGCAGCCATAATATATTTTACGTAATCCGTATCCACCGCTGTAGTAGTGTATACGTTGACCTTGTAGGCATTGTTTGCCCAGTTTTTTTGGCCACAGCCACTGAAGCACAGAGGCCAGAAAAAATATGCCATATAAATGCTGAAAATAGTCATTTTTTGCCATACGTTGACTCAACGTATATGGCAAAAAATGACTATTTTCAGCATTTATGTGGCATATTTTTTCTGGCAACTGTGCTTCAGTGGCTGCAACCAAAAAAACTGGGCAAACAATGTCTACAAGGTCAACGTATGGCGAAAAATTACTATTTTCAGCATTTATATGGCATATTTTTTCTGGCAACTGTTCTTCAGTGGCTGCGTCCAAAAAAACTGGGCAAACAATGTCTACAAGGTCAACGTATGGCGAAAAATGACTATTTTCAGCATTTATATGGCATATTTTTTCTGGCAACTGTGCTTCAGTGGCTGCGTCCAAAAAACTGGGCAAACAATGCCTACAAGGTCAACGTATGGCAGTTGTTTAAAGAGAACAGTAGATTACTAGCCAGCAAAGCTACCTAAGCTAAAATGTCCCTCAAATCCCTGCAGACTTCTGTCCCTCCAATACAGAGCAGTATCAAGCAGATTACTAGCCAGCAAAACTTACTATCATCTGTCCCTGAAATCACTAACAGCTCTCCCCTACACTATCTCTTCCAAGCACACACAGGCAGATTTTTCAGATACATTTTTGCCCTTGATCCCCCTCTGGCATGCCACTGTCCAGGTCGTTGCACCCTTTAAACAACTTTAAAATCATTTTTCTGGCCAGAAATGTCTTTTCTAGATGTTAAAGTTCGCCTTCCCATTGAAGTCTATGGGGTTCGCGAACCGTTCGCGAACCGCTCGCATTTTTGCGCAAGTTCGCGAATATGTTCGCGAACTTTTTTTCCGACGTTCGCTACATCCCTAGTAAGAAGGATTCCTGTTCCCCACATCCTCTGAAGCAAGTGGCGTGTTCTGGATTACCGCTTATTTTATTTTATTTATTTGCTGATGCGTGTTGGAATGTAGTACCAACGAAATATGATTTTATATGCTCTTTCGTTGGAGGTTACGCATATGGAGCTTTTTTTGGCTGCTTCCCAAATATATGACCAGGTCTTATCTGATATTGTAAGATCTAAGTCTGTTTCCCACTTTGCCATGTATGGCTGATGCATATCCGTGGCATCTGATGAAAGTTGGCTGTATAGTAATGAAATCAAGTGTGCTGGGTAGGAGTGTTTGAAACAAATTGTTTCAAAGGAGATCATGGTTTGAGCATTCTGGGTTTTGATTGTATTGTCAACAAAATGTCTAATTTGTAGGTATCGAAAAAATTATGAATGAGGAATGTCAAGTTTCTCCCTATATTGTTGAAAAGGTATGATGATTAAAGCCGGGTGGAAATCTGTGAGTGTGAACAGGTCAGCGTCTATCCATGGTTTGAAGTCAGTTGGGTTACATCCTGGTGGGAAGCTCTTGTTGCAAAAGATAGTTCTATATTTGGTGTTACGTGTGCTTAGTTTTATCCTAATGGCTACTGAGTCCCATAGCTCTTGTGCTTGTTGTGAAGGGGGTAAAAGAACTTTAGGAGTATCCCTGTTTGCCTTAGGGACCCAGAATAAGTGTGCTAGTTGCACAAGTGTTCTTCAATTTGTTTCCATGGTTCCTCTGTAGGAGCGTGTATGTGAATCATGGCCTCCAATCTACTGGCCAGGTAGTACCTATATATATGTGGGACACCTAGTCCTCCTAGTGATTTTGGCTTGGTCATGATTGACGCTCTAATTCTAGGTCTCTTTCCTGCCCAGATAAAGTCTGATATTATAGTGAGAGGGCTGTTTTAACTGGAAAATTTATTGGCAGGGACCTGAATAGGTATAGAAGTCTTGGCAATAGTGTCATCTTAACAGCCGCTATTCTACCAAACCGGGAGAGGTGGAATGTATGCCAAGTAAGTAGGTCTTTTTTAAGTTTGTCCATCAGTTTGGGATAATTAGCTTTATATAAGGTATCATAGGAAGAGGTGAGATGGATTCCTAAGTACTCTAAGATGTATAAAAATAGGGGTGTGGAAGCACTCTAAAGGCTAAGTAATTGTATATTTAAGTATAATGGAAGTGCTAGTTTTAATGCACATTCCCTGGGCCCCTGTCTCAAAAGTAAGTTTACAAAACAGGGGTTTTTAGTTACAAAGTTATGATCATAAAGTTGAAAAGCCACCATACCACGTCAAGGTAAACCCCACATGGCGGTCCCTAACTTGTTTGCCTTTCGGCCATAGTATAAAAACTCTTACTGCATAGTAGCATTCAGTGTAATCAGTGTCTGTTGAACCTTGGTTTCAGTGAAAAGGATCTATCCTCCCCCGCCAGTATGCAGCTTTTAAGGGAGAGGCATTGCTCCCACAACCCCCCTGTTTTGATATTGCATATTTAGCCAGGAGCTGTGGCATAGCTTCAGTGGTTGTAGCACCCCATACCCCCCCTTTAAACTAGTGGTGTTCCTATGCTTTTAAAATTGGGCGTTTGTTTTGGGAATATCTCTCCTTTAATAGCCTGATTGCTGGCTGGGGAGGATTTAGCCCTCAGTGAAAAAACAGCGTTCAACGGACATTGATTACAGGTAATGCTAAAATGCACATAAAATATAAAACAAGTTAGGGACCGCCATTCGGGGTTTACCTTGACGTGGTATGGTGGCTTATCAATTTTATGATCATAACTTTGTAACAAAATAACCCCTATTTGGGTACATATGCAATAGCATTTATTATACTTGTATATATACTTTAAAGCCTTTAGAGTGCTCCCACAACCCCCCTGTTTTGATATCCTAAGTACTCTAAGGTTTCAGTTTCCCATTTATAATCAAAGTTGACCTGGAGCAATTTAAATTCTAGCTTGGGCATTTTTAAAGGGAATGCGTGTGTTTTGGTAGTATTGATTTTATATCCTGATATTCGTTGGAATTGCTCTAAGGTGTGTAACAGGTTAGGAGGTTAGGTAAAGAGGTTTGGGGGAAGAATGTCATCAGCAAAGAGGTTTATTTTATGCTCTTTATCTCCCACTTGGAATCCTTTGATATCTGGATTGTGCCTAATGGCATTGGCCAGGGGTTCTAGGGATAATGCAAAAATTATCGGAGACAAGGGGCATCCTTGACGCGTCCCTCCTTTTATCTCAATAAATTTGGATAAGAGACCCATGCTGAGTACCCTTGCAGTGGGAGTGTCATATAGTTGTCTGAGTCTTGTAAGGAATGGTGGTATTTTCAGCTTTTCCAGGACTGTGAACATATATCTCCAATCCACCCTATCAAATGCCTCCTGTGCATCTAAGGACAAGAGGAGGGAGGAAGTGGGGATTTTTGGTGCTAGACTTATCAAATCAATCGCTTTGCGAATACCATCCGCCGCCTGTCGCCCTGGTACAAACCCCACCTGGTCCATATGGATTATCTTGGGAACAACGTATTGAGTCTAGTGTTTTCCCAAACATCTTGATATCCATGTTTATTAAAGAGATTGGTCTGTAACTATCACAGTTAAGAGGATACTTCCCTGGTTTTAAAAGCATTATTAAGGTTTCCGATTGCATATGTTTTGTTAAGGGTGAGCCATTTAGGAGAGATTGAAAAAGGTCTTTCAAGTGCGGGGTTAAGATTTTATCAAAGTGTTTCTAATATTTTGCCGTATAGTCGTCTGGAACTGGGGCCTTAGCTGATTTAGTGGCTTTGATTACATTTTCTATTTCCTCTACTGCTATGGGTGATGCTAACATATCCTGGTCTTCTTTGGTTAGTAGGGGAGGAATCCAGTCGGTTAGTATACTTGAATCCCTAGCAAGGTTGGCCTCTGGGGCTTTGTCTGCAGAGTACAATTCCGTGTAAAAGTTACCAAACACTTTGAGAATTTGTTACGTTCCCTGTTGGGTTTCTTATTGCATGTATGGCATGCGAGGAGTGAAGGGCTCTCGATTTTCTGCTAACATAGTGTGGGGCTTATTTGAATACTCGTAATATTGGTATTTAGTTTTGCACATCGCGTAGGCCGCCTTGTCTGAGAGCGTGTCTATAAGCAGCGTTCTTATATCTTGTATTTCCCTGTATTTATCTGGGGGTGGCTTTTTCTTGTGTGCTGTAGCTATATCATGTAGTTTTTGGGAGAGTCGTTTTATCTTCTCAGTTTTGATTCTTTTAATTCGGGAGGCATGTTTAATCAGGATTCCTCTGATTACCGATTTGTGAGCGTCCCATCTGATGGCCAAGGAAGTATCTGTTGGAGTATTGTTTAGGAAATATTCCTTAAGTGCATTAGTTATCTCTACACAGATCTCCTTGTCTAGCAGTAGGGATTTGTTCAGTCTCCAGTTACCTCCCCCTCTAGCCTTGTCCCATCCATGAAAGAGCGTTTAGACTATACCATGGTCTGACCAGGTTATGTAATGGATTTTAGCAGAGTGGATGTATTGCAGTAATGTCGGTTTGGTGAAAATGAAGTCTATGCGTGAGTATGTGGCGTGTACGTTGGAATAATATGTATAATCTCTGTCCAATGGATGTTTTTCTCTCCATACGTCCACCAACGCCTCATCCTTCAAGTGGTGGATAAGGTGTTTTGTGTCTCTATCACTACAAGTGGTCTTCTGTTTGTCTAGGATGTCCTGGGATCTATCAACATTGGTGTTTAGTGTTGTGTTAAAATCTCCCCCCACTATGACTCTGCCCTCCGAGATTTCTGATAGTTTGTTGATGAAATTTCTAAAAAATGTCTGTTTGGAGGTATTAGGAGCATATACAGAAGCTAACGTAGTTAGTTGATTCTGAAGATGACCTATTATAATAATGAAATGGCCCTCTGGGTCTGCATATTTCTGAGTAAGTTTCTGAGTAAGTGGAATGCTGTGATTCTCAATAATTACCACTTTTGTCAAACTTGTGATTATGAAACTAAATGAAGAGAAACCCATCTTCCTTCCTGGTGTTCCAATCATTCGACCTGTCTGCCTGACCAATCAGAACAATAGATAAGTAGCTATACTGTGCATATCAGCATGTATCACTCTGTTGGACACTGTTAAAATTACAAGCCTATAATGGCATTCTTTGTGTGTAAGAGCTCGTAGAATTTCTTCAAATGATGCAAGCTGCACGAAAGCAGCCAATACCCTCAAGACAAGGTTCAAAAATAGGGGTTACAACAATGCTGAGGTTGAAATATGTGAGAGAATAGCCAAATCCAGTATAAGGGAGGAATTGTTAATATACAAACCAAAAGGGACAAATAAAAAAGAGAGGTTACCAATGGTGAGCCAATTTTGTAAACAAAGTTATTGGCCACTACTGTTGCAGGACAAAATATTGAAACAAGAAATACCCACATCCCCATTATTTAGCTATACCAAAGGAAAAACCATAAGAGACATACTATGTCCAGCTGAAGTATTTTTAGGGGAACCCAAGAAAGGGACCTTTCCATGTATGGAATGTATATGTTGTTCATCAATAATCAAGGCAGAAATAGTGACATCCGACACAGGGTACCCCCATAAAAATAAATCATTATGCAACGTGATACAGAGAAAGTTATATATCTTTTAAAATGTCCATGTGGCCAAGGATATGTTGTTCAAACAAGTAGGAGCATTAAAACAAGGATCAAGGAACACAGGGGTAATATTAGTTACTTTAAGCAAGGCTCCTATACAGATACTACCGTATCAAGACATTTCAACAAGGCAAACCATAATCAAACGCAGTTGAAATGGATGGTCCTAGAGGTTATACAACCCCCACAAAGGGGAGGAAAGGATTCTGGATTAAAAAACTAGACACCTTGCAACCACTAGGCATGAATGATAGTTGGAATGTAAAATGTTACTTGTAACAGAAAGAGGATATACTGGGTTTTTTTGCAACAAGGATTGTAATGCAACAATGTGTAGAGTGAAAACTGTTAAGCCTCACAGTGTAACCGATGTATCTTTTTTGTTTCACTTTCAGATACCAAAATTGCCCTTAATTGAAACACTAGATTACTATCCAAAGAATACTAGAATACTACATAATGGTAAGATGGGCAATGTAAATAAATGGATAAATTAGTATGTGGTATATAAAAAAATTTCTAAGGGCTCTTACACATGAGCGTTCCGACCTGCGCTCCCCACTCACTCAGGCGCGTGTAGGCGCCGAACGCAGGTTCAGACGCAACATGCTGCATTTTTCCTGCGTTCGGCGCCTACACGCGCCTGAGTGACTACAGCCCCATTTCAAATAATGACTTGCGTCTATTCCTGCGCTCCCCTGCGGCTGAACGCCAAAAAACGGAGCGCAGGGGAGCGCAGGTCGGAACGCTCATGTGTAAGAGCCCTAATACGAATGAATTAATGCAGTGCAGCCATTTAAACTAAATAATGCTTAATTTCAGGTGTGAACTAAATGTAGGCCAAGAGATTGGCAGTACCAGGAATTTTAATCAATTGATTGAAACGCCCACTTCGACTTTTCTACACATTATCACTGGACTTATTGGATTTAACTGACTTTGAGGGATTGGTGCACAACCCCCTCTTGGCGGTGGTCTTTGTTCACACTAATGTATAAATACATTGTCCTCACTTGTATGTTTATAACACTTGATAAAGGGCATAGCGCCCAAAACATGTTGTGGTAATAAAAACACATTCAAGCAGCAAGTACTGCGTCTGGCTGAATCTCTCAGTACCCAGTGTGTATTCCTCCAGCTCCACACAACACACATGTATGCAATCTTCACTTTTTATATTGTACACTTATGCACACTTTTACACACACACATACTCCTACACACACACATGTATCCACAAAAATAGAAACTGAGCAATACGCAAGTTTTTTTTTGGAAAACCATTATATGTATTAAACTTTTTTTTAAGACCAGACATTTTGACCACTAACCACACTGTGAGGTCATTTATTTTGTGAAATTATTCCATTAGATTTTTAGTGATTTTATGGCATTTTAGTGCTGCACAATTGTTCATTACTTCTTTTAGTAAACATTTGCAGCTTTGCAGTTTGGAGTAGAAAGACAAATGTACCCATTTTAGATTTGGGGCGGGATATGTACTTTCCAAAAATAAATGGTTTTATGGATCATCACCTTTCCTGGAGTGTCAGCCCTGAAAATTCATATGCTTTATATCATTATAAAATCCCTACATGCCATATGCTTTGGTAAATCCATGCATGTTGGGCTTCACACTGTTCAGAAGTCCTCCGTGGGTGGCCATGTTATAAAAGCAGATTGGGCTTAAGAGGGGCATTACCATATAACAGACCCTCCATCTGGGCACCCCTTACCCCTATGGCTGCTGATACATGTTAGTTATGCTATTAGACATACTTATGTCAGTGTTTATTTTTTTTCAGAAAAGTTTGCATTCTTACACATATCAGTTATCCAATAAATGACATCATGTTGCCACAAATAATTTCTTTTTCTGAAGTATGGAAACAGATGGACACAAGGTCATAAGATGAAAGTTCCCCATTCTTGAAGGAATCAGCTGCCTGAACCGATAGGATCTCTCTGTGATTCTGCTGTACCACAGAGGAGGACAAACATTGCTGTAGGATAGAGGAATAAGGAACAAGGCTGGGGTAGAGCGAGACAGACCTGGACTAGTCACAAAGACTCAGGCCTAGTGCAGAAAATTGAAGGGGCAGCATTCCACCCATGAGCATGGATAAAGGAAGAATGATGGGAGCTGTACTGAGAAATGGTTAGGGTATGCTTCTTTCTAATGCAAACTAGAGGGGGAGTTGTGGGTGCAAGCTAAGGTTGTCACTTCCTTCATGATTG
The DNA here is from genome assembly GCF_017654675.1 of Xenopus laevis. Lineage (NCBI taxonomy): Eukaryota > Metazoa > Chordata > Amphibia > Anura > Pipidae > Xenopus > Xenopus laevis. Next base: position 126,422,497 of record NC_054385.1, on the reverse strand, counting down.
GGGCAGAGCTGATGACATCAGAGATGGAGCAAGTGACCCCAGGGGCAGGTCAATGATGTTTAGGGTTGGGTCAATTACATCCAGGGTCGGACTGGTGGGTGCAGGGCTCATCGATGCTGCTGTCCCAGGGTCCCCTGCCCCCCCAAGGTGTCCCCACTGTGCTGCCACCCCCCTACATGGGTCACCGCCACCCACCCTACCCCCTCCCCTAGCATGTATACCTACCTTTCAGTGCCTTTTAAGGGAGGGAGATCAGCATCCTGGGGCAGCACTAGCAGGGATTGGGTCTGGGCCAGGGCTCACAGGGTTTTTTTTCTGGCCCCGTCCATCCTTGATTACATTTATGTGCCTGGTTAATGACACAATGGCCTGTGATTGGCCAAATAGCATGTCAATCAGGGGACAGGCATGCCTGGTTTTCAGACTTTTACAAAACCAGGCAGGCAGTTTAGATTCAGAAAACCCATGTAAAAACAAGATGGGTGGCAACCCTAGTGCATGTGGCAGTTGGTGAGAGGAAGGAGGTTTGAGCAATAGGTGGACAGGGCTAGGGGCATAAATTAAATTCAACACTGTAGACAGAGACTAGTGTGGGGAAGGATTGAGCCAACAGTGAACAGGGAGGTTGAGGCTCATTATGAATTCTACACTACAATTACATTTACAATTAGCATTAAAAAACTAAAATAAGGTCGAATTTCAAATTCATGTGAGTCTTTTTTTTAAAACTCGATTGAATTCGAATATACTTGAAATTCGATTGTGGGGTTATTTATAAAAAAAAAATTGGATATCTAAAACTCAAACGATTCAAAAAATGTAATTGAATTTGAATCTAATTCTACTAAACTAAATTCGAGTTCGAGAATGTCGGGAAGGCTACTAACATGTCCAAATTGTTCCCTGTACCTCTCCCATTGACTTATACATGAACTTGGCAGGTTTTATGTGGCAAATAGTCGAATTAGAGTTCTTAAAGGGCCACAGTATGATAAATCTCAAAATCGAGTTTGGATAATTCACAATTCGAATTTGAGAGTTTTGACCATAAAAAAAAAAAATTGTGAAGTTGAATTTTCAATTCAACACCTAATAAATCTACCCTTAATTGTCTTCACTGGATCTGCTGTACATTATTCTATACTAGAATATCACTACTAATGCTCGTCAAGAAAGGGTTCCACTGGGAGGATCATGTGAGTTTGTCACCTGAAAATCCAAACAGATTCCAGACTCACCCAGTCCTTCCTTCTTGCCTGTAACAGTGTTATGTCCCTAATTGCTACTGAGGAACTTGCAAGAAAAAACAAACACTTGAACCCTTAGTAACTGCTCTGCGCTTATCGATACAGACACTGGTCATCTTGAATTTCACTCTCAAATTGACATGATCCTACTTGAGGCTCCGGATGTAGCAGCGCTAAGAGAATGAGCTTTTATTTACTGAATTCCAGAAGAGGCAGCAGCTTTTAGAGTAGATGAGATGCTCTTCTTGTGGCAGGTGGGGTAGTTTGCAGTTGAATGGGAGTTGCTTGGGCTTCTCTGTAGGCAGAATAAAGCTGTGGGCACTGACAGATAGAGGGAGAGGAGGCAGATAGTGACAAATACGATCTCACTTGTACAATGAGCTTGGCACAAATCATTAGCAAGATGCTCTGTATTCTTCTACTGTAGCACTTTATATATGTATCATGTGCAGAGACGGTACCACGAGTACATACACACGTCAAATTTTTATTGTTTTATATTTTAAGTACAGTGAAAAGCATTGACACGAAATGTATTTCAATATTAAATACATACATTCATACATACATTCATTTGAAATAAATCAACAGGACAACGGGACATTCAGCCATATTACTGATACATATATTCATACAGTGGATGTAAACCCAAAAATAGCATTTTGCCTAATGAAACAAAATGTAACTTTAATCAACGTTGCAATATATTAATAATACACGTTCAGTGTTTTAAAAACTTTTTGTACAGCGGAAAGCAGCGTCTGTCTATCGATTTTTGCACTGCTGCTTCTGTTTCACTGTGAAAGTGATGCCCATAGACTCTGATGGATGAAAAAATTAGTCGCACGTCAAAAAAATGTTGTCGCCCATAGACTTCAATGAATTTCGCAAATTTTTGGCAAACGAAAAGGGTGAGATTCACGCATCACTGTTTGTCATATTATAAAATGCTTGGGTGACAACATTCTTGACAAATCCCTCTCTGCCATTACCCTAAAGGCAATGCTATTGGATAATGAATTTATAATGGGAGGTTGCTTATATTTATATTTAGAATTTCTATTATTGAAAAAATGTATTTTTGGCTTAACCTCCCCATTTAGGATAACTTCTGTAAGATGCAACAAGATGCACAACTTGTGCAATAACACTTCATAATGAAAAAGGTTTTTTTGGTCAACAAAATATCTCCAAATGCAACACAACTTACCAAATGTAAAAAAAGAAATGTGCCAAAAGCAGTTTAACCACATAAAAAGAATGTATCCATGTAATATCCTTCTGCAGACAAATCCTTCTTATGACTTCACTTGTGATAATATAATATAATATATGTATATATGTATATATGTATATATGACGGCTCCGGTTTGGTAGCCGAAACGTCGAATAAACCACATCTTTTTGCATTTTCACAAGCTCCCGGAGTGCGGTGTATTGTTTGTATTATGTGACTATTCCTCACCTGCACCCGGGCAGATGTTATTTGGTTTTGTGTGCACCATTCCATCTAGTTTTCTATATATATATATATATATATATATATATATATATATATATATATATATATATATATATATATATATATATATATATATATATATATATATATATATATATATATATATAGGTCTGTTTTCTCTCTTGTACAATATGAGATAAATCATAGTTTTGATGTAGTGACATTCAGTAGCAGGACAAAACTGGCACTTTTGTGGAGATAGGAATGAACTGTTTAAAATCACCATTTGGGATATCTACTAGTGGTTCAGACCCCTCCAGTGGAAATCTATCAGGAAGTAAAATATTAGCCTGGCGCCCTATGCCAATGACTCCCTCCCTGCCTTCACTTCAAGGAGGGTTTTACCTGGGAGAGATACCTCTGATCTATCAATCTTTATTAGATCTTTGAGCTGCTTTTTTAGCTAAATCACACCTTTGATGTGCACTAGTACTTTTGCTGGTCTGCAACTTCTAATACCTTTCCCTGTTCCCCAACTTGTACTTAAGGGTTGGTTCCTTGTTCTCCAGGCTCCTCTCTCCCTGGAAGGTTTAATAACACATCAAAGCTCCAATCTTGCTAATACAATCAAAACCTCACTTCATGACATCCTTGCAGATTATGATAAACAGGTTATGCTGATTGGAGCAATCTTACAGAATAGAGTGTCAACTACAAAGGGAGCAGGGCAGACAGAGTATGACACACACAGGGAGCATAGGGCAGGCAGAGTATGGCCCACACAGGGAGCATAGGGCAGGCAGAGTATGACGCACACAGGGAGCATAGGGCAGGCAGAGTATGACACACACAGGGAGCATATGGCAGACAGAGTATGACACACACAGGGAGTGTGGGGCAGGCAGAGTATGGTTCACACAAGGAGCATAGGGCAGGCAGAGTATGGCACACACAGGGAGCATAGGGCAGGCAGAGTATGGCACACACAGGGAGCATAGGACAGGCAGAGTATGGTATACACAGGGAGCATAGGACAGGCAGAGTATGGCACACACAGGGAGCATAGGACAGGCAGAGTATGGCACACAGAGGGAACATAGGGCAGGCAGAGTATGACATACACAGGGAGCATATGGCAGACAGAGTATGACACACACAGGGAGTGTGGGGCAGTCAGAGTATGGTTCACACAAGGAGCATAGGGCAGGCAGAGTATGGCACACACAGGGAGCATAGGGCAGGCAGAGTATGGCACACACAGGGAGCATAGGACAGGCAGAGTATGGTATACACAGGGAGCATAGGACAGGCAGAGTATGGCACACACAGGGAGCATAGGACAGGCAGAGTATGGCACACAGAGGGAACATAGGGCAGGCAGAGTATGACACACACAGGGAGCATAGGACAGGCAGAGTATGGCACACAGAGGGAACATAGGGCAGGCAGAGTATGGCACACACAGGGAGTGTGGGGCAGGCAGAGTATGGTTCACACAAGGAGCATAGGGCAGGCAGAGTATGACACATACAGGGAGCGTATGGCAGGCAGCGTATGGCACACACAGGGAGTGTAGAACAGGCAGAATATGGCACACACAGGGAGCATAGGGCAGGCAGAGTATGGCACACACAGGGAGCATAGGGCAGGCAGAGTATGACACACACAGGGAGCGTATGGCAGGCAGCGTATGGCACACACATTATATATAATGATATTCATGTTAACTGAGCTTCACTTCATACTGAGAGGGTTGAATTCCATCTTTAGATCAGTCCACATTATTATCAACATTTTCTCTGCTCTACAAAGGAGAACAAATAAATATTTATATTAATTATTGTTTAATTACATCCCTATATTCTCATATAATTACATCAATAATAGATATAAAATTTAGTATTAATACAAAATTAAGTTTATGTTTATACCTATAAACCTATAGCCATGGGGTGTAAGTCAAGCAGCCAAAGATGGAAGCATTTCACGTGTATCCATAGTGGAGTTTGGGAGGGTGTAGGAGGCGTAGCATGGTAACTACTGTACATTGATTATGCTCACAAAATGTCTATAAGCAAAATTGATCTTTTTTTAGATTATTACTTTTTTGAAAGTTGTTTTCACCCTTTGCATAATACACCCCATTATAATGATGAACAAAGCAGAACTCCTTTTTGTAGAAATTGATAGTAAAGCCTTTGATAAAGTTATATTGCACAAATGCTCCTCTAAGGACTTCTCCACGTAGTGTAAAAAGGCATTTATTTAAAAAATAAAATGTATAAACTGCAAAGGAGATGAATATCACACTCTGGGCAGATGTATTACCATCTGATATAAAAAGACTCAGAGTAAAGTAAGCAGCTAGAAATCAATTATTGTATTAAAAAGCATAAGGAAAGAAAGGGGCTTATATACTTCTGTACATCTTACTGTTCCATATCTGTCAACATTTATAGTACATTTCCCAGCATCCTCCCACAGCCAGTCTAACTGGCCTATAGAAGTAGCCGCTGGTCATTGTTACATCAAACATTTTGCAACAAGCCAAATCTACTATCAGTTATTTTAAAGGACAAGGAAAGGCAAAAATATAAAATCCCATTTTTACTTTCTTTAGTGAAAAAGAAACCTATCTCCAATATACTTTAATTAAAAAATGTGTACTGTTTTTATAAGAAACCAGACTGTATGCAGTAAAATTCTCCCTTCATTTATTGCTGTGGATAGGAATTGTCAGACATTCCCTAACTGCTAAGCAGGGAAACTTTCATACTTATGAACAGCAGGGGGAGCCCCCACCTTACTTCCCAGCCATGCAGAACTCAAGCAGTTTTGTTTATGATGATCCCTAAGCAGCCCAGACCACACTGAGCATGTGCAAGGTCAGGGTCAGGGAAAAATGTAAAACAAAGTTACAAGATGACAGCCCCCTGTGGCCAACTTTGAAAGCATAAATTATTTTTTTTGATTAGGCTTGTGGTGCAGTAAGTTCATACTTATGTTTAGTATACAAAATACAGCATTTCTAGCTGTATTTCTATTCTATTCTATTTTAGACTTTCCTTGTCCTTTAAGGACAGGTTCTTCACGATAATACTATAATTATAATTGCTGTGGTCTAAAATTGTCCAGGGTTTTGCATTCTCTGGTGATAAATAATAAAGTTTGTCATTACTCTTGGAAGTCACCCTACCATTATTTACAATATATAATTAACCTGTAAACTTCAAAAGAGGCCCATGAAATAGTAAAGCCGGAGTCAGATTGTGAAAGGGTTAAAAAAGCTTACATTTTATTTTTCAAAACTAAGAACCATGTCCTGGCGCGTTTCGTGTCTACCAGGGACACTTAGTCATAGGCTTAGTTATAAGCCATGGTTCTTAATTTTGGAAAATAAAATGTACGTTTTTTAACCCTTTTACAATCTGACTCTGACTTTACTACTTTGTGGGTCCAGGCTTGTGCCAGCCTCTTTTGAAGTTTCCTGGTATTTGCTCCCCTTGCTGAAGGTCTGACTTCCAAGAATAATGACACTTATCAGAACAATGACAGTGAGAGGTAAAGTATAATCGCATATCTTTAGATACTTACTGAACTTCTTCATTTGGAACCATAAAAATAATAAGCACATAAATAAAACACAGGGAATGATGCTGAAGTAATAACAGGAATTGCCTGTTTCTGGTGAAGGCTTCATTTCTATACAGATTTAAAAAAGAATCTTATGAGTAACATGTACTAAGCAGTCCATTTTCAGACATCACTTTATTTTAATTCCCTTCACTGTCAATCATATGTGCCCTGTACTTGGACATTTCCTATTTCATTCGGTTTTGTTAATACACTTGCTAGTTTTGGTTTTGGATATGAGTTTTACACTTATCATAGTGTCATTTGTTTTCAGCTACTTTCATAGAGTTCGAGCGATACCGCAATAAATATTAAATATCATACTTGAATATATATCATAGAAGTCGAAGACAGTATCTGCATACATTTATTTTCATATTTAGTTAGGTCTTCTACTTTTGTTCCCAAGAGTACAACTACTGTATGAGGAGGAGTCTATAGGCAGTTATTTTTGAAAACTTTCTTCCCCTAAATTGTAATTACTCATCAGTTTGAGTTATTGTATATTGAATAGAGAGCCTCCTATTTATAATGTTTACTCTAGGGCTGCACTGAATGCAGGATTCAGTTTCGGTATTCGGCTGTTTTCAGCAGAATTTGGCCGAATCCTTGTGTCTGGTTGAACCAAATCCAAATCATTAAAATCATGTGGATTTTCGTCAAAATGAGTGAGTTAAAAATGTTTTTGCAAAGCTCTCTTTCCCCCCCCTCGCTGATTTGCATATGCAAATTAGGGTGCGGATTCAGTTCGGTTTTGAGCCAAATCTTTCACAAAGGATTTGGAGTTTTGGCCGAATCCAAAATACTGAATACGGAGCATCCCTAGTTTCCTCTTTAAACACATTAGGATTATTTTCATTACATTTGCATTGGTTGATGAGATATACATTTCATGTCATTGAAATTGGAGGAAATCAAAATCACATGGATTATAAAGCCAGCGTGTAATTCAGTTGCTAAACCTTGATTGTCGGAACACTTTTGGCCACTATTCTATGAAAAGTAATGACACTTTGATATGATGGTTCATTAGAAAGTATATGAATCCTAAATGTAGAACTACACAATGCGCTTACCTCTGTTCTGACGCGACGCAAGGAAGTGCAGGTGTCACGTTGGATGAGCCAAATCTATGGCAATTAATAGGAATGTCGGACGTTGTTGCAGTGTGCATCCGTCACAACACGACTGTCGGATGAAGATGCAACATGCAGCATTCGCATCCGACATTAGTGTTGGATGCACGCTGTGACAACATTCGACATTCCTATTACTTACATTAGATTTGGCTCATCCGACGTGACGCCTGCACTTCCTTGCGTTGTGTCAGAACAGAGGTTAGCGCATCGTGTAGTTCTACACTTAGGATACAAATACATGGACGATTTCCCTGCAATTGTGCCAGATCCGAATGTGCTGCGACAAAAAACAAAGTAAGCAACAGAAACATTGGATGGTGTTGCAGCGACACGTCTGTGCGGCTGCGTCTGCGTCAGATGAAGTCTGTGACACCATCCGACATTTGTATTTCTTACCTTGTTTTCCGTCGCATCTCACTTGATGCCTGTGTTTTGGCGCATTGCGACAGATCCAGCACAATCGGGGGGAAATCGTCCATGTAGTTGTACCCTTAGGCCGAGGTCACACAGAGCATTACATTCACCATTGTATTCAGTCTGCATTTTTTTGAAGCCTGAGAGAAGTGGATCTGCACCTTCCCCAGCTCCCTCAATCTTGCAGTCACAGACAGTGTTTGAAATATTTTATTTGGTTTTCACAATAAACCATAAAAATCAATATGATAACAAATAGTATGCAGGAGCCACAGACAAGGAGTGGAGGTCGGCCAGAAGCTGTGAAAGCAGGTGTTTTCCGACTGCTCTCTGCTCCACTAATTCTCAGCCTAAGAATTAATCTTTAAAGTAATATCAAGAATCTGAGGCAAAGAAATGGAAGAAAATAAAATCATCTCTGTGAGGCTAATTTAATATTATACCAACTAGGAGATTTAAAGGGGTTGTTCACCTTTGAGTTAAAGTGCTATTCTGAGACAATTTGCAATTGGTTTTTCTTTTTTTTATTATTTGTGATTTTATCGAGGGATTTAGCTTTTTATTCAGCAGCTCTCCAGTTTGCAATATCAGTAATTTGGTTACTAGGGTCCACATTGCCCTAGCAACCATGCATTGGAATATGAATTGGAGAGGCCTGAGTAGAAATATGAGTAATAAAAAGTAGCAATAACAACACATTTGTTTTTTAGATAGGGTCAGTGACCCCCATTTGAAGGCTGGAAAGATTCAGAAGAAGAAGGCTACTGAATTAAAAAAGATAAGATAAATAATGAAGAGCAATTGGAAAGTTGTTTAGAATTAGCCACTCTAACATGCTAAAAGTCAATTTAAAGGTGAACCACTCATTTAATAAAAAAACTTGAATGGAATAATCGGGATAAGTCACCGATAAAAACTTGATTACAAATTAAAATTTTGGGGGGCAGATTTATCAAGGGTCAAATTTCGAAGTGTAAAAAACTTCGAAATTCGACCATCGAATTGCATTACTTCGATAGTTGAACTCGAAGGTTTTTTAAATTGAATTTGACCATATTCGGTCGAAGTAAAATCGTTCGACCGTATGTTGAAATCCTTCAAGTCTAACAATTTAATCAATCGATCGAACGATTTTACTTCGACTTCTAAAAACTTAGTCAAATGTTGGCTATGGGTTCTAGGAGGTTCCCATAGGCTAAAATAGCAATTCAACAGGTTTAATGTTGTGAAGTGTCGAAGTCAAACTTTTTTAAAGAGACAGTTCTTCGATTTTCAAAGTCAAACTTTTTTACTTCGAATCAAAGTCGATGTCGAATTTAGGCCTATTCGATGGTCGAAGTACCCAAAAATTAGTTTGAAATTTGAAATTTTTAAATTTTGAAAATTCACTTCGACCCTTAGTAAATGTGCCCCTTAGTCTTGGAAAGGAAACTCACCTGGGATGAGTGCGCTGGACTGTCTGCTTTCAGTTATATCGTTTGTAACAGTGCAGGTAATGTTGGAGCCGGGTATTAGTGGGATAACGCTGGTCACACCAAACAAATCTCCTTCTCTTAACACTTCTGTCCAGGATGCGTTTAACAGGTTTCCGGCACTGTCAGTCCATGTAACATGAGGTCGGGGGAACCATCCGGATGAATTACACACCACAAAGTCATTTTGTTCCGAATATAAAATATTTGGTGCAGTACCAATTGCTTAGAAAAAAAGAAATCTTAAATTAACCCAGACATTGCAGTCGGCCTCGTCTAAATGGCAGCTAAAACCAAACTTGTAAAAAAATGAATTTGCTGCGACAATATTATTTTGATTAGACAAGTGTCTGATACAACATAAGTCTTTTAGCAAAAGAGCAAAAGTACAGAGATCGTTCTTTACCCATGGGATTTGTTTGAGCCAATTATAACTTTTGTCTTTGAACTTTGGGAAACTTTCACAAAAAGACAACAATGAATATGAAATAGATGTCATGGAGGAACTGTCTGCTGAATCATTTAAATGCGCTGTACTCTCTCTGAAATAATCACTTCATTCTTCACTATCCCCCTTTGAGTTATCTGTTTCTCTACATGAAGATTTTGATGGTCTCTGTTGCATTTGTCTGCAGGGCCGGAACTAGGGGTAGGCAGAGTAGGCACGTGCCTAGGGTGCAAAGCTGGGGGGCACCAAGCACGTACCTCCTCTGTCGCCTACCCCAAGTTCCCTTCTCTGCCCGACTCTGCTTTTCTTATTGCTTTTTGCGCTTCATGCGTGCAAACTTCAATTCATGCATGCGCACTATATCGCAAATGCGCGCATGCACACGCTAAACAGGTGCCGCGACTGCTGGGCCTGCCTAGGGCGCCTGCCCAGCATGGCCTGACACTGTCTGTCTGGACAAAACAATGAAAACTCACTGCTGAAAAGGTTCTTTAAGAGAAACAGATGATGAGACTTGATTTTTTCAGAAATAAATTTTTCAGTGGTACTGATAATGGTGATTTTTTTTCACCAGCCATGGATTCGCAAGTAAATTCGGCATTTCACCATCAGCAAATTTTTTACAATACTGCAGTAAAAATTTGCCATGAAAAAATTTGCTATAAGAAAAAACTCCCATTGACTTTAAAGGCGTGGAAAGGCAAAAAAATAAAATCCCATTTTTACTTTCATTAATGAAAAAGAAACCTCCAATATACTTTAATTTAAAAATGTGTACCGTTTTTATAAGAAACCAGACTGTATTCAGTAAAATTCTCCCTTCATTTATTGCTGTGGATAGGAATTGTCAGACATTCCCTAACTGCTAAGCAGGGAAACAATCATACTTATGAACAGCAGGGGGAGCCCCCGCCTTACTTCCCAGCCATGCAGAACTCAAGCAGCTTTGTTTATGATGATCCCTAAGCAGCCCAGACCACACTGAGCATGTGCAGGGTCAGGGTCAGGGTCAGGCAAAGATGTATAACAAAGTTACAAGATGGTGACCCCCTATGGCCAACTTTGAAAGCATAAATCATTTGTTTGATTAGACTTTGTGGTGCAGTAAGTTCATGTTTATGTTTAGTATACAAAATACAGCATTTCTAGCCTTATTCTATTTTACACTTTCCTTGTCCTTTAATGCATTTGGATAGAGAAAAATTATTGCTGCATCTCTATTTTATTAAAGGATAAGTAAATCTTTAAAATAAGTGAATGTAAAATTGATGAGGGGGATTTTGAACACTTGTAATTTCATCATCATCATCATTTATTTATATAGCGCCAACAAGATACGCGGTGCTTTACCTTAGTTATAGCAAACAGGGAATCAATGGAAGATAACAAACAAGGGTTACAGATACAATAGGATTAGAGGGCCCTACATGCGAGAGTTTACAAACTAAAGGTTAGGGTACATTAGGATTTTATAAACAATTTTGTGATTTTTGATACAGCAATGACTGATTAATTAAGGTACATTGAATGAGCTTCTTTAAACAGGTGAGTCTTTAAAGAGAACTTGAAAGTTTATTATTTATTTATTTTTGAATTCCGAGATATTAAGAGATACATGTGCTGTTAATATGAATGCATTTTGTTACAACAGCGCCACCTGCTGGTCAGTTTCTGACCAGTCTGACCACCAAGTAGTCAAGGAAGTTGTCAGGAGAAAGAAAGAGGCTGCTCTGATGTTCTTCTGCTTAGGAAAGATGTGAGAAAGGTTTCTAATTTTATTCCTAAGCAGAAGAACATCAGAGAAGCCTCTTTCTTTCTCCTGACAACTTCCTTGACTATTTGGTGGTCAGACTGGTGGGAAACTGACCAGCAGATGGCGCTGTTGTAACAAAATTCATTCATTCATATTAACAGTACATGTATCCCTTAATATCTTGGAATTCAAAAAAAATAAATAATGAATGTAAATTTATTCACAAAAAGGCTTATATTCACTTACTTCTGTGAGATAAAGCTTATGTTACATTTTCATGACTATTCCTCTTTAAAATGTTTCCCATGTTGCACGTGGGGCAATTGTTTCTACAGGCTGTGCTTGTTAAATTGCATTGCGTGAGGTGCAAAGCAAAGTTTTTTTTTAGCCCCAGTGTTTAGTCTGCATCTTAGTCTGAGTATGATGCAACTTACAACACAAAATAAAACTTACCAGTGCCATTTAACTGAATGATCGTTCTGCCATGATGATAATCCGACTCAAAATAACAATAATATTTTCCCAAATCTTTAAATGTGACATTCCGGATAAGCAAAGCCACTCCTCCTCTAGTGATGTTCTGTTTCAGGAATTCTGTTCTATTAACAAACTGCTCCATCTGTTTTGACTTGTCTTCTTCTCCTCTATTGTACATGTGCACATAGGGAATGTATGATGGTTTGAACCAATTAATTTCCATGTTCTCAGCATTCATCTCAGGAACCAGATAACAGTGTAAAGTGGCATCAGAACCGATAGGAACAGACATTGATGACACTGACGCAACTTTAAATCTGACTGGAAAATATATAAAATAATTAGCAGAAGACTTTTATAAAAATGTCAGTCAAAATAAAAATATACATAAGGTTCTTCATTACAAATAAATTGTTGCCAAGCTCATGTGATGATATTATGAGAAGACAGGCAAACAAATGGTATACACTGAGCTCAATTTACTTACTGTGAAACAACAGAGCTGATTCCAGGAGCAAATAAATATATACCCTAGAGACTCAGGCTTCAACTGAAAATCGTATGGTGCAATTTCAAAACAGGATTTAAATAACATCCTACTCATCACATGAAAATTAGTTTTACGTTAAATTCAATATGGATATCATTATATCCTCACTACGACCAAACTTCCATTATACATTAATTTAAAATATCCAGTAGTTTTTGTTATTTATAAATGGGGAGTCACATTTAACCATAATTTGTATATTTGGCCAAATGCTGAATCCTCCACAAAATATTCAACAAAATACAGAAGTACTTTGAAACTCAAATTAGCATTTTTATATTTAGGAAAAATCAAAACTCTGCATCATACATACTGTACATACATGGCACATAGAAACTTATGTTGAAAAAATACACACGTCCATCAAGTTCAACCTTTTAAGTCAAAATCTAAATGAAACCTGCCCAACTGCTGATCCAGAGGATGGTAAAACCTCGTTCTTAAGCCTCTCCAATTTGCCACTGAGGGGAAACATTCCTTCCTCAACTGGAACATGTGCCTATTTGTCAGGTGAAAGGGCATACTTATAAATAAAGCATTTAATAGTTTATTATATGGTTCCCTGCTGTATTAATACACAGTTATCCGCTTATGCACCTCTTCTCCAGTGTGAACATCCCCAATTTGGCCAGTCTTTCCTCATAGCTAAGATTTTCCCTTTACCAGCTTAGTTGCCCTTCTCTGTACCCTCTCTAATACAATAATGTCCTGTTTGAGTGATGGAGACCAAAACTGTACGGCATATTCTAGATGGGGCCTTACCAGTGCTCTATACAGTGGAAGAATGACCCCCTCCTCCCGTGACTCTATGCCCCATTTAATACAGCTCAAGACCTTATTTGCCCTTGATGCTGCTGACTGGCATTGCTTGCTACAGACAAGTTTATTATCTACAAGGACTCCAATAATGGATTTGCCTAGTGCAGTCCCGTAAGGGTATAAATAGCTGCATATTTGACATACCAGGTGCATAAACTTACCCTTAAAACTGCCCTCTATGCACATACACATTCATTTATGTAAGGAAAAAATGCTTCCACTTCTAAAAAGTGGGATGTAGCCATGCAATATTAATGAAAATACCTCGAGCAAAACTGACACATAATAAAATATATAATATTGAGGACACGAGACTTACCTGACTGGGACTGAGGTGAACCAAACCACAAGCCAATACTAACCAACTGAATCAGTTGCATTGTGGGTAACATCCTCTCTAACAAACACCGAATCTACAGGAATCAGAAATAAACATATAACATATAAACACCTGACTTAATAGTAAAAAATGTCCTCTTGTCTTCTTACAGTCAGATCATATACTCATCAGTCAGCAGGATGGGAAAACATTATATCATAATGTAAAATACAAAAGTATCTCATAAACCGCACTCGGTAGAATTATTACCAATAAATTCGTCTTTTTTAGCGTGAAGTCTCCCAATTAATTTATAAAACACACAATTCATAATGTATTTATATCAATTCATTGTACATTACCCAATTTCATTTCCATTCCCATTAGTTATTGAATAAACACTTTTAACACACTTATCTAATTTTAAAGCATCAATTCATGTAATTAATAATATAGAAACTCAGTCCAATTCATTTGAGAGTTCATAATTATCAACTGTTAAAAACAGTGGAGGTATTTATGTGAGCATAGTTGAACTTAGTCCGTTTTCTTTTTTTTTATTCAGGCAGTTTTTAATAAAAGTTTAACAAAAGCAGATTAATTACAAGGTTAAACAGTACAGTGCATTGACCTTGTACAATAGCAGAAGCGTAACAATCCATGATAATAACCAAAGAGTGGTTTACTTAGCACCTGTGACTAGGGTAGTGGAGTTAGTATAGAGATATACACTTACATTTCTTCAAAGCACTTTTATTAAAGAATGTTTATTTATCACTAGGAAACTTATAACACTTTTAGTTTTATTATACTTTATTAGTAGGTGGTAGGATCCCTTACCCTCCACAGTCCCACTATGGATCTCAGAGATCAAACACCTATGTGCTGTAGAAGCCCTTATTTATAAAGCTAGAAATGGCACCAAAAAATATCAAAAAGTGTGGGGCAAATGGCTAGACTGGGTTACCTAATCGAACAATAATTATAGTGTGTCATTGAGGCCACTTTCAAATAAGCAGACCTTTTGAGTTCTGGGAAGTTGTATCTCCAAAATTTGTGTTAAGCACTTGAGACCAAAATGGGGACAAGGCCGTGCATTCCATTACCATATACACCAAGGAAGCTTGTTCCATATAACATCTGCGGCATTGTGAGGAGGACATGGGGAATATTTTGTGCAGTCTATCTGGATAGAAATAAGCCCTGTGTATAAGGTAGAGTTGAACGTAGTTCATTTTCAAACTTAACCAAGCTTCTTGAAATTATTTCCATAGCTTAAACACAATTTGACAATAACAGGCTATGAGTCCTTTTAAATACCATCAGGCAAAAAAATTGTGCATTTATAATGGTTTCACCAGAATTTCCTACACAAACAATGGCCTCCAAATTTGAGCAATGTTGTTAAAGCTGTAAAGCTGGACCAGCCACGGTCTGTTATAAGCAGCGTAGTTACCAATGAGCAACATCACCACCAATGATGTCTTTACAGAGGCTTCTTATAGCAAAATACACATTGCTTGTTGTGTGAATAAGTTAATGGATAAGGTTATGAACATCCGAGTAAGTATTGTGAAAAATTTTTTTCGCTGGTTCTTACAAAATCGCCTCACCAGTCCTTTAGACATTATGAATGGCCCAACCAAAAGGATGTCCCAGTCTCTCCTTATTACTGATTTTTGCAAGCTACAATATAGCCTTTTGCTCATGTTAAACCTCCATTTCACCGCCGGCTACGTGTGTTGCACCACTGCACCATTGCTGGCTTTGTCAGGCGCACTTGCGTCATCTTCTATTTGCCTCTTAAAGCCCTGTCATCTGTGAATTGAATTGTGTTGCAATGACAACTCTTAGCCTGTGATTGGCAGATTATGTTTTATCTATGGAAATAATTTCAAGCAGCTCAATTAAGTTTGAAAATGGACTAAATTCAACTATGGTTGAAACAATAAGCTCACACAGAAAAAAACTTCATTTTTTTAACAGTTGACAATTATGAACTCTCATATTAATTGGACTCAGTTTCTATTTATCAATTTCATGAATTGATGCTTGAAACCTTTAAATGCCAAGCATGTAGGTACTAGGTGCTGGCAGGAAAATGCTCTGATTGATTAAGGGGATTAAGGGGAATGTGTACTTTCCAAAAATATATGGTTTTCAGGGGTGAATTCACTCTTTTATATCTTTGCCCCTCACAAATGATGTAAATGTGTTGATTTTGCAGTACCTGAAATGACAAATCATATGGGGGGTCTTCATTTTGGGGCCCCTATATGGCACGTGCTTGGGTACACCTATACATATTGGGCATAAAACTGTTCAGAAGACCTTAGGCTTTCATATTTGGGGCGTTTTTCTTGTTACCCACTAGTATGTGGAAAATACGATGCTGCAGGTTGGAAGCTTTGAGTTGATTTTCGGAAATGTCACCAAAATCATCAAATTTAGGAAAAGTATATGGCTGGTTGCTTTGGAGTTCAAAGACATGCATACCCAATTTGGATTTAGGGGAATGTTTACTTTCTGAAAATATATGGTTTTCTGGGATGAACTTACTTTTTTCTACCTTTGTCTCCCCAAAATGATGTAAATGTGTTGATTTTGCAGTATCTGTAATTACAGAACTGATAGCTCGAATGGGGTGTCTTAATTTTGGGGCCTCTATATGCCACGTGCTTGGGTACACCTATACTTATTAGGCATAACACTGTTCAGAGGACCCCAGGCTTTCATATTTGGGGTGATTTGTCTTAATACCTAATAGTATGTGGGAGATAAGATGCTGCATGATGGAAATTTTGAGGTGATTTTTGGAAATGTCACCAAAATCGCCAAATTTAGGAAAGGTTTGCGGCTTAGTGCTTTGGGGTAGAAAGACATGCATACCCAATTTAGATTCGGGGGAATATGTGCTTTCCAAAAATATTTGGTTTTCTGGGGTGAACTTACTTTTTTCTACCTTTGCCCCTCAAAAAATGTAAATGTGTTGATTTTGTAGTACCTGAAATGACAGACCATATGGGGAGTCTACATTTTGGGGCCCCTCTATGCCATGTGCTTAGGAAAACCTATACATATTGGACATAAAACTGCTCAGTGAACCTTATTATTTCCCTTGTATTTGATAGTAACACGTCTGCATAAATTCATATTGGTGGCAAAACAATCCTATTGGGTTTATTTCATGTTTAAATGGTTTTTAGCAAACTTGAGATATGGAGATATCCAAATTATGGTAAAACTCCATATACAGATAACCCTGGTCCCAAGCACTAGAGGATACTTTATCCCATAACTGTAATGTAGAATGGATTGTATAATAAGGCAGAGCTATGTTGAATGTACTGAAAAATGAGAATTCATAATTATCTAGATGATCCTAAATTGTTTTTATTCTGTCATGAAACTCTGTGGTGACTTTTAAGTATTTAGAAATCCCACCCATGAGTTGGTGTGGATGGGGGTCGCTTTGAACTTTTGGGTACTGATATATTTTCTGCTCAAAACTGTTCAAGCTCTGTCAGGTTGCAACGATTCTGTAGGGAACTGCCTTTAAGATCTGAAGTCTGACCTGGCCGTAATATCTATACTAACTATAGAGTTTAGTATCACAATAGCCTTTAAAATTATGTCTGTCCAAGAAATCATCCAAGTCCCTCTTATAGTCATTAACTGAATCAGCATCACAACATCACCCGGCAGTGCATTCCACAACCTCACTGTCCTGACTGTGAAGAACCCCCTACGTTGCTTCAAATGAAAGTTCTTTTCTTCTAGTCTAAAGGGGAGGCCTCTGGTACAGTGATCCTCTTTATGGAAAAAAGATCTCCCACTATCAGTCTATAATTCCTTCTAAGGTACTTGTAAAGAATAATCATGACCCCTCGCGAGTGACTTTTTTCCAGCAAAAGACATTTAGTTGCACTTAGTCTCTGCACTCTCTCCAGCTCATTTATATCCCTCTTAAGGACTGGAGTCCAAAACTGCCCCCATACTCCAGATGAGGCCTCACCAGGGACCTATAAAGAGGCAGAATTATGTTTTCATCCCTTGAGTTAATGCCCTTTTTTATACAAGACAGAACTTTATTTGCTTTAGTAGCCACAGAATGACAATGCACAGAATTAGACAACTTGTTATCTACAAAGACCCCTAGATCCTTCTCAATTAAGGAAACCCCCAACACACTGACATTTAGGGGGTTATTTATCAAAGGTCAAGTGCTCGAGTTTTTTATACCTCAAATGAACTCGAAAGAACACACTCTAATGATATCTTATTTAAGAAAAAATGTAAATGGGTAAAAACCCTGATTCTGCAAGTTTAAGTCCCGAAAACTCGAATTAATCGAGTTTTCCGCTGGGAAAAAACTTGAATCGTTTGAATCGTTGAATCGTTTTTTTGGGCGAAACACTTGGGTGTAACATCATGCCGGCTGTTGACATTTTCAAATGGTTCAAGGGACCTCTGCCATTGACTCCTAAATTACCTCGACAGGTTTTAGGTGGTGTATTTTTGGATTCAAGCTATTTCCAAGGTTGGGGTGAAAAAATCTTACATTTTTATTTTTTTTAACTGAAATGTTTTGACCAAAAATTACAACTCGAAAACATGAATTTTTGTGGAAAACACAACTCAAACCTTAATAAATCTTAGTGCATAACTTGCATTTATATTATTTTTGCCAAAGTGCATAACCTGCATTTATCAACATTGAACCTCATTTTCCAGTTTGCTGCCCAGTTTTCCAGTTTAGACAAATCACTGTGCAAAGTGGCGGCATCCTGCATGGAACCTATAGTTCTGCACAATTTAGTATCATCTGCACAAATAGAAACAGTACTTTCAATGCCCACCTCCAGGTAAACAACATTTACTTAGGGCGAAGTTAAATCCTTCGACTTCGAAGGATTTACCGTAATTCGTTAAATTGAACGATCGAAGGAAAAATCGATTCAAAGGATTTTAATCGATCGATCAAAAGAAGTTCCTTCGATCAAAAAAAGCTTAGAAAGCCTATGGGGACCTTCCCTCTGATAATAATTGCCCCACCCATTCTTGCTTCATTCATTTTCTTATTTATATGTTAAAAAATTGTATTAGATTCATATTACTGCTTGCTGCAATACCCTTTTCCATATCGATTTTAGCTTTTTTTGCATGATTTATTGACCTCCTCCTTGTACCTTATAAATGATTCGGCTGTACCAGCTAACTTGTAAGCCTTAAAAGCAGGTCTTTTCTTACCCACCTCAACACCAACGCTTCTATCCAACCACAATGGTTTTGTTTTTAGATGTCTTGCTTACAAAGGGAATATACTGACATGTATATCTGTTAAGCAACATTAAAAAGACATTCCATTTTCTTTCTGTGTCTTACCCCATGAAAAAATCAGATTAAATATAAAATTGTCCTTATAGTAGTCATCCGTGTGTTCAGTGCTTCTCAACGAGCCGCAGTCCCCATGCCAGATTGCAAGGATTCCAAGTAAATCAAAAATAGCCGGAGAGCACACCTTTATGTTTAAAAGGTTTTCATTTTTATTTCGCAGACACTCCTGCACAACATGTTTCGGCTACAACAACTTATAGAACTTATAAGTTGTTGTATCATTTTCTATCTTTACATTTTTTTTTACCTTACATACTGGCCTAAACACATAAATGTCTAACAATCAGCAGGTCCATTACACACACACCCTCAGCTGCACATTCCCAGCCTGGGAATATGCAGCTGAGCAACACTGAGATGGCTGGTTTTAGAGAAGGTACATGCACCCCAGCGAGGTGGTGACCGTAAACATCTTCTCTTACAAACTGAAGCACGATGGATACACAGGATGGACACTGTTGAACCTCGGGGAATGAATGAGGCTATGAGCTACAAATGCTTCCTATAAAGATAATCATTATAAAAGTAATTAGGAAAAAACTTTGTATGAGGTTTCTCTGATATGATAATTTCCTTTCTTCACAGACAATACATGGATTACATACCGACTAATTTTCACTTTATACTGCATTGAACGAAATGTTACTAAACTGGTAGGAAACTACTTTATTACTATTGGATACATTATTATAGGTTACTATTATGCTACATTTTGTATCGATTTACACTGCTACTCCTTTCATGGTGCTTACTTTAAGTAGGCCACAAGATGGCAGTACTGATTTAATCCAGATGTTTACTTGCACCTGGCCAGACTATGGAGCTGGTGCAAGAATTGTTGGTGGGGTGAAAGGGTAAATATCTTGTTTTTTTCACTGTATTTTATGCACCTGATGAAGGCTGTTGTAGCCGAAACATGTTGTGCAGGAGTGTCTGCGAAATAAAAATGAAAACCTTTTAAACCTAAAGGTGTGCTCTCCGGCTATTTTTGATTTACCCCATGAAAAGCCTTTCCCAGTTAAAATTTATTTATTTGATGTATTTGGCTTGGCTTTAGGCTTCAGGTCTCTGAGGAAGTACGTAGACACGAAACGCGTCAGACCTCGGACACTTTTACATATATGTAATGTTCAAATAAAGCTTATACCTTTTAACTATAACTCCTGACTTCGGCGGTCTGTTTGTGGGATCCGGAGTGCGCTGTCGCAAAAATGATTGCTATAATAGTTGCCAAGGGATTTTTAATGAGGATCACATGCCATTTTAATTGGTGGTCAGACTGGTCAGAAACTGACCAGCATGTCATGCGGTTGTAACAAAATTCAATCATATTAACAGTACATGTATCCCTTAAAGGGATGGTTCACCTTTAAGTTAACTTTCATTATGTTATAGAATTGCTAATTCTAAGCAACTTTTCAATTGGTCTTCATTATTAATTTTTTTTATAGTTTTTGAATTATTTGCCTTTTTCTTTATAAGCTTTCCATCTTTCAAATAGGGGTCACTGACCCCATCTAAAAACAAATGCTCTTTAAGGCTACACATGTATTGTTATTGCTATTTTTTTATTACTCAACTTTCTATTCAGACCCCTCCTATTCATATTCCAGTCTCCTAGTCAAATCAATACATGGTTGCTAGGGGAATTTGGACTCTAGCAACCAGATGGCTGAAATTGCAAACTGGAAAGCTGCTGAATAAAAAGCTAAATAACTCAAAAACCACAAATAATAAAAAATGAAAGCCAATTGCAAATTGTCTCAGAATATCACTCATTGCGTCATACTAAAAGTTAACACAAAGGTTAACAACTCCTTTAATATCTTGGAATTAAAAAAAATAATAATAATTGTACATGGCAAACGTGCTTAGAATAGCCCCTCATCAATTTTATATTCACTTATTTTAAAAGTTTTCTTATCCTTTAAGAGGCAGAACACCTTAGCATTAACTTATAGAATTAATGCAATTTACAGTTCGTCTTCATTTTCTATCTTTACATTTTTTTTTACCTTTCATACTGGCCTAAACACATAAATGTCTAACAATCAGCAGTTCCATTACACACACACCCTCAGCTGCACATTCCCAGCCTCACAAGCACTGACAAGCCTCATAATTATCTGGGCAAACCAGAAATGGGAAACCAGCAGTATTTTTAGACATTACAATATGGGGGTGGGGGGGGAAGGACCAATAAAAGAAATGATAATGTCAAAGAAAATAAAATGAGACAATGAATGAAAATGACAGGATGGAGAATGAAAAACAGCAGAATACATTGGGGCAGAGGGTGGGAGAAACCAGAAGTCAGAACTATAAAGCAGAACCTCACCCAACCCAATATGACAAGAGAATGGAGAGGATAAACGAATGCAGGCCAGGAGCAGGCCAAGCCAGCCAGGCACCCTAGGCAACCTGATCAGCCAGCTCTCTGCCCCCACCTCGTGCATACATGCAGCGCAACTGCACATGCCAATGTGGGCAGGCGCCCTAGGCAGCCTGGCCCGGCAAAGCGCCCAATACGTGAGTGTGCATGCCCGAAAAGACACAAGTGCGAATGCGCGAAAAAAAGCACCTTCGTTTTTCGCGCATGCACACTAGTATTTTTTGCGCAGACAAGCGATGAAGAGACAAGGGTTCAGAACAGGAGTAGGTGGTAGAAGAGGTACGTGGTGGTGCCCCCTGGCTGCTGAGCCCTAGGCACATGCCTTTTCTGCTTACCCCTAGTCCCAGCCCTGATGCAGGCACATAATATACACACCCTGAATAATGAGATAATAATGAGATGAGCCTGTGTCAGTAGGACAGTTATATACACACAATACAATATACCACCTCTATGTTTTGTCTATAGTCTGTGAAGTGAACTGACATTCCTATGGGTCCCTCTACTGGCAAACACCCCACATGTACCTTCTCAATTCTCTTACACAAACTCCCCAAAGGCCCTTCTGCTCTTCTGTTCTGAACAGTCTTCTTCTCCGCTTCTTTTTTTCAGAGGTTCTTATTGCTTAAAGTTGCTGTTTGGTTTAGGAGTCAATGGTGCAGAGATGAAGAACATGAGGTTCAATACGTTACTTTTTATATGCAGAGCAACACACTCTGGCAACTACAGCAGCAGCAGAGGAGGAATGAGACTAGACATGAGTCTGTACCTGTTTCCATGGCCTTTTTCCAACAGTAAAAGCTTCTCTAGAGCTGTCAGGTTGTGTTTTCTGTCAAATTGGTTTATATTTTTAAAGCTGCAGCAGGTTTACAAAAAAGAAACCCCACAAGGTAAGGGTTGGGGATTAGTTTTTGCCTGTCCTAAAAGCAATGCCACATAGTTACAAATGTCTGTAGATGTACATATGAAAACAAAATTCCAAGCAATGGGGTCTTACCCCACTCCAATAGAGAAATCCTCCAGCAAGTTGCTTGAATGGTCCAGGGCCCCTCTCACTTCCTGCTAGGGTTGCACCTTTTCTGGAAAAAAAAATACCGGCCTTCCTATATATTTATCTTTTTTCCCTATTAATAACATTGGGATCAACCATCATTTTAACCGGCCAGGCTGGTAAAATACCGAGCAGGTGGCAACCCTACTTCCTATAAGTGATATCATAAGAAAATGTCACCAGCAGTGAAAAGATTTAATTAGTCAGGAAAAGTATTTATAGACCATGATATGTTGGGAAATGTGAGGACTTAAAGAGATGCCACTAGAGGCTACAAAGCGCTTATGTTCAGCAAGGTGCAGTTTATGGCCCCTGCTAAGCTTGACCAGGAGTTTCCACCAACTAAACTTTAAGACACAAGAGATTATCAGTTCTGCTCCTGAGACTCCAGCACCACCAAGTTGCACAAGTTTCCAGTGACACGAGCCTGAAAGCTTGATTTATATTTAGCATGTTTCTTGGGGATTTTGGTTGGAAATCTAGCTTTAAATTTGTTTTTACCTTTGTGTTTTCTTGAAGTAACCAAAAACATAGAATTCTACGTGTAGAAAATCAAGGAGCCATTTATACCTGATTATGCACATTTGGAGAATGGGGGATTAGATCTGAACAGCTGCCAAATCTCCAGCCTACACAGTCCCCTGAGCAGTTTGACTCCTTCTAATGAAACTGGAGGGGAATTGTAGATACAAAACACAGTTTGAAGAGCAGCAGGGGTGTGTATTAGAGACATTTTGCAGGCTGTCAGGGTTACAAGTGGTCTAGTCTAGGGGTGCACATAAATTAAATCCAACCCTATAGACAGGGAGGAGTGTGAAAGAGAAAAGAGAAGTGAGGAGCATATTATTCTGGGGGAGGGTAAAGCCACCATTGGGCAGGGTCATTGAGGAGGTACAGGTATGGGACCTGTTATCCAGAATTCTTGGGGCATGGGGCTTTCCAGATAAGATATCTTTCTGTAATTTGGGACTCAATACCTTAAGTATACTAGAAAATCATATAAACATTAAATAAAGCCAATAGGCTGATTTTGCTTCCAATAAGGATCAATTATATTGTAGTTGGGATAAAGTACAAGCTAGTTTTTTATTATTACTGAGAAAAAGGAAATAATTTGGATTATTTGTGTAGCCTGCCCTTGAGTGCACTTGGCTGTGGATCTGTTGATTAGTGTGACCAAGTTAAACTGCTTGTAATGTGCCTCAGGACCCCAGTGTAGACATGCAACTCCCTGCAACTCCCGGTACCTGGCGTAGTTCGGTGCAGCAGGAGATTCAGTCAGACAGGTTTCTTTGCAGTAAAACAACTTGTTCATTTAACAGGAAACTGGTGCAATGGAGTAATTCACATGTACTGAGATGTCCACAGAGTAATAGTAACAGGATAGTGTTAGACAACAATAATCCCTCCAGGGAATACAAGGTGCTTCAGGTGAGCTAATTCACAATGCAAGTAACTTTTTAGCAGCAATAATAGACCAGGATAATTACCACTCTCACTAGGCAATATCTCTCTGGATGAACACTTGGGTTTGCGTTTAGTCCTGCCCTATAAAGTGCAACCAATAATTACTAGTAGATCAATTGGATAAATGAATTAACTTCAATAAAACTAAAGTGCAGTGCAGTAGTCAATTGATTTGTGTTATCAGATAATTAAAAATTCATACTTATATAAGGATAAAGAAAAATGAATTGTGACCAGGCTAAATTAATTAGACAATCTGCCCATAATTCATGATATGATAGTAGGAAAAGGAAATAGGAGAGGGTGGAGTTGTGCCGTTAACTACTGCCTGAATTGTTACTATCCCCGGGACACCACAAAGCTGGAGAAGGCGGGGGAACTGGGACTGTGGTCTCAAATTGTATATGCCCTAAACTACTGAAGAAGAATGAACTAATCCTCTAAAACCACAAATCCTCGGTCCCTTGGAGTAGCAGTAGAAGGAGAGAAGGTTGAAATGAATTGAGCAAATGGTCGCTTAAACGCCACCCCAAACCCCCAATTCCAGACTGATATATTAATAAACCATTGCTAATGTAGGGACCTTAAGGGTTAATTTCCCCTCCAGCCTTGTGGCCTGAGATATGGATTTTCTGCCTGAAGTTTCCAGGGGCAGAGCCTTTGGATTGGTGCAGCATGACTGATCCCAAAAGGAACCACAAGGTGGTGCTGTGCAACCATATAAAAGGGGATGCCATGCGCTCAGTCAGATTACAATTACAATTTACAGTGATTACTGTTATCTGCTGCAGAACTCTGTTTCACTGTGGAGATAGTGACACCACCGGCAAAATGAGAGAGAGTGCTATAGACTTGCCAAGGCTGGGCAGGATCCTCCAGTGCCTTGATAACTCAACTAGGATGGTTTGGAGTTTGGATTTGCCGGATTTCTGTATACACCTTTGGAGAGGGTGAGAGATGCAGTTCAGCATGGATGTCGTGAGAGCTCGCGCTATAGACAGCGTTGGGAGCTGGAATAATCTGGATGCCTGCTTCATCTCTGTGTGAGTCTGCCTGGAATGGTAAAGGAAGAGGATCTAGGATGTTTCTGTGTGTGCTTGACTGGGAGAGTCTGGAGCTTATAAAGAACCTTCATCGCTGGTGATGCCTATCAGCTCTGTGTGAGACTATCATCTGTATGACTCCCTTGGGTGAGTGTTACCTTTGGGAAGGGTAGGAAAGGATGAAGATCCAGCGATCTCCTGTTTATGGAAACAGGCTGTTTGTGAGCCTGCCACGTGGGAGCAACACTACTCCTGTGGGAAAGCATGTGGGCAGGTAGCGCTACCTAGAACTGTACTCTTTTGGGGACAAGGGATGGAACTCTTGGTCTGCCAAAAGGAGTAGTGCGGGACTTTGCCTGGTGGGGAATCACCAGGACTGGACTGCAACATGTTCTAAGGTAGTGGGTCATGCTTTAAATACATTTATGTGTAAAAAGTTACCTTTTACTTCCCCTTTAAACTTGCACTTATTTTATATAAAGTTATATTTGTTATATAATAAAGTGTGTGATTGATTTGGTTCCTAATGGGACTATCCTCAGGTGTATTCCAGGACCCATTAGGTGGAGGAACTGCTAGAGTAAGAGTTTTCCCAGTACCTTTCACCTTGCAAAGGGAACTCAGGACCCGAGTTGGTAACCTTGGCACCAGGGGGGTCGCCAACAGGGTGTTATACTAAAATCACATTGAATTTCTTCTAACAGTTAGTTTAAAACCAAATAAATAGCTAAGAGATTTTGCACGAAATCTCAAGTATTTATTTGGTTTATTTATTTGGTTAACCCGTGAATAGGTTAGCGTAACTGGGCCCAGTTATGTATCATGTGGACTACAGTATATTGGGAAAACTAATAGACCACTATGAGACTGTATCAGAAAACATATAAGGAATATAGAGAAGGGAATGGAGACACATACTGTAGTGTGTCAAAACATTGGTGGCAAGTGGCACATGATAAACCCAAACGGCCTAAAATTTAATAGAACAAGTTAAAAGAAACTGGAGGCTAGTTGATTTGATAAATGAGACTCTAAGGGTAGAATTACATGGACGATTTGGACGCGTTTTAGGCGGATCCGACGCACTGCACCAAAACGCAAGTGTCAAGTCGGATGCGACGGAAAACAAGGTATTAGGTACAAGTGTCGGATGGCGTTGCAGCGCTCGTCCGGTGCGACACGACTGTCAGATGCAAATGCTGCACTCTGCGTCTGCCTCCGACGTCAGATGAACCATCCGACATTCCTTTGGTTTACCTTGTTTTCTGTCGCATCTGACTTGACGCCTGCGTTTTGGCGTAGCGCGTAGGATCCGGCAAAAACGCATCCAAATCGTCCGTGTAGTTCTACCCTAAGATGTGAAAGCAATTGGATATATAACATGGGATCATCTGTACTGAATGGGTTAAATACAGAAACAAAGGTCATTTCTATGATGAATGGAAATGTTTATAAATATTTGTAAATATCCAGAAAACGTGGTACAAATTTTTTTTTGCGTAAATCTTACGAGTTTTTTTAAAAAAAATCTTTAAAATAGAACATTTACTGTGTATATGTTGTATAAATATTTTTGTATGTCTATAATATGAATATATTGCACGCAGTATACCACCGATATTTAAGCATGGATTAATAGGAAACAAGGGGTTAAAGTAAGATGATATTATAGCTAAATATACCGAAGTTTAAGTAACAGGAAAATGGAACTGTACAAATAAGCAAATGGGTAGTGTTGTGTTCATGCATTACCGTGCCAACGAAGGCTATATGAATAGGAGAGCGCCAGTTGCCATGCAACGCTATGTAATGCCACGAAATGCGTAAGGCCAATGATGTCAATCAATGATCAGGAAGCCCCCACAGACAAGCTTCTGTGGTGATCAGGGTCAGACTGGATGATTGGGGGCCCACTGGGTTACACACCTCCAGGGGCCCCCGCGTTGCACATGCACACATGCCACCACACTGATCTTCTTTTCAGTTTTCTTTATGGGCAGCCAATCAGGGAGTGGGTTTGGGCCGGTGATGGCCCACCAGGGCTTTTCCCGGTTTCCCGCCGGCCCAGTCCGACCCTGGTGGTGATACACTAAAGGGCAGCTTCAATGGGACGTGGCATAAATATGCTTTTAACTATGACACTATGCAAGTGTATTTTAAATATTTCACTATTGCTGCTGCATATTATCCTACACCAGAAGGTGAGTTGTGTTGCAGGATAAGATTCAGGATAAGGTGCATTTGGTCTCCACACGTGGTATATTTAATAATTCCCTCTGAGCACAAAAAGAGGTGTTGTTTCAAACAATATCTCACTATATATTCTCTTTGTTTATTTCCTGGGCCTTTGGCGCTGACTCCTATTGCAGGTGCATTAACACTAGCGATTGTAGCCAGGTGCATTAACACTAGAGATTGTAGCCAGGAACTATTGGAAAGTACCTACGTTGGGCTACAGAGTGGGCCCTTTAAATATTTGAATTTCGTGCCGACGCGTGATGACGTCCGAGCGTTCGCTCCATTCCTATCAGAGATGCGACGGATCACTCATCAGCACGCAGAAAGGAGGACGCGGTGTCCCCGTTGCACCCCCGGTAGACCACCAGGTACTTTCCTCACACCCTGTTATGAAATATAAAGATTTAAGTCACCAAAAAGTTCCATGATAAAGTGAGCGGAGTGCTTTTATACAGGTCATGGAACTCTGAAACGACTTCTAATATCCTCATTTTTAACAACGGGGGGTACTTTATTATAATTCACAAGTTTCAGTGAGTCATGTGACAGTAATTACATCACTAAGCACCTATTATACTGATGACATCACTATGTCATTTATAAGGATGAACTTTACAGAACATTCATGGTTCTTGAGATACAAAGGTCAGACTGACTTACTTGAATTACTATTTGCTGACATTAACATGACATAGCCTATGATTAAGTGTGTGTGACATGAAACGCGTAAGGCTGTGGACACAATAAACTCTTTTTACTTTCAACTGACTGCCTGGTGGAAGTTTGCCTTGCTCCAAAGAAAGTTTGGGCTCCATGATTATACTGAATTGATGCTGAACAGAATATTCCTGTAATTACCCTCAAACAAGAGCAAAGCTGGCCATACACAAAGAGATTCGCCCGTCTGTCGACATCGCCAAACGAGCGGATCTTTTCCCCTGATATGCCCACCAACAGCAGGGCTATATTGGGGTAATCCGAACATTCGGCCCTAGGAGCAATGAGCTGCGACGGTTTAAAAATTAAAACTTTCCGACCGATATCGTGGCCAGATATCGATGGGGAAGACCCGTTGGAAGCCTCCATACACAGGCAGATAAGCTGCCAAATTGGTCTAAAGGACAGATATGGCCACCTTTATTCGTTCTACTACAATTACATGTGTCACTGATGATCCTGCAGGTTTCATATACAACTCCTATATTAACAACTTGACATTTAGGTTACTTTGTGTGTATTCACAAGGATAGCTCTGCATTTATTGCTCCTGTTTGTTCAATGTCCACAAAACCTATGTGAAATTCCATCAACAGAAAACTGGAAGGAGAGTGGTCCCTGACAAGTTGTAGTCGGTGTCCAGATGAATTATATAGTTGGTAACATGAAACGCGTCAGAGATGTGCAGGACCATGGTATGAGGAAGACTCATGTTTGTTGAACCAAAACTACCTGTAGATATTCCTGTTTATAAGAGGATTGTCTCTGATAGGTTATGTTACATTCAGTTACACTGTGCCCCAAAACAAAGAACAAACACACCCAGTATTCTTTTAAGAAATTACACTTTATTCTGTGTAATGCTTTCCGTAAATATAAAATCTAATATATACAAAATACTCACACATTCATATATTCTCTATAACAAAAAGAGCACTAAGAAACATATCCATACGCACACACACACCTTCAATACTTGTATCCATCTGTAATGCAATCGTTAACAGCTTTACACATACTCAATGCCTCAGGGACAATTCCAAGTACTACTCAGAATCATTTAAAGCTTTTATACATGGCAGGTATTGGCTGCATAATTGTGCCCAACTCTGTGCCTTTCGTGATGGATTTAGAACAGTTTCATACATACTTGTAGCACTTGTAGTTGTAGTTGTAGCAAAGTTCACTTTGTTCAAGAGTTCATCAAGTTCAAAGGAGACATATTGTGTAAAAAGCCAAGAATATGCCAATTCAATATATTACATATTAGTAAATATAAAATATATTAAATATAGAAGGAATGTGCTTAAAAAGGTAATAATGTTGTGGGTTGATTTTTTTTTAAATTTTCTGCAAAAACCCCCGCTAGTCCCGCCCCCTCTGTTCCAAATTGCCTGACCATTTTTCAAAAGTCTGAAAAACAGGCAGTCTTGCACCCTGCTTCACGCAAGATTTCCCCTGCCCCTCCGTATCACTGACTGATTCAGCCACGATTCGGCTTTTTCAGCAGGATTCGGATTCGGCTGAACTCTTGTTCCTGCCAGAACCAAATCCGCATATGCAAATAAGGGGCGGGAGGGAAATCGGATGACTTTTCGTCAAGTAATCTCCCACTTTTTCCTTTCCCAACCATAATTTGCATATGTAAATTAGGATTCGGGATTTGGCTGAATTCCAAATAGTGGATTCGGTGCATCCCTAATATTTACATATGGTTCAGTGTACGATTCACAGTGTTTTAATGTACCTTGTCATGGTATATGTTGTATACGAAGTACTGTCATTTTTTCTATTTTTCCCAGTTTCACAACTTCCCCTTGTTAATAAAATTGAAGCTCTCTAATCTGGTCTGGTGGATTAATGAAGGAAGGAGTTTAGCTGTATGTAAAAACTACACACGACCCCATGTCCAACACGTAGTGAGGACAGAACACAGAGACCATAAAAGATCTCCAATATAGTGGCCATGATGATCATTTTCAGGCCAGAGTGAAACATTATAGAATTCATTATTGCCTACAAGACTGGGGAGATATTAAT
Organism: Xenopus laevis; assembly: GCF_017654675.1. Taxonomy (NCBI): domain Eukaryota; kingdom Metazoa; phylum Chordata; class Amphibia; order Anura; family Pipidae; genus Xenopus; species Xenopus laevis. The sequence continues at coordinate 126,392,419 of NC_054385.1, read as the reverse complement.
TCATGCAATACGTCTCCTTTGAACTCTTTCCAGTGAACCCCAGTAAATATACAGACCAATCTATACCCATACATATAAACACACCTATAGTAACTGTACATCCTAATAAGTTTGGATTTTGTTATTTTCCAAGAAATCAGCCAAGCCACTTTTAAAAGCTTCCATCTCAACATTATTAAAAATAATGGATTCAAAATAAGTAAGTGAAAGTGTAAAAGTAAAATGCAGTCAAAACAGGAAAACAAAGAAATAATTGGCTCTTACACAAAAAAAAAGTAACTTAGGCTGAATGTCTATAGAGTTTACAAACTTTACAAACCTGCATAGACTTCTAGTGAGGCTCCAATGCCCATGTGATGATCTGCAGAACATGGGGAGCAACTAGGGGCAACTTCAGAGGCACAGATCTTCCCTGTTAAATGTCAGGGGTAGATTTGGACTGGCACACAACCCCCAAAAAGGGGTAATTTATTTAGACGGAAGTGCAGTTTTGGTCAGTATTTACTGAAAGCGTGTTCAACTTACTGGTGGTTTGAATGTAAAGCTGGAGTTGCCAAACAAGTGTCTCTCCCCCCCCAATATGTCCACAATGAGCTGGGCAATGTTGTGCTGATACGTTAGTTTGGCCATCAACAGTGGGATGTAGGCCGTGGGGGCTTGTCCTCTCCCCAATCAATATCTGTCTGATTATTGGCCAGATGTTGGTCAAGTTGGCCAGGGATTAGAGTAAATTCATGACTCATTTGCCTCCTTCAGTCCCTGGTGGTAACTGATAATTCCCCTTTACCCCAAAGAGGACGAGTAGGTGCAATGGAGGGGTCTGATAAGTCCATCTGGTTCTCTGTCCATAGGCTGTGACCCCCCCACCCACCATTTCCCATTGAAAACTGGTCCGTATTTTATTTAAAAAAGGGGAGATATGATTTAGTGCCCAGCTCTAATGTAAAACTCCCTTTACTCTGAGATAGGGACAGTGGGAAAAAAATTCTAATGTTTCCCTTGAGTCCCATGATCAGATGAGTTACAGTCATTAGGAATGTGTCCTGCACAGGCCCTGACTAGTAATCTGTAGGTTTTGGTAAATGCCAGAGGGGCTGCTGTAAGTTGCAATAGACACAATTTATTGGGCTGGTGGGGGGCTGCTTGGGCCTCTGTGTACTTGGAATGCCAGGGCCTATTGTGAATCCCAGTCTGGGCCTGGTCATGCAGAAGATATTCCATTCAATGGGACTGAGGGAACATTTCCATAAGTGACATGATCAGATGAATTCCAGCCATAATGGGAGATTCCTGCAGCAGATATTCCATTCACTACAAATTATGAAAAAGGAGATTTCATTAAGCAATGATTGAACTTCAAATTCTGTGTAAGCAGCCAATAAACCTGCCTGTGCAGATCTATATAAGATCCCCAAGATCTAAGTATTTTAACCAACTAGATAGGCTGCACTCTGGCAGTGCCATATAACATTCCCAGTGCTGAGGTAGAATTATCTGATATACCTCCAGGGAATTTGGCAGGGTTATTAAACTTATTAGGGGTCTTTAACAACCACGGGGGGGGGGGTAAGTGAAAGAGCACTATTTACTAACACTTGGCCCTGGAATTGTAGTTCTCTCCACAGAACACTGGGTCAATAATATGGTGCTTAGCAAAAAGAATCCCAAGGCACACAGGTTCAATGCAAGCAAGCTGCCTTGCGTGTTTATTGCGAAATGCAACGTTTCGGGGTTACGCCACTTTCTCAAGCGTGACCCTGAAACTTTGCATTTCGCAATAAACACGCATTGACCCTGTGTGCCTTTGGATTCTTTTTGCTAAGACTTTTGTGAGGCGGCCGATCCTCTAACTTTGTGCACCAGGTATCGTTTTACTAATTAGCAGAGGGTGTGCGGGAGCCAAAGTTGAATCAATAATATGGTGCCTCATGCAGAAAGTAACATCAGCGCTGCACCTCCTTCTGCTCTCTAACACACAAGTTAGGGTTTGATAGGGGGCAGATTGAGGGCAGGCCCGGACTGGCAATCTGTGGGTTCTGGCAAATGCCAGAGGGGCTGCTATAAGTTGCCATTGACAGTCAGTATTTAGTGGGCTGCTGGGGGCTGTTTGGGCCTCTGGGTACCTGAAATGCCAGGGCCTATTTTAATTCTCAGTCTGGACCTGATTGAGGGGACCGTATGCATCTCCTCCCGACCGCCGCTTTAGGATCTAAAGAGCACTAGAATCATACAGCAGTGAATTGGTCTCTGTGTTGTGAAATGGGATGCTGTAAATGACCCTTATAATTTTATGCTAATTAATGTAGAAGGCTCTTGAGAAAACCAGGGGCCATATCAATTAATTGGAAGGCCTTACCGAGCCCTGAAATTTGACGCAAAAACTCTCAAAAACAAAAGCAAAGATCTGATTGGTTGCTTGGAGCAACATCACCGGTAATTATTTACTCCCCTTTTTACAAAGCATGATAAATAGATGCCCGTTTGCTTAGTAACCCATAGCAACCAATCAGTATGTAGCTCATTAGATGCTAAGGGTTAACTGGACGTGGTAGATACATAGTAGTCCAACCAGCTTCTCCTGTGCAAATGATGAGCTGCCCTTTAGTCTCATGAGAAGTCGATAGAGAAAGAGGCAAAGGAAAAGCAGCTGTCTCAATTCCCTACGGATAAAGAGACTACACCCCAGAAATTTATGGGTATATATATATCTGCTTGGCAAAGTTGTTCTGTTTTAATTCACACCTGGACACTACTAATTCACTCTTTAAATTATCATATTATATAAAACTCTTGAATTTCCTTCTGCTTAGGAAAAAAATAAGAAACATTTCTCAAATCTTTCCTAAGCAGAAGAACATCAGAGCAGCCTCTTTCTTTCTCCTGACAACTTCCTTGACTACTTGGTTGTCAGAATGGTCAGAAACTGACCAACAGGTGGTGCTGTTGTAATAAAATGAATTCATTTTAACAGTACATGTATCCCTTGATATTTTGGAATTTAATAAATATAAATAATGAATTTACATTACAAAAAGTGCTTAGAATAGCACTCATCAATTTTACATTCACTAATTTAAAAGGTTTACTTATCCTTTAATGAAACTAAGGGATCAACTAATGTATCAGTTTACAACAGTTACTGCCCCCCCCCCAAGCAGCTTTAGAAAGACATAAGGAGAAAAATGAAACTTTAAACTACAATATTAGAAAAACGTTCACAAATAGAAGGTTGGTGAAAAAAGCATTTATGTCTGGTGAACTGTCTGAACCAACTGAACTGCAAAAAGTGTTGGAAGGTGAACAGCCCCTTTAAGACATGATTCTACGTTATAGAAAGAGACCTGTGCCTGGGAGATCCCAGTAATACATCCTAACATGACAGTATGACAATTACTCACCTGAGTCACACTGAGCTGCCCGGAGTTGTTCTGCAAATGAAGGAGAGAGATCAGGTTAGTAATGCGGTGACAATATTTACTGACCACCCACAATTTTGCCCCCCTAAGCTTATGCACCATGTATGTTTGCTTTTACACAGCAGCCAGGCTGTTATGATGTTTCATTTCATTCAGTAGTTTCCCATCATTAGTAGAATCCTGAAGATCCATTATAAACAGAACAGACCCAATTTATGTTCCAACCCAGAAGATTTTTGGCCAGACATCGATCGGGGAGACCAGTTGGAAGCCCCACACACGGGGAGATAAACTGCTCAATTAGTGTAAAGGACCAATATCGGCAGCTTTAATCTGCCAGTGTATTGTCACCTTTTACTACAGCTAAGCCGCTCATGTATGGTCTCATTCTATCCCAACTAGATTACCGTAATCTGCCTTCCAAACTGCCATTTTGCCCCACTAGAGAGGGATTAAAAGTAGATATAAGTGTATATAAATGAGACCCAGTGGTAGTTGCAGAGAATATTATATGAATACATGTTACATAATGCAGTTCATTAGGATATCAGGCAGCAATTTGCACTTACTTATCACGTCATCTTTTGTTCCTAAAACACAAAAAGAAATGCATTAAGCATAGTATTTATAAAATATGGGTACAGCACCCGCATTACCCCTGAACTAGGAACTGGAAGTTACACGGCAGCGTCACCCACTGTAACCTGCAGCACTTAATTCCCTCCTAATTGTGTCTATAAGAGAGTTGCGGAATTTTACTCTTCACTCTTTGATAAATATACACCTATAACTTCATAATCTCAAAAAAATATATAATTTATTACAAAAACCATCTTATTTTAGGGATTCCCAGACAATCCCTATACTTATTGGGGTGGCTTTAATGTATTCCCAGGTGACCCAATGCAAGATGGGGAATTTGATTCTAAACCATAATAATCAGGCTGTTATGTCTCCTCTTTCATTCAGTAGTTTCCCATCATTAGTAGAAACCTGAAGACCCATTATAAACAGAACAGACCCAATTTATGTTCCAACCCAGAAGATTTTTGGCCAGACATCGATCGGGGAGACCAGTTGGAAGCCCCCACACACGGGGAGATAAACTGCTCAATTGGTGTAAAGGACCAATATCTGCCCATAGATGCAAAGATCTGATATTGAAAGAATCCCTCCCTTTCTTTCATGTACTATAGCTAAGCCTCTCATGTATGGTCTCATTCTATCCCCACTAGATTATCGTAATCTGCCTTCCAAACTGCCATTTTGCCCCACTAGAGAGGGATTAAAGGACAAGGAAAGTCTAAAATAGAATAAGGCTAGAAATGCTGTATTTTGTATACTAAACATAAGCATGAACTTACTGCACCACAAGCCTAATCAAACAAATGATTTATGCTTTCAAAATTGGCCACAGGGGGCTGTCATCTTGTAACTTTGTTATACATCTTTGCCTGACCCTGACCTTGCACATGCTCAGTGTGGTCTGGGCTGCTTAGGGATCATCATAAACAAAGCTGCTTGAGTTCTGCATGGCTGGTAAGTAAGGCGGGGGCTCCCCCTGCTGTTCATAAGTATGATTGTTTCCCTGCTCAGCAGTTAGGGACCATCTGACAATTCCTATCCACAGCAGTAAATGAAGGGAAAATTTCACTGCATACAGTCAGGTTTCTTATGAAAACTGTACATTTTTTAATTAAAGTATATTGGAGATAGGTTTCTTTTTCATTAAAGAAAGTAAAAATGGGATTTTATTTTTTTGCCTTTCCTTGTCCTTTAAAAGTAGATATAAGTGTATATAAAGGAGACCCAGTGGCAGTTGCAGAGAATATTATATGAATACATGTTACATAATGCAGTTCATTAGGATATCAGGCAGCAATTTGCACTTACTTATCTCTTCATCTTTTCTTCCTGAAAACCAAAAAGAAATGCATTAAGCACAGTATTTATAAAATATGGGTATAGCACCCGCATAACTCCTGAACTAGGAACTGGAAGTTACACGGCAGCGTCACCCACTGTAACCTGCAGCACTTAATTCCCTCCTATTTGTGTCTATAAGAGAGTTGCGGAACTTCACTATTAACTTCACTCTTTGATAAATATACCCCTATATTTTCATAATCTCAAAAAAAAAATTTAATTTATTACAAAAACCATCTTATTTAACGGATTTGCAGACAGTCCCTATACTTATAGGGGTGGCTTTAATGTATTCCCAGGTGACCAAATGCAAGATGGGGAAATTGATTCTAAACCATAATAATCAGGCTGTTATGATGTTTCCTCTTTCATTCAGTAGTTTCCCATCATTAGTAGAATCCTGAAGACCCATTATAAACAGAACAGACCCAATTTATGTTCCAACCCAGAAGATTTTTGGCCAGACATCGATCGGGGAGACCAGTTGGAAGCCCCACACACGGGGAATTACTCGTAAACTCATTTTTTTTTACCGACAATTTTTAAGACATATAAGGCTCTCCAAAATGAAAATGTCAGACAAATTGTCGTTTAAAAAGTCTTGGTAAATGTTGTTTGTACGATGAAAAGATATACAACATTTTAAAAAATTGTCAGACTTACGAGACATTCAGAGATGGTAACATCTGCCTTTGTGAATTTGCCGTTCGTACGACATTTTACAAATTTGTCGACCGCCACTTCTGGGTCACTTTTTTTACCGACACTTTTGTGAATTCCCCCCATAGAGTTTAAGCATAAAGTCTACACTATATTAAGCATGTTACGTTAATATTGTTGTATTTTTACAAAATGCATTTAAGGCTCAAGGCCTCATTTATCCCAAATGGTTCAATGCAATTTAACCTGTTCATCCATTTAGCTTCACGTTGCAATAACATTTTCTTCCTGTCGCCTCCTCACAGTGGTCTTTCTATTTGCTCAAGTACCATCCACCTAAGACTGGCTGCATTATGGCTGCATTATACTTGGCTGTATTAAAATGTTTCCCCACTGGAGTATGTGTTTTCTTTTCCGCTGGATTGAATGCAATTATAGACCTCTTGTGTTCACTTATCTGTACGCTCACATTACGGGAGGTTTGCCCCACGTACAACATACCACAAGGGCACTTTAGGGCATAAACAACCCAATCTGAATTGCAAGTAAAATATTGCTTTACAGGAATTTTATTGCCATTTTGTGGGATATGATCTCCCTTGATGATCGAGTGGCAGCTACTACAATTAAGACAGGGGAAAGTACCATTTTTTGGTGTGCTCAGAAATCTTGTAGTAGATTTCTGTGTACCAATATCCGCTCTAACCAAATAGTTGGACATATTTCTCCCTCTTTTATATGAAAAGAGTGGGTATTCCCGGAATAATTTGCCAAAATTGTGGTCTTGTCCTAGGATGGACCAATGCTTTCTTACAATTTTTTCGATTTGTTTATTTGGGGCCCCGTATTCAGTCACAAAGGGTATCCTTCTGTCACCTTTACCTGCCCTCTTTTCTCTCAGTAGTGATGCCCTGGGTAAGGCTAGGACCTCATCCCTTATTCCACACAGTATATCATTATCATATCCTCTGGCTACAAACTTACTTATTAACTTGCCAGCAGCCTCTAATTATTTTGTATCATCTGAGGCTATTCTCCTGACTCATAAAAATTGTCCCTTAGTAATACCTTTTATTGTGTTAGGGGCATGAAAGCTATCGGGCCTCAGTATGTTATTCCATTCTAATGGTTTGCTGTACAGTTCAGTGGTAATTTAACCATACATATTAACTTTAACATCTAAATAATGGATGCTAGTTGTACTGTACTCCGCACTAAATTTGACAGTGGGGTGCTGCTCATTTAAGCAATTCAAGAACTCCAAAAGATGTTTTTCAGTGGATTTCCATATTATGAAAACACCGTCCACATATCTATAGTAGCAGGCAATTTCATCATTGAATCTCAAATTTTCCAAAATTCAGCCTTTTTCTAATACACACATGAAAATGTTTGCATAGCTCGGGGCTAGGTTACTCCCCATTGCTGTGCCCTGTGTCTGTATGTAGTAACTCTCTGCAAACCTGAAGTAATTCTTTCTTAGAACCAATGGCATCAGTTCAAGAAGTAAGTACACTTTGTGGTGGGCAATAGGTTCTAACAATCGCATTTGTTCAGTATAGTGTTTTCCCTCCTCGTGAGGAATCGAAGTATATAACGATTGCACATCGATGCTACATAGTATCCACTCAGGGTCAATGTTGCCAATTGTTTCCAGGCGGTTCATAAAGTCAGTTGTGTCTTTTAAACATTGGAGTATTTTCTCAACAATACATTGTAAGAATGTGTCAACATATTGGGACAATGGTTGAAGTACAGACCTGCGGAGTACAGTACAACTAGAATCCATTATTTAGATGTTAAAGTTAATATGTATGGATAAATTACCACTGAACTGTATAGCAAACCATTAGAATGGAATAACATACTGAGGCCCGATAGCTTTCATGCCCCTAACACAATAAAAGGTATTCCTAAGGGACAATTTCTACGGGTCAGGAGAATAGCCTCAGATGATACAAAATACTTAGAGGCTGCTGGCAAGTTAATAAGTAAGTTTGTAGCCAGAGGATATGATAATGATATACTGTGTGGAATAAGGGATGAGGTCCTAGCCTTACCCAGGGCATCACTACTGAGAGAAAAGAGAGCACGTAAAGGTGACAGAAGGATACCCTTTGTGACTGAATACGGGGCCCTATGTAAACAAATCAAAAAAATTGTAAGAAAGCATTGGTCCATCCTAGGACAAGACCACAATTTTGGCAAATTATTCCGGGAATGCCCACTCTTTTCATATAAAAGAGGGAGAAATATTTCTAACTATTTGGTTAGAGCGGAAATCTGCTTTCGCAGCACACCAAAAAATTGTATTTCCCCTGTCTTAATTGTAGTAGCTGACACTCGATCATCAAGGGAGATCATATCCCACAAAATGGCAATAAAATTCCTGTAAAGCAATATTTTACTTGCAATTCAGATTGGGTTGTTTATGCCCTAAAGTGCCCTTGGGTATGTTGTACGTGGGGCAAACCTCCCGTAATGTGAGCGTACAGATAAGTGAACACAAGAGGTCTATAAGTGCATTCAATCCAGCGGAAAAGAAAACACATATTCCAGTGGGGAAACATTTTAATACAGCCAAGTATAATGCAGCCATAATGCAGCCAGTCTTAGGTGGATGGTACTTGAGCAAATAGAAAGACCACTGAGAGGAGGCGACAGGAAGAAAATGTTATTGCAACGTGAAGCTAAATGGATGAACAGGTTAAATTGCATTGAACCATTTGGGATAAATGAGGCCTTGAGCCTTAAATGCTTTTTGTAAAAATACAAGAATATTAACGTAACATGCTTAATATAGTGTAGACTTTATGCTTAAACTCTATGTGTTTATCTTTCACACTGGAAAACACGTTGGAAGACTCTGAACACTTATGAACAGTGTAAAAAATTCGAATTGGTGAGGACAAAACCTATTACTATTGATACTATATTGTAACACTACTAAAAGTATTGTTGGTGTATTGAGAATAGATGGCAACATAGTATTCTTAGGCTTTAAAATATGCTGATGCATTTTGTCCGCTGGCCACAAGATGGAGCTGTGGGCACACTTGGGATTATGGGTAAAGGAGTGTTTAAAAAGTCATTTTCTTCACATTATTTGTAACTTGCACCAGAGGAAGGACCTAAGGGTCCAAAACATGTAGTGCGTCAATAAAAACGACTTTTTCACTTTTGAAGACTCTCCAGTTTCCTGTATACTTCATGTTACTACTGTGGAGATGGCTACTCCTCCAACCTGTTGCAGAGTCTGACTACGAAGTCACTTTGGAGGATCGTTTGGGAATAAGAGTTGGAATCCAACCCAGAAGATTTTTGGCCAGACATCGATCGGGGAGACCAGTTGGAAGCCCCCACACACGATTAGAATAAACTGCTCAATTAGTGTAAAGGACCAATATCGGCAGCTTTAATCTGCCAGTGTATTGTCACCTTTAAGCTGCCCATAGATGCAAAGATCCGATATTGAAAGAATCCCTCCCTTTCTTTCATGTACTACAGCTAAGCCTCTCATGTATGGTCTCATTCTATCCCAACTAGATTACCGTAATCTGCCTTCCAAACTGCCACTTTGCCCCACTAGAGAGGGATTAAAAGTAGATATAAGTGTATATAAATGAGACCCAGTAGTAGTTGCAGAGAATATTATATGAATACATGTTACATAATGCAGTTCATTAGGATATCAGGCAGCAATTTGCACTTACTTATCACGTCATCTTTTGATCCTGAAAAACAAAAAGAAATGCATTAAGCACAGTATTTATAAAATATGGGTACAGCACCCGCATTACCCCTGAACTAGGAACTGGAAGTTACATGGCAGCGTCACCCACTGTAACCTGCAGCACTTAATTCCCTCCTAATTGTGTCTATAAGTTAGCCTTCCATTTAGATTGTAAGCTCAGAGAACACTTGGAAAGCTAGAGTTGGCTAGAGGAATTTCCATTAATGGGGTAAATTTATCAAGGAGTGAAGTTAATAGTGAAGTTCCGCCACTAAAGTGAAATTCCGCAGCTCTCAATTCATTTCTATGGGATTTTGAAAGGCGTATTTATCAATGGGTGAAAGTGAAAGTTTACCCTTTGATAAAAACGCCTATAAAAAATCCCATAGAAATGAATGGAGAGTGGCGGAATTTCACTCTAGTGGCGGAACTTCACTATTAACTTCACTCTTTGATAAATATACCCCTATAACTTCATAATCTCAAAAAAAAAATTATTAATTTATTACAAAAACCATCTTATTTTAGGGATTCGCAGACAATCCCTATACTTATTGGGGTGGCTTTAATGTATTCCCAGGTGACCAAATGCAAGATGGGGAATTTGATTCTAAACCATAATAATCAGGCTGTTATGTCTCCTCTTTCATTCAGTAGTTTCCCATCATTAGTAGAATCCTGAAGATCCATTATAAACAGAACAGACCCAACTTATGTTCCAATCCAGAAGATTTTTGCCCAGACATCGATCGGGGAGACCAGTTGGAAGCCCCCACACACGGGGAGATAAACTGCTCAATTAGTGTAAAGGACCAATATCGGCAGCTTTAATCTGCCAGTGTATTGTCACCTTTAAACTGCCCATAGATGCAAAGATCTTATATTGAAAGAATCCCTCCCTTTCTTTCATTTTCTTTCATCCCTCCCTTTCTTTTTGCCTTCCAAACTGCCATTTTGCCCCACTAGAGAGGGATTAAAAGTAGATATAAGTGTATATAAATGAGACCCAGTGGTAGTTGCAGAGAATATTATATGAATAGATGCTACATAATGCAGTTCATTAGGATATCAGGTAGCAATTTGCACTTACTTATCTCTTCATCTTTTGTTCCTGAAAAACAAAAAGAAATGCATTAAAGGACAAGGAAAGGCAAAAAAAAATAAAATCCAATTTTTACTTTCTTTAATGAAAAAGAAACCTATCTCCAATATACTTTAATTAAAAAATGTGTAACGTTTTTATAAGAAACCAGACTCTATGCAGTAAAATTCTCCCTTCATTTATTGCTGTGGATAGGAATTGTCAGATGGTCCCTAAATGCTGAGCAGTGAAACAATCATACTTATGAACAGCAGGGGGAGCCCCCGCCTTACTTCCCAGCCATGCAGAACTCAAGCAGCTTTGTTTATGATGATCCCTAAGCAGCCCAGACCACACTGAGCATGTGCAAGGTCAGGGTCAGGCAAAGATGTAAAACAAAGTTACAAGATGGTGACCCCCTGTGGCCAACTTTGAAAGCATAAATCATTTGTTTGATTAGGCTTGTGGTGCAGTAAGTTCATGCTTATGTTTAGTATACAAAATACAGCATTTCTAGCCTTATTCTATTTTAGACTTTCCTTGTCCTTTAAGCACAGTATTTATTAAAACATGGGTATAGCACCCACATAACCCCTGAACTATGAACTGGAAGTTACATGGCAGCGTCACCCACTGTAACCTGCAGCACTTCATATCCTCCTATTTGTGTCTATAAGTTAACCTTCCATTTAGATTGTAAATTCTGTGGGGCAGGGGCCTCCATCCTCTTGTCTTTTTAATACGTAGCCCTTAATCTTTAATGCAGCTGTAACTTGTATTTATTTTGTATTAATAATTGTAATGACCCTCTGTTTGTTCTATTAATTTAGTGTTCTACTGTACAAGTACTAAGTACAAATACAAACAGTACAAACATACATTTTAAGCTTTTTCGCCAGCACAAATCAGCAATACAATGGGCAACAAATCTCCTGAAAAATTCTTTCCATTACTTAACATTTAGCATGCCACAAGTTCAGTGTAAAAATAAAAACAGTGTAAATAGATAGGCTGTGCAAAATAAAAAATGTTTCTCATATAGTTAATTAGCCAAAAATGTAATGTATAAAGGCTGGAGTGACTGGATGTAACATAATAGCCAGAACACTACTTCCACCATTTCTCCACCACAGTAACATCAAAAAAATTTTCAAAAAATTCTTTAGTACACAACGAAAAAAAAACACCAAGACAAATTATACTTTAAAATTGCAAAGTCTTTATTAAGAAATAACTTACCAAAACCCCTCTTCAGAAAAGGCTACAAGGCGACGATCCATTGAGCGACGCTTGATTTCTCCTCCCTGGCTCTCTGCTGCTGGATCCTTTAGCTCCCACTTTCCGTGCTATCTTGCAGCTGCACTTCCAGCATGATCCCTCTGGCTGAGCATTAGCCGTGTGTGGGCAGGACCTTGGCTGCGCAGACGATTTTGGTGCGCTCCCAGCCCGGAACAAAATGGATTTCAGTATAAAGAAGCTGGTGTCGGGTGCAGGAGTTTTTTCTGTAGCATTATTGATATGTGAAAAATCAGAGGTATCAGGCCGCAGTCTCATGCTCCCTGCCTGTGCCTGACACACACAACACAAGACACACCGGCTGCTGCTGTGACTTTACTCCTCACACCGACATCCCCCGCCCCCCGTTCAACTTCTGTCACAGCAGCGAATCACGACAGGGTACGCTTTTGCCCGGTTCTCTGACCCTCTCAGGTAGATGGTAGCCAGGGAAACACCGTTATTTAGGAAGAGCTGTCACTTTAGTGGTCGCGGTAAAGCAAAACCTTCCTCTGAGCCCGCTGCCTTCCTTACGCCCTGATCAGCGCTCGTCCGGTGAGCAAGGCTTTGGGAATGAGAGTGCTGGGAGCAAATAATAATAATGCTACAGAGAGGAGGGGAGTTGGGACCCAGAGAGCTCCCCTTATGCCTCGCTGAGCCCTTGCCTGCACCGCCCAGCTGAAGAAAACTCCTGCACCCGACGCCATCTTCTTTACACTGAAATCCAGTGTATCCAGAAATCCACTGAAATGCCGGGCTGGGAGAGCGAATCGTCTGCACAGCCAAGGTCCTGCCCACACACGGCTAATGCTCAGCCAGAGGGTTCATGCTGGAAGTGCAGCTGCAAATAAAGATAGCACGGAAAGTGGGAGCTAAAGGATCCAGCAGCAGAGAGCCAGGGAGGAGAAATCAAGCGCCGTGTGCTGTTCTCCTCATAGTTAATTGCATATGTTATAATCAATCCTTCTTTATCTATGTTATTTTCTGTGCATTGTTGTACTGCTGCCATCTGCTGGCCAAAATTTGCATGCTGCACACCTCTGTTCTTGTTAGTAAAGTTTTTCCTCTCAGGGGCGTGGTTTTCTGCCAGCTCAGTCCTTCTCACTTCAGCAGCCATTTTTTAGTGCCTCATTACTGTGTGACTGGACATTCAGACATTTTGGGCTTGTGAAGGCATCAGTTTTTGACCAGCAGTTAGCCTCAGGAAAGTCATTTACAGGACAGTATTGATACCACTACTACAGAACAGTATTGTATCACCATATATATGGCTGTATTCTGGATCAAATAAACTCAGGCTGATTTCATCCCTGTGTCTACGTTTGAATCCATCCAACCTGAGCGTCTGCCGGTCCGGTCTGCCCCACTGCTTGGATACGAAGGTAGGAAGTCACACAGCTATTGTTAGTTATACCTTCATTCGCCTTCATGTGGGAACAGAACACGCCGCTCAATGGATCGTCGCCTTGTTGCCTTTTCTGAAGAGGGGTTTTGGTAAGTTATTTCTCAATAAAGACTTTGCAATTTTTTTTTTTATTTTTTAACAACAAATTTTTCAGTACAATTGTCACATTTACAGATAGCATATAAGATAATTAAGAGAGGATTAGTCCAGCAAGTTGTACAGTAATATATCACCACATTATAATAATACCCGATCCAAGTTATCTATTACAACCATACTGACAATTATAATTATATAACAATAAACAAAAGGGGCAAGGGAGAAATAATGATGAAAAAAAAAGGGGGGATAAGGGAAAAAAAAAAAAAGGAAAATCTTCCTCTCGCAAAACCATCAGTTACCATTATTAACAGTGTAATCAGCTATACGTAGAATCAACAATTTAAGACTCCTCCAGTTGGGAATAAACTTGCCACGGACACCATATGTCACAGAATTGTTTATGTTTCCCTAAGGATTATGCTGTTAATTTCTCATATAGATATACCCTCAACATCCTTTGACTTTATTAAATTGTAAATATTGAGTCTTCCAAGCTGCTGCCATTGTTTATTTTGTTGCAATAAATATATATGTGACCAGGTGAAGCTCGTTCTTGGCAATACCCTCAATTGGTTTATGCAACAACGCTTCCCATGGGTTCTTGGGAGGAGATACCCCCAATATGCTATCCAACATGGAGTATACTCTATACCAAAGGAGCTTGACCTTGCAACAACTCCACCAAATATGAGCCATTGTACCTGCTTCTTGGCACCCCCTAAAACAATTGGCATTATAATCTGGAACCCATTTTGCAATTCGTGCAGGAACTAGATACCATCTGGTTAAAACTTTAAGAGAGGTTTCCTGAATATCTGAACTAAGGGAACAATAAGCTATACTGAGAAAAATCATCCTCCTCTAAAGTTAAATTCAATTCCCTTTCCCAGGCTTGAAAATATTTTAACTCTTTAAGAGGAGTAGTATTGGTCCAATAATCATAAAAAAAAATAGATATTAATCTCTTAGATTGGGGATATTTAATGCAAAATAGTTCAAATTGAGTAGGGGCACTGAATATTGTAATATGAGAGAGAGATTGAATGTAGTGCCGAATTTGAAGATAACGATAGTGTTTAGATTGCGGTATCTCAAATTTCTAAATTGTTTAAATTTAGTTATTGATATAATTTTTCCTTCATAAATAAAGTTGTAGATAGTTGTTAATCTCAATCCACCATTGGAAAGAGTTAGGTGAAGAACCCGGGGGAAAAGCAGGATTGCCGAATAAGCTGATAGCAGGGATATGCTCAGACACGAGCCTCATAGGTCTTTTACAATTTTCCCAGACCCTAAGGGAATGTGCCAAAACAGGGTTCAATATTGGCGGTCGAATCCCTTGGAGAAAGCCAAAGCAAGTTATGTAATGGAATTTCTGCAATAGTGCATTGTTCTATATTCGCCCATTGCGAATAGATAGGGTCATTTAACCAATTGACTCAGACGTACATCTTGAAAATATTTTGTGAAATCAGGGGATCCCCAGGCCCCCTTTTGTTCTATGTCGAATTGCTACATTATGGGCAAGTCTAGGAGGATTATATTTCCAAATAAACCTCGAGCATATTATTTTGAGTGTTTTAAGGAAGCCCGTAGGAGGGTCTACCGGTAATGTTTGAAATAGATACACAGCCAATGGCAAAATTAACATTTTGACTGCATGGACTTGGCCTTATAGTGATATTGGGAAGTTTTTCCATTGTCGAAGGGATGAGTTCACTCTAGTAAGCAGAGGTATGTAATTAGCATCAGCCGCCTAATGACATTGCGGCTTAAGTTTTACACCTAAATAGTCCAAATGTGGTAACGTCCATATAAAATCAAAATTAATTTGCAATAATTTAAGCAAAGGTGGGGGAGATTAATGTTGAGAGCCTTAGATTTAGCAGAATTAATCTGGAAGCCTGAAATTCGACCAAACTTCCCTAATAGATTATATAAATTGGGGAGGGATGTCATGGGTCTTGACAAGGTAAGTATTAAATCATCAGCAAATAAAGTGCATTTATATTCCCTAGTTCCAATGGAAATACCTGATATATCTAAAGAAGCCCTAATTAAAGCTGCAAGCGGTTCTATAGCCAAGAGAACGAGGGTTGGGGACAATGGGCAGCCCTGGCTCGTGCACCTATGTATTTTAAATGGTTGGGAAAGGAGGCCCAAGGTTCCAATTTGAGCCATGGGAGTATTATAGAGAGCAGAAATATAATTTGAAAAAAAGGTATTGGGAAATCCATATGGCGTAAAATATGAAATAAATATTCCCAATCCACCCAATCAAACGCCTTCTCCAGATCCAGGGATAAGATCATAGAGGAGGCGTTCGACCGAGGAGCAAACCAAATATTGAACGAATCAATAAACGTATTTAAACATAATACCAGGACCTTCGCTAAAATGTTAACATCCAAGTTGAGTATTATAATTGGCCTAAAATTACCACATTGGGTTGTATCTTTGCCCGGTTTAGGTAGCAAGGCAATATAGGCTGTCAGTGCCTCGGGTGATAGTTTGCGAGATTGGTAAAGGATGTCAGGAGCTGAGGGGCTAAAATGTTCTTGAATTTCTGATAATATGCACCAGTCAACCCATCCGGGCCAGGAGCTTTAGCCGGTTTTAAACCTTGATAGCATCCAAAATTTCCTGAAGAGTAATAGGATCAGAAAGCATCTTTTGTTGGTCAGGTTTTTAGGCAACGCTATTGATGATAGCAGAGAGTCTGCATGATCAGGAGAAAATTGAGTCATTTTAGAATATAAATCCTGGTAGACTTTAGTAAACTCGGATATAATAGTGCAAGGGTTAGCAGTAAGGATATTGTTTGCAACCCTAAGCCTGGTATAGGGGGCCTTTAAAAACGTATTATTCAAGTTTCTTGCTTACAGTGCATCAGCCTTATTGCCTTTATGGTAATATTTTTGACCAGGCCATCTAAGGGACCAATCGGCTCTCTGATGTAACAGAATATGTAAAGATGCTCTAATTTTAGTAATCTCAGCGTAATTAACCAATGTTGGATTGGTTTTGTGAAGTTGCTCAGCCGCTTCTAATTGCGAAGTCAGGGTATTAATGGCTACTAATCTAGCCTTCTTTTTACAGGACGCAGCTTGTATGAGAAGTCCCCTAACATAGGCTTTATGAGCATCCCAAGTAATCTGTGTATTAACATCAGGTGTACAGTTTAATTGAAAGTAACTTTGCTATATTAAAGTATAATTTGTCTTGGTGTTTTTTTTCGTTGTGTAAAACACTTTTTTTTTACGCATTTTAAAAAAAAATGTTTTTGATGTTACTGGTCCTTTAAACTGGATCTCCACAATTATTATGTTACTTGTGGCAATCCAAACCCAATTTTTTTGGGTCTGAGATCTGTTGCCTGCGGTAACGCAGATTTCACAATTTTTGGACTTGCTCATGTGTGACAACACAGAGAAGCTTTACTTTGCTGTTCCAGCCTCCACTGGGAAATGTGGTAAAAACAACTTTCTATCTTTAACGAAAAGGGAAATAGACTTATGACAACATGGCTCGTATGTTAGCGTGAGGCAGGATATTTCTAATATAGAACTTGACAACCATATTATTTTGACTCAAACAGTTCAGGTAATTGGCTTAAAGGAGAAGGAATAGAATATTGCCAATAGATCAGCCACAAGAGTGCAAGCTAGAACGTAATTTTTATTCTTTAGAATGCTTTTCCATACCCAAGTAAACAGCTCTAGACACTGTCTCGGTTTGTTTAGGATAGCAGTTGCCATATTAGATTTTGTGTTACATCACTTCCTGCCTGAGTCTCTCCCTGCTCACTCATAGCTCTGAGCTCAGATTACAGCAGGGAGAGGAGGAGGGAGGGAGAGAGGAGCAAACTGAGCACGCTCAAGCCCTAGCCCTGGAGGTTTAAGCTGAAAACAGGAAGTCTGATACAGAAGCCCATGAGTACACAATAGAAGGAAAGAAATGTGGGGTTTCTTTTGTCAGAGGACTCAGAGCAGCATTACTTTGATGGTTTACTTATGTATTTATATAGACCTTTCTGATAAAGCTTACTTAATTTTAACCTTTCCTTCTCCTTTAAGATATTTCGTGAAAACATTCAAAGATAGTATAAAAACGTGATTACCTTTAAATAGAAAACTCATTACTGTCTGAAGTGAACACCATGACAGATGGGTCTATGGCTGGCTTTTAGGTTTGACAGACTGAAAACACCACCATAGATCTATTGTACAAAATAGGGGTGTGGAAGCACTCTAAAGGCTAAGTAATAGTATTTTTAAGTATAATGGAAGTGCTAGTTTTAATGCACATTCCCTTGTCCCCTGTGTCAAAAGTAAGTTTACAAAACAGGGGTTTTTAGTTACAAAGTTATGATCATAAAGTTGAAAAGCCACCATACCACGTCAAGGTAAACCCCATATGGCGGTCCCTAACTTGTTTGCCTTTCGGCCATAGTATAAAAAGTCTTACTTCTCTACATAGTAGCATTATCCGTGAATCAGTGTATGCTGAACCTTGGTTTTAGTGTGAAGGATCTATCCTACCCCGCCTGTATGTGGATTTTAAGGGAGAGGAATTGTCCAAACCAAGCTGTGGCTGAGCTTCATGTGGTTTCTAATATCACCCCATACCCCCCTTAAACTAATGGGGCCCTATACTTTTAAAAATGGGCGTTGGTTTTGACAATTCCTCTCCCTTTAAAGCCACATACTGGTGGGGGAGGATAGATCCTTTACACTGAAACCAAGGTATACACATGTCCATGTCCTCTTGGAAGTCCAATTATCTTTTCGTTATGATCTGCCTGAACCTCTATGAAAATGTAAAATGTTGGGGTAGAAAAGCAAGGAAAATTAGGGTTTGGATTCACTCAAATTTCCAAGTCCTAACCCCAACTTTACAGCTTTTTGGCCAAATTCCTGTTAGCAGAGGTAGGGTGCATGCGTGTCTGTTGCAATTCGAATGGATGTGACATGGGATTGGGACTGGGAGGGGGAGCATTTCAGGTTCTGGTTATATCTGAAATATACACATAAATATCACATTTGTACATATCATGAATATCAGACTTTAGGTACTTACGTAATCTCTTCAATAACAAGCAAATACACCCACAGCTAAGCAGAATAACAGCCAGACAAGGATAGAACACAACATAGCGACTGTACAGATCTCGGCATGTTTCTGGGTGTCCTGTTTCTATAGGAAAAATATACATATGATTTATTTCAGAGCGAAGAATGTAACAGGTTTATCTGACAAGTCTATCAGCTAAAACGGTCATTTGGATGAGCCTCTCACAGAGGGAAACATGGCAACATGCATTAGACAAGGCATTATCCATATATAACTTTACAGATGTAATTACATTGCTTCAAAGAAAGCCAAACCTGTTCCCCAACCTCCTTACAACCTTTAGATTCTCACTTGTTTGATAATTATAAATTAAATGATGATTTACACATAGAATGCAAAAGCCATAAAGTGTCAGATCCACATCTGACCTGCAGCCCTCCAGTCTGACAGTGTTGCTTAAGACAATGTATAGCCTTTTCTCATAAATAAAAAATGGAAATAGAATTTCTCAGCGGGCAATTAGGAACAACCTACTGTTCCATTTTTTAAAGTATGTGTTTCACAGACAAACCTTTGAATATAATATAATGAGCCTTTTCCCTTTGTGTGTAGGAAGATGTAAAATTAACAGCAATGGTGCTTTAATCTATGCCGCATATGACAATATAATTTATAGAATATTCATAGCTCTTGTGTATTATAAGCAATAATTCTTATTTAAGTAGCTTATACTTGATGGTAGCAAAGCTGCATGAATCCATATTGGTGGCAGCACAATCCCATTGGGTTTATGTAAAGGAGCAGGAAAGGTATATACTCTAGGATGTTATACCCAGTGATTACACAAATACAAGAGTCCTCTGCACTCAGCCCATTAGCAATATATTTAATACATTGAGACATTTTGTGCATACAGCTACAAAAAATACCTTACCCTTTAAACAAAACAGGGATTGTTTGTCCATATATTGCAATATATTTAAGCTGGCCAACCACGTCATAGTCGACCCCCCGGTATGGCCAGTACTACGCTCAAATTGCATCGGATTCATTAAGAATTCTATTGCTTCATTATACATTTTACAAAGGGACTAAGTTTTACCTGCAACTTACTTGCTGCTTTCAATGTAAAACTCCCAAACTTGGTTGCCCTTTTATTAGCCACCAGTGGGATCACCTGATTATAGTTGGGAACAGTGGGAGCTACAACAAGGAGTAAGCAAGTTGCAGGTAAAACTTGGTCCCTGTGTAAAATGTATAATGAAGCAACAGAATTCTTAAAGGAGAAGGAAAGGCTAAAATGCAGTAAGCTTTATCAGAAAGGTCTATATAAATACATAAGTAAACCCTCAAAGCAATGCTGCTCTGAGTCCTCTGTCAAAAGAAACACAGCATTTGTTTCCTTCTATTGTGTACTCATGGGCTTCTGTATCAGACTAACTGTTTTCAGTGTAAACCTCCAGGGCTTGGGCTTGAGCATGCTCAGTTTGCTCCTCTCTTCTCCTCCCTTCTCTGCTGTAATCTGAGCCCAGAGCTATGAAAGGAAACTCAGGCAGGAAGTGATGTCACACCAAATTAATATGATAGTTGCTATCCTAAACAAACAGAGAGAGCTTCTATCTAAAGCTATTTACTCAGGTATGGTAAAACATTCTACAGAATAAAAAAGTGTCATAGCCTGCACTATTGTGGCTAATCTATTGACAATAAACTGCTTTGGTACCTTTCCTACTCCTTTAATGAATCAGATCAAATTTGAGTGTAGGACTGGCCAGATATGGGATGACTTTGACGTAGTTGTTCAGCTTAAATATATTGCAATTTATGGACAAACAATCCCTGTTTTGTTTAAAGGGTAAGGCATTATTTTTCAGTAGCAATAGCACAAAATGTCTCAATGTCTTAATATATTGATAATGGGTTGTGTGCAGAGGACTCTTGTATTTGTCTATATGTATTTTGTGGTCACAACCTCATTGCAACCCCACTTAATGTTGTTAAAAACTAGTGGTGAGAATAACTTTCCCTTGTTTGTTATACCCAGTGATTACAATCATTTACCCAGGCTTATTACTACAGGTATTTCTGTAGGAATAGGTGGTATCAAGATGTCTTTACATCAAGGAAGAAACAAGTTTCATAAATACAAAAATATAAAACTATTTCCCTAAATTAGTCAATGGAGTATAGAACGTGATTTTTAGAGGTTTGTTGACTTTGAAAGTAAAATAGTTCTGCGGGAGGCCACTAAAGGCCCGAAATCACTACCTGTTAATTTCTATGCCAATGACTTGGACCCACTCTCTGTTCGGGATGCCATTTGGCCAATAAAAATGATGCTTGATGTCAATGTTATTAACAGGAAAGAAATAAAGGCATATAGGAAGGCCAGGATTTCCTTTCCACAAGAGATGGCAACCCTGCTTGATGGTGAAATTGTGGGTCAGGCTACTGATATTCAGAAACGCTAACTGACAGCAAAGCAATTAAAGTACTTTGTCACCCAAATTTGCAACCCATGCCATGCACATGGTAAATGCACCAGAGACTGCAGATGAGAAATAATCAGAATGAATTTTGACAGTCATGTTATGGAATTCTATGGAGCCAATACACTGTATTACATATAAACTACAGATACAGAAATACAAATAAACAAAACAAGACTAATAAGATGACTGTTAGTAACTCACCTAGGATCTGTTTGGAGCTTTGCTGACTCTGCTTTACAGAATTGGACACAGTGCAAGTGATATTTGAAGCATTTGGTAGACTGATAATACTCATAATACAATAACAACTATTTTCATCTTTGAACACTTTTTCCTTTGATGGGATGACTTGGTTCCCCAGGTTATCAGTCCATATGAGGGAAGCTTCTGGAAGCCAGCCATAGGACTCACAAATGGCAGTGTCATTACTTTCATATGTTTTGGAGAAGATGACAGGGAGACTTCCAACAGCTGAAAACAGAGAAATTAAATAGCGATGCAGTTGAATTATTTATTTCCAAAAAGTTCCATATTATGGGAAGGCCATCTCCTATAGGCTGCATGTTTATTTAAAAATTCAACTTTGTCAAAACAATTTCCTTCTCTGCAATCATCTCATTTCAGGGCACCATAACGTTTGGGACAAAGTAACGGTAGGTATATTAAAGCAGTGATATTAATACTTTGTTGCATATCCCTTACATGTTATGACTGCTTGAAGTTTGCAATTCACAGACATCACCAGGTACTGAGTATCTTCTCCTGGGATGCTCCATAAAACCTCTACTACAGTCAACTTCAACTCCTGCTTGTTCCAATGACTTGTCCTTTTATGTTTCCTCTTCAGCATATGGAAGGACTGCTCGATTGGATTTAAGTCAGGTGACTGACTAGCTTGGCCATTCAAGAATTTTACATTCTGAAAAACCCACGTGTTGCCTGAGCAATATGTTTTGGATCATGCAGCACTGTCCAATGAGTTTGGAGGCATTTAATGGAACTTGAGCAGATAAGATGTTTCTATGCACCTCAGAATTCATTGTGCAACTGCCATCAGCAGTTCTCTCATAAGTGAAGATAAGTGTGGCATTCATGTATGAGTAACCACCCAATCACTAACAGATAAGCTGCCTCCACATTTACAGTATCCAGTAGAATTAAGTCAAAGTCAACTGGTCTTTTAGAGTTTTCATCCAATCAGCTTCTTCAGTTCAATGGAGTGGTAGGGAATTCCCCAGCATTTAAAGTCACAGACATCCAATCACATCGGCTCCATTGGACTTTAGTAACGTGTTGGCTGAAACTCACACATGTGTGAAAGTGTGATCCAGTCACAATGATTTTCATTGAGGCAGGTGTTAATCTTTCAATGTACATGATTGGAAGTATGAATTAGTGTTAAGCCACCGGGGTATAGATGTGAAAGTAGCATTCTACGTTTTTGACAAGTGGTGTTGTAGGCCCCCTCCTCTGTTCAGGGATGGTTTCTCCACTTTGGCATAAATGGCCTCTTTAAAACCATCTGGTTTCTCTGTCAAAAATGTCCAACAAATAGTGTCCCTTTTCCTTGAGACTCCCTATCACTCAGTTGAACTATAAAAGTCAAGTTGTCTTTGACTTAGTTCTACTAGATACTGTATATCATGACCAGGATGAATGTGAATCTTTCCAGATATTTTTCGTTTCCACACTTTCCGATGCCATCACTCTGATACAGGTTAATCTTGGTCTTGTCTGTCCACAACACATTTTTCCAGAGGCCTGCAGGCTCTACTAAGTAATTTTTTGCAAACTGAATCTGGCCATCCTGGTTTGTAGTTGAAGAGTGTTTCAGATCTGTTGGGCAGGTGTTTTGAGCATTTGAGGATTTTTATTTACCACAGTGAGGATTCTTCAATCAGCAATGAAAGTGTTCCTTGGTCTACCAATCCCTTTGCGATTGGAGTTCACCAGTGCATTCTTTCTTATTAAAGATATTACAGGAAGTGGATTTTGGTAATTTTAAGGTTTGATCAAAGTCTCTTATGGTTTAATACTTTTTTTCAGCTCCCGTGACTTTCGTTGGCACAGCTTTTCTCCTCATGTTGAACAATGTCAATTACAGACTCCAAATCGTAGAAACAATCCTAGGTATTTTATCCCTGCATTATACAACAATACAACACACCGGAGTAATCACAAACACTGTGAAGCCAATTGTCCCAAACATTATGGTGCCCTGAAATGAGGGGGGGCATGTATAAAATGTGTTGTCATTCCTACACGGTGAAACTGTAATTTATGCAAATAACTTTAAATTGAAGTCTGGAATGTGCAGTTTAAGGATATCTGAATTTTTACACTGAGGAGCGGGGGGGGGTGTAAAGCAAAGAAAAAGGTGTATTTGCCCCAAACATGGCACTGTAGAGGTAGGATTTCATTTTATATTTTGCACTTACTGGATGTGACTGTCCTCCTCACATTCTCCCCTCTCTGCCTATAACTGTGTAGCCAGTGCATCAGGTGGTGCATAGTGATGTCCAAAACAGTCTTTAAAGGAGAACTAAACCCTAAAAATGAATATGGCTAAAATGCCATATTTTATATAGTGAACATATTGCACCAGCCTAAAGTTTGAGCTTGTCAATAGCAGCAATGATCCAGGACTTCAAACTTGTCACAGGGGGTCACCATCTTGGAAAGTGTCTGTGACACTCACATGCTCAGTGGGCTCTGAGCAGCTGTTGAGAAGCTAAGCTTAGGGCTCGTCACTAATTATCCAGCAGAAAATTAGGTTTGTCTGTAATATAAGCTGATGCTACAGGGCTGATTATTAAATTCTGATGCTAATTGCACTGGTTTCTGTGCTGCCATGTAGTAATTATGTGTATTAATTACTAATCAGCCTTATATTGTGACATTTCTATTCTATGTGTACTGTATATTGTGAGTGGGTCCCTAAGCCCAGTAAGTGACAGCAGCACAGAGCATGTGCAGTGAATCAGCAGAAAATAAGTTGGGGAGCTACTGGGGCATCTTTGGAGACACATATCTTTACTGCAAAAGGGCTGTGGTTGCCTTGGGCTGGTACAGAAGCACAAAACATAATGTACAATATTCCTAGCTACTTCTTTAGTTTAGCTTTAGTTCTCCTTTAAATGCATCTATGGTATAGAAGTCTTTAAGATACAAATGTATTAATTTTTCAGATTGTGACTTCTAATATACTTGTATTTTACAATAGGAGGGACATGTAATACAGTGAATCACGCGACAAATTACATCACTAAGCACAATTGATAAGGATAGAGAATATAGAGAATATCAAAGGCATTTGTGTATACATAAACAATGCACCCGATACTGAAAAGTAAAAAGGTATTAAAAAGTGCCCCTGAGTTTCATGCCCAATATGGTCTCAGATCCGAATTCTAGCATTGTTATATTTTAAAAAAGGGATTGAATTATTACAAATCTGTGGTTATAGACAAAACACGGTATTGCTCCCTTCAACAATGAATTCCACAACATGACTGCCCTTTTGGTGAAAAAAACCCTTTTTATACATATGCGGAAATTGCCTTCTTCAGTTCCAATGGATGATCACCATTTACCTGTACAATTGCCTGTACATTTCTAGGAAAGAAATGATGATTTCACTAAAAGTTAATTTAAAGGTGAACAACCTCTTTAATGCAGTGCCAGCATGGATGTGCCAACGGAGTAAGAATGCATAGACAAAATCACTGAATAATATGTTACCAAAAAAAAAAAAGCGATGGGCAACATATTTCATTAAGACCTTGAAGGAGAAGGAAAGGTTAGGACTACGTAAGCTTTATCAGGTCTATATAAATATACCAGTAAACCCTCAAAGTAATGCTGCTCTGAGTCCTCTGTCAAAAGATACACAGCATTTCTTTCCTTCTATTGTGTACTCATGGGCTTCTGTATCAGACTTCCTGTTTTCAGCTTAAACCTCCAGGGCCAGGGCTTGAGCATGCTCAGTTTGCTCCTCTCTCCTTCTCCCTCCTACCCTCCCTTCTGTAATCTGAGTCCAGAGCTATGAGTGAGCAGAGAGAGACTCAGGCAGGAAGTGATGTCACGCCAAGCTAATATGGCAGTTGCTATCCTAAACAAACAGAGCTTCTAGAGCGGTTTACTCAGGTATGGTAAAGCATTATGCAGAATAAATAGTGTTGTAGCTTGCACTATTGTGGTTAATCTTTTGGCAATAAACTGCCTCCATCTTTGCTGTGGACAGTTAATTCAACATAACCGCACCTGTTTAACTACCCACCCATGCCCAGATACACCTACCCATCACAGGAAAATTTCCCAAGGGTGCTGCTCAGAGGATCAATAATACAACTAGGGGCTTATTTATAATGCCATGCAAAACACTGAGGACAACCATGCCACTGCAACTCTCTCCCTCCAAGAATTAATAAAATCGGGCGCGCATGCGCACTACCAGACGGGTTCTATGTACGCTCTCTGTCCACTTCAAGAATGAAAAAAAAAAACTGACAAGGATGCGCACTACTGGACGCACGCGCATGAGCAATGAAGCCTCTGCAGTCAATGGGGGCAAAGTGGCCGGCTGCCTTGGCACAGGCCTGGAAAGAAGTCAAATCAACTGGACTTGTTGTGTTTTTTTTTCCCTTTAAGATGTTTCACCAGTCATCCAACTGGCTTTCTCAATTCCGAATTAAAAAAGCCAGTTGGATGACTGGTGAAACGTCTTCAAGGAAAAAAAACACAAGTCCAGTTGATTTGACTTATTTCTAGATATCTTAATAGAGCCCTACGCGCTTCGTGCATAGTAGGCACTTTGTCAAAGCTTATGACTAAGTGCCCACAAGGCACGAAACGCATAAGGCTCTTTTGAGATGTTTTTCTGGTAAAAAAATATTTTAAATTGCATCAACATTGGCGTGCGGTCTGGTTTGTGCCAGCCAACTACTACATACATAAGGCCTTTTTATCATGCTGCATAAAACATTTGAGGCAAATAGCCAGGTATTTTGCCCAAGCAGATGTTTGCTTTTGGTTTCTAACTTGTAGGTTCCTGTTGAAATCCAATTGCTGATTGATTGCAATGGACAACATCTCTGACAAGATTTGTCTCCAATGTTTATGCAACATGATAAATAGGCCCCCTAGTGACCCAGAAAACAGTGAGCTCTAGTTCCATTATGATCATGTCTAATCCCTGCTAACAATAAAAAAGAAAATGTTTTATATTCTTTGAAATATAGTGTACTGTAAAAACAGTTTGCTTGCTTCAGAGTCATTTCAAGAGATTTATTAAGCAGCTGTGTAGCCATAGAATGACAACCTCTCTCCTATAAAATAGGATATTGGTTCTCAAATAAAAAATAAACTTGCCTGTAGGGGCTGGATCAACCGCTACAAACTTTATGGGGGTTATTTATTAAAGCTCAAATTTTTCTGGTGGGGCTTTTAAGTGAGCAAACTTGAATTTTTCAAGACTTATTATACCCCAAGGCTGCTAAAAGTCAGAATCTGAAACTACTCCATCTACAACCTGCTGAGTTCATGTATAAGACAATGGCAGATGTCCCTATCCAAGTTATTGTGGATTTTGTAAAATAATCCGAAGAGTTCAATTGTTTCCAGCATCAAACTCGATAAATTCAAGTTTGTCGCACAACAATCCAAAAAAGTTGCACAATTCGAACTGATGTGCACATTTTTCATATTTTTTCTCAAGTTAAATACTAGTAAATAAGATAAATTTCGAGGATGAGAGTTTGGCTGAGTTTGTTTTTCTTAAAAATTACAAAAAAAAAATAATTTGATTTTAGTAAATAACCCCCTATATGTGAAAACATTTTTTTTTAATTGTATATGATGTTAAGGGTACTTTAACAGAGGGGTGGCCAAAATTCACTTTTCTTGTTCTGCCGTGCATGACTATTTAGTTACAGATGCAGAAGGTTGAAATCAATCTTAGCACTGTTTCCATTATTTCACACAATAAAATAAGAATGAAGATAAAACTCTACTTACCAGTAACATTTAGCTGTACTATTGTTCTACCATGATGGTCACTGGACTCAACAAAACAATAATATTCCCCAGAATCCTGAGCTGTGACATTACGGATCCTCAAAGGGAAAACTCCTCTAGTGATGTTCTCTTTTATCAGTTCTGTTCTGTTAGTAAACTGAGGCATTTGGATCGAGTAATCGTCTTTCCCATTAATATAAAGATGAACATACGGCTGGTACATAGGCTTAAACCAACGGATTTCCATCTTCTCTGCGTTCATCTCGGGGGTCAGACGACAAGGTAACACCACATCTGACCCCAATGCAGCAACAACTGATTGTGTTGAAGAAACCTTAAATCTGACTGTAAAATATAAAGCTTAAAATTAGCACAAAATCATGAAAAAAACTAAGAATCATGAAAAAAACTAAGAATTTTCAAATGTAATGTCATATCACTGGCAAAGCCACAAAACAGGGTAAGTTACATTGGCTAACACAGACTTGCCGGTGTAGTTTGGCACTTGCCCAATGGTGGGATTATGTACAAACCACTGTTCAGGGCAAACGTTTGGGGGGGTTTTAACCCTAGAAAGAAAGTTTCAGGTAAAATGTGAAAAATGTATAAAGAAGCAGCAGAATTCTCAATGAATCAATTAAAGTTGAGAGAGAGTGTAGGACTGGCCAAACCAGGGATGACTGTGATGTAGTTGTAGCTTAAATATATTGCAATATATGGACAAACAATCTCTGTTATGTTTTTTTAGTGTCTTAAATGGGAACTCTCATGAAAATTTAATATAAGCTTTATTATTCCGAAATAAGAAACATTTTAAATAAAATCAATTAAATATTCTGCATTGTTTCTGAAATAATCTAGTTTATCTTCACTATTCCTCTCTCAGCATCTGTTTTGCATTCTGTCTTCATTCAGCAGTTGGGTGTCAGATATTCATTGACAGTTAGATCCAATATATCTTATAGGGGGGCTCCTTTTGCCTAGAAGATGTATTAGAGCTCACTCTATTAAAATCGCCAGACATCATGTCTCTCTACATGCAGGATTTATGCAAAAGGCAGTTATTTTGTTTGTACTGGAATTATGAGTGAGCTCTAATACATCTGCTAGGAAAGTAGCCCCCCTATAAGATATATTGGATCTAACTGTCAATGAATATCTGACACCCAACTGCTGCATGAAGACAGAATGATGGGAAAAACAGATGCCAAGAGAGGGATAGTGAAGATAAACTTGATTATTGCAGAATATTTAATTGATTTTATTTATTTCGGTATGATGAAACTTTAATTTTCGCAATAGTTCCCCTTTGATGAACAAAATGTCTCAATGTCCTCAGCATATTGATTATGGTTCAAGTGCAGAGGAATTCTTGTCATTGTCCATACCTTGTTCATCTCATAACTATATACAATCATCAACAAATATCTCCTGCTTGTTTAGAACCAAATAAAAATGCTGTCAGACAATTTAGTTAATATCTGACCTTCAGAATGTATACAGCATCACTGATCTGCTCTATAAACTGGGCATAACCCTTTATGGGAAAGAATGTACATAAACTAAATATATAAGGAAAAAATACCCCCTGTACCCAATGTATCCTCCTTCAGGGCAGCAATGTAATAAAAATGTGTGCCCACACTGCTGGGTTTATATAGAATGACTCCCATGGATATGTATCCCACTTCCATTATTACCCCTATCAACAAATGTGGAGAAATGAATTTGAAACTTCACGTTATTTTCTGTTTCATAGGCACGAAAGAAACAGAACGAATATCATTGGGAAGTTACAGAGTAAAATACTAAATGTGTCAGTAGGCGTCAATAGTTGCCTGCTGAAATATGCAGAGCCATTTAAGCCCCTAATGTCGGAACCATCTGGAACCATTGTGTTGGCTCTGATAGGAACACACTTCACCACCGATTTTGGTGAAGAAGAGACTTTGAATTTTGCGAAAAAATCAGCCAAGAGCCGACACAATGGTTCCGGATTCGAAAGGAAGAGGAGGCTACTGCCCACATAGGAACGGAAATCTACTTGTGGCCCTAGCCTAACAGGATTTACAAGCCAGAAGTTTCCTTGTTTCCACTGGATGTGATGTTTCTCCCGTCACTTTTTGTAACCTTTGTGGTCAGTTCCTGTACCCTGTCCTCGGTACTGGCAATAAATTCAAAGTCTATTCGTGGAACAGACCAGATAAACACAGAACTCTGCTGCAAAAATTCCTTTTTATTGACACTACATGTTTCGAGCCTAAATGCCTTTTGTTAAGCCACTTGACATAGGGCATTTTTGCTCGAAACATGTAGGGGCACATTTACTATGGGTCGAATATCGAGGGTTAATTAACCCTCGAT
Source organism: Xenopus laevis (assembly GCF_017654675.1). NCBI lineage: Eukaryota > Metazoa > Chordata > Amphibia > Anura > Pipidae > Xenopus > Xenopus laevis. Next base: position 126,362,877 of record NC_054385.1, on the reverse strand, counting down.
ATTTGAAGTCGAAGGATTTACCGCATTTCGTTCAAAATTAAAATCCTTGAAAATCGAACCATTTGAGGATTTTAATCCATCGATCAAACGATTTTCCTTTGATAAGAAATGACTGCTCGGTAGGTTTTAGATGGCGAAGTAGGTGGTCGAAGTTATTTTTAAAGAAACAGTACTTCGACTATCGAATGGTCGAATAGTCGAACGATTTTTTGTTCGAATCGTTTGATTCGATTCAAAGTCATAGTCGAAGGTCGAAGTAGCCAATTCGATGCTCGAAGTAGCCAAAAAAATACATAGAAATTCTAAGTATTTTTGCTTCTAATCCTTCACTCGAGCTAAGTAAGTGTGCCCCGTAGCGTCAATAAAAAGGAATTTTTGCAGCAGAGTTCTTTCTGCGTTTACCTGGTCTGTTCCACTAAAGCAACACATCACATTAGGCAGGCACCAGTCCGGAACATCCAACGAAAGTAGATTCCAAGAGCCAAAAATATATATAAAATATAATACGATATACGGTACGATATAAAATATGATACATTATATTTTATATTTCTGTAAGATTTTGTTCAATAACTGATCTCTAAATCATTGAGTAATATTAGCAGAACCTGCACTATTCTCCTTTATTCTAACACTATCCTTGACTTCTTTTTCACGCAATCAATTAAAAGTTACATTTCACACCTCAGGTTAAGTAATGGCATTGTAGCTGTAGGGATGGGAAGGAGTAAAACTAACAGGTTGCTATTGAGAACTCTCTCTTTAGGTTTGGAAATTCAGCACCTACTACTAAGATAAAGAAATTCTGTATATAAAAAGCACTTACCTGAAAGAGATTCTTTATAGATGGAAGAGAGAATGAAGATGACAATCAAGTACATGATGGATGCCATAATCACCAACTATCAGCCTAATCTGCAATGTAGAAATAAGACAAATAAATAGGAATACAGTAGTTATTGCACCTAACCTATATATGAAGGAATCAGTGACTTTACAGTAACATCAAAACATGCACCAACATTTAAAGGAACAGTTCTGTGTAAAAATAAAAAACTGGGTAAATAGATAGGCTGAGCAAAATAAAAAATGTTTCTTATACAGTTAGTTTGCCAAAAATGTAATGTATAAAGGCTGGAGTGACTGGATGTGTAACATAATAGCCAGAACACTACTTCCTGCTTTTCAGCTCTCTAACTCTGAGTTAGTCAGTGACTATAAGGGGGGCCACATGGGACATAACTGTTCAGTGAGTTTGCAATTGATCCTCAGCATTCAGCTCAGATTCAAAAGCAACAGATATGAACCATGTGCCCCCCTCGCAAGTCACTCCAGCCTTTATACATTACATTTTTGCTTAACTAACTATATTTGAAACATTTTTTATTTTGCACAGTCTATCTATTTACCCAGTTTTTATTTTTACGCTGAACAATTCCTTTAAGGAAAAATGTGCTCAGATGCTGTAACACCTGCATAATACAGTGGCTGGAATATTCCTTGATATCTAGATCAGATCACTTCTCTTCCTGGCAACATGTACACCGAACAACCAACCCAAAAGTTTCTAAGCTGAAGATATTTTTCTCCATGACCCCAGTCCTGGCAGCCAGTACCATATTTACTAAGCCATGCCTCATACTAGGGATGCACCAAATGAGTGTTTTTTGTGTTTTTTTTTTGCAGGATTCAGATTTGATGAATTAATTGTGCCTTATTTTGGTATTTTTATTAAAGGTGTTTTGGTCAAAACTATAAGTCCCATGCAGGGTGCCGTCACTTTGCAAAGCAATTTGATTAAATCGGAAAACTGGGCAACAAACTGGCAAATGAGATACAACGTTACACGCTAAATGGGAAGGATCTGGGGATTTATGTAGATAACCAGCTGTGTAACTCCAGGCAGTGTCATTCTATGGCCAATAGTAAATAAAGTCTTGCATAAAAAGGGCAATAACTCAAGGGATGAAAATAAATAATTTTGCCTCTTTAGGTCCTTGATTTCATCCCCATGTGGCCCTAGCCTAATAGGAATATAAACTATTTGAATTTATGAATTTATGCAGTGCAGTTTTGGGCTCCAGTCCTTAAAGGAGAAGGAAAGGCTACAATTAAGTACGATTAATCAGAAAGGTCTATATAAATACACCAGTAAACCCTCAAAGTAATGCTGTTGAGTCCTCTGTCAAAAGAAACACCACATTTCTTTCCTTCTATTGTGTACTTAAAGCAGTGTTTACCCCTGTCTGTTATCTGCACTGGCTCAGACTGTTGATACAATGTAAGACATTGCAACTGATTAATAGAATGGTCTGTGCTGCTGGGGAACTCAAGACTTTCAACAGAAATTGTTTTTTTTTTTTCTTTCACTATTTCTTTATTGCAAATAGTCAACATTTACATCTCAGTGGATTGATTTTGTTTATCAATTTAAACAGCCATTGAATACGTTTGATTGCAATTAAACATAATATATATGATTCAATCGTCAGAACAGCAATTGTTTTTACAAATACCTGAAGAGCACTGAATATTTTAAATAATATTTGGGGGTTGACATGCCCTTTAAGTAGGACTTAAAGGAAAACTATACCCCCAAAATGATCACTTAACCAACAGATAGTTCATATCACATTAAGTGGCATATTAAAGAATCTTACCAAACTGGAATATATAAGTAAATATTGTCCTTTTACATCTCTTGCCTTGAGCCACCATTTCGTGGTGGTCTATGTGCTGTCTCAGAGATCACCTGACCAGAAATACTTCAACTCTAACTGTAACAGGAAGAAGTGAGGAAGCAAAAGACACAACTCTGTCTGTTAATTGGCTCATGTGACCTAACATGTATGGTTTGTTGGTATGTTTGTGAGTACAGTGAATCCTACGATCCCAGGGGGCGGCCCTTATTTTTTAAAATGGCAATTTTCTATTTATGATTACCCAATGGCACATACTACTAGAAAAGTATATTATTATGAAAATGGTTTATTTACATGAAGCAGGATTTTACACGGGCTGTTTTATGTGATATCTTTTTATAGAGACCTACATTGTTTGGGGGGTATAGTTTTCCTTTAATAATTGGTTTCTACTAATGTGACATTTCTAGAAGATCTCTTAACATTGTACCAGATAGATTTCCACCCATGTCTAAATGGCATTCCATATCCAAGGGCTGGTTCAACCTTCCAAGCTTTAGGCACCAGTATTCAAAGAAGATTTTAGGTCTTTGAGTTCTAAATGCCATTGAAATAGGACAGAGCAGAAGTTGGTGCAATCGAAATTGTTCAATTGCTGGCACTGAATGATTTTTTTATTAAATGTCGGTCACAATCAGCACCCGAAATCCAGAACCAATGCTAAGCACCCTGTTCTCGGCTCTTGGTTCTGCCTTTAACAGCCGCCTTTCACCTTGGGAGGAGCCCTCGGCTAATCGGATGCCGCCAGGTCTTAATAAGAGAGGTGTCAAGTGAAGGGTTCTGGACGAGCAAAGGGGCACGACGGTAAAGCAAAGTCTTTTGGGCAGAAGGTCACAGTACAAAGTGTAGACAGAAGGCGTTGTCAAATCAGGCCGGGTCAGGGCAGGCAGAATTCAAACAGAGTCAGACAGGTGGAGGTCAAAGCCGGGAGATCAATCAAGAATGGTCGAGACAGGCACCGGTCGGAATACAGATATCAGAACAGTCGGTTACCAGGCAGAAGTTGGGATCACAGAAGTCAGGAAAAGTCAGGCAGGCAGGGTCAAAACAGGTATCAGAACACAGGAATAGCACCAGGAACTCTCACAAATCCCCTTTAAACAGTTTGAATTTGGCGCCATTGCGCGCTGACGTCCTTACACCAGCGCCAATGCGCCTATAAATATAGCAGAGGCGCGCCGCACGTACTAAGAAACCAGCACATTAGATGAAGAAGACCTTCGTGGCGGGCGTCCCCGCCGGCCCACTAGGCCACCAGGGTGAGTAGTCCTCACAATGTCTGTGAGGTGTGAGGCCCATTAAAAGTCGTTAAGTTTGGTCCACCAACTAAAGGCTAAAGTTTGTAGGCCTGGAGCAAAAAAGTGCATTTTGCAGTAAAAGTTTGGAGTATGAGGTGACCAAAGGTCAAATCTCTCAGTTAGGCAGTCGCACATCTTTAAAGTGTGTTGGAAGGATACGCTGCTTCCTTTTAGCAGCCTGTAAGGAGGGCACCAAACTAACATTGCTAGAGAATATGGGTGGGCAAACCTGGATCCAGAGACACCTAAGGGGGGGGGCAGATTATTATTGTTTGGAGGGTTGAAATGTGAAATATTTGGGCTGCTTTATAATAAAACAATACTTTCAGAAAACCTAGGACTTAACCTATTAAAGGGATACTGTCGTGGAAAAACATGTTTTTTTACAAAATGTATCAGTTAATAGTGCTACTACAGCAGAATCCTGCATTGAAATCCGTTTTTTCAAAACAAGAAATGGATTTTTTTTATATCGAATTTTAAAATTTGCTATGGGGCTAGACATTTTGACATTTCCCAGCTGCCCTCAGGTCATGTGACTTGTGCTCTGATAAACTTCAGTCACACTTTACTGCTGCACTGCAAGTTGGAGTGATGTCATTACCCCTCCCTCCTACAAGCTGCTGTAATGTAAATAGAGCCTTGTCTGCTGAGCCTGTCAATTGAACAATAGGCAGGAATCAAGATAAGCTCCCACTGACACCACTTCAGGACTGAAATAAGATCACTGCCCCCACTTACGTTTAAAAAAAAAAAAAAAAAAAAATAATTATATATATATATATATATATATATATATATATATATATATATATATATATATATATATATATATATATATATATATATATATATATATATATATATATATATATATATATATATATATATATATATATATATATATATATATAGTCCCGCAGTACCAGCACTCCGATCATTCAAATGGTTCGTGGTGCACGATCTAATTCAGGATACATAGAATAAGAAGGATCAGCACTCACTGTATTGATGTGAAGAAAAATTCGCTGTTTATTGTTTTACATCATAATCCACATATATATATATATATATATATATATATATATATATATATATATATATATATATATATATATATATATATATATATATATATAAATATATAAATATATAAATATATATATATATTGTACAAGCCGGACGGGATTTATAGTGGATGGCAGATATGTATCTCCGGTTTTTAGGTTCTGAGCCATCCATTTAAGAATGTTCCCTTTAAGAAACACCAGAGGGTTAAGCAGCCAGAAGGTGGGCTGGACAGCCAAGGGGTGTTTAAGGGAATCAGCAGCAGGTGTGCAGGGTGTGAGAGAAGGAGCTGCACAGGAGGGCTGGGCTGTTGGGTTGGAATGGCTGTATTTTCAGAGACCTGTGGGGCCTGATAGCCAGGTGGATATTTTCCTGGTGTTTTCCCCACAGACCAAGCCTGGATAGTACCTTGGGGGTACTGGAAACTTAAAAACGCTGAAGTAAGCTATTTTGTTTATTGCTGGACTTTATGTTGCTGAATGAAGCTGTTTTCTTTCTGTTACATTTTGACTGCTGCTGGAAGCTCTTTGTTTTCAAAATAAACGGACTGTTTTTCTTTTCACCTTGGAGTGGCCTGCATTTATGCTAACAATCCCGCTGTGATCCCCCCAAACTTCACAACTGGTGCTCGGATGCGGGCAGGCACTACCAAAGAAAAAAAAAGAAAACGTTTTTTTCTGAAAACTGACATTTAAAGAGACAGTAACCTATTTTTGCTAAAGATGGAGGAACTGTTGCAGCAAATGTCTCGCGCTACAGTGCAGCTTCAGCAGAGCATGGTCGTGCAGCAACAGGCTACAGAGGTGCAGCAACAGGCTACAGAGGTGCAGCAACAGGCTACAGAGGTGCAGCAGCAGGCTATAGAGGCCCAGCAAAAGAGCCTGGAGGCTCAAGTATTGGCTTTGCGAGAGTCTGTAAATTTACAAGTAACTGCCTTACACGAAGCTACCATTAACCACCAGCACTCCACAGATGCTCAATTATTGGCGTTGCGAGAGTCTGCAACTTCACAGGCAACTGCCTTACAAGAGGCTACAATTAATCAAGCCAAGGTGTTGGCTGAGGCTGTCCAGCAGTTTGCTACTGGACGGGAGTCCATTGTCATGGCCCAGGGGAACCCGGTAACCACCCGGGCAAGTCATTTTCTCCAAAAGCTGAGTCCCACGGATGATGTGGAGGCCTTTCTTACCACCTTTGAGAGGACTGCAGAGCGAGAAGGGTGGCCCCGAGATAAATGGGCCGGCCTAATAGCTCCATTTCTGTCTGGCGACCCACAAAAGGCGTATTACGATCTTAACCCAGATGACGCCATGAATTATGATCGGCTAAAAGCAGAGATCCTGGCCCGCCTAGGGGTAACCACTGCAGTAAGAGCTCAGAGGGTACACAAGTGGAAGTATCAAACTAAACTACCGCCTAGATCACAGATGCATGACCTTATCCATTTGGTTACCAAGTGGCTGCAACCCGAGGATCTGAATGGACCCCAAATGGTGGAGCGGGTTGTGACAGATCGTTATCTTCGGTCCCTCCCTGTTGACCTGCAGCGTTGGGTGAGTCATGGGGACCCCAAAACTGCGGATCAGCTGGTCGAAATGGTTGAGAGGTACACGGCTACCGAGGAACTACTTGCTCCCACCGGTCATCGACCGTTCACCAGCTCACGTCCAGAGAAATCTACGCCAGCCCGGAAAAGTTCCCCGCAGAGTCCTAGGCTCAATGTGAAAGAAAGTGGAGACGTGTCACCCCCTGCCCGACAAGGGGTACCCACAGATACCTCTTCACCCTGGAAGGGGGGGAATGTGCAATGTTGGAGGTGTCAAACCTGGGGCCACACTAGAGCACAATGCCCATTGAAGGATGAGCCCATGGAGTGTGGGGCTCTCCAGCAACTGTCCTGTTATGCCCACAAAGTTTGCACTGCATGCCCTGACTCAGTTGAGGGGCAGTTTGAGTGCACTGTCTACATTAATCAGGTTCCAGTCAAGGCTCTCTTGGATTCGGGGAGCATGGTGACCCTTGTATTGGACAGTGTTATTGGCAAATTTGAACCAGTGTCCAAGTCACTCCGGGTAATTTGCATTCACGGAGATACCCGGTCTTACCCGCTAGTCCCAGTGACCATCACTGTTGATGGGGAATCCGTGGTGCATGAGGTGGCAGTGGTGAGTAAACTGCTACACCCCGTTATTGTGGGGCGTGACTTTCCAAAGTTCTGGGAATTATGGGACAGTATGGAGAAGAAAACCACTGACGTGGGGGTGGGTTCCCAAAACCCAAGGGGTTCTGAAAATGATATAATGCATGAATGTAAAAATGATATTGTGTCACAGCCCCAAACTCTGGAAAAGGGTAATAAGGTAATTGAGGATCCTGGTCAGAGGCCCGAGCCGTCCTCTGAGGGGGGGGATTTCTTCCCATTACAGGTAATGCTTGGGGAGGATGATGAGGATGATTCATTAAGCCCCGTATCTCCTGATATAGATGTGTCAAGGGGAGCCTTTAGCACTGCCCAGATGCAGGATCCTACCTTGGTTAATGCCCGAGAACAAGTGGTTGTGATAAATGGGGTTTCCCAAGAACCAGGTGCAGAGAAGCGTTGGCCGCACTTCGCTGTAAATGGCGATCTACTCTATAGAGTCACCAAGGTCCGTGAGGAGGTGGTGGAACAACTGTTAGTTCCAAAGCCATACAGACGAATGGTACTTGACCTGGCGCATGATGATGCACTGGGTGGACACTTGGGGGCAGAGAAGACCGAAGCAAGAATCACAGACCGTTTTTTCTGGCCAGGTTTAAAATCCGAGGTAAAAACTTACTGTGCATCCTGTCCCACCTGCCAGTTAACGGCTCCGGCTTCCCATTTTCGCAGCCCCTTGGTGCCTTTACCCATTATTGAAGTACCATTCGAACGTATAGCAATGGACTTGGTAGGCCCCCTGGTAAAATCTTCCCGAGGGCATCAGTATATCTTGGTAATCCTTGATTATGCCACCCGATACCCGGAAGCTATTCCCTTAAGGAATGCCACATCTAAAGCCATTGCCCATGAGCTGTTTCTGATGTTTTCAAGGACAGGGTTTCCCAAGGAGATACTCACTGACCAGGGTACCCCATTTATGTCAAAGGTGATGTCAGGTGTGTGCAAATTGTTCCAGATAAAGCAGTTACGTACGTCTGTCTACCATCCTCAGACAGATGGCTTAGTGGAACGGTTTAATAAGACCTTAAAAACCATGCTTAAGCGAGTGGTACAAAAAGATGGTAAGGATTGGGATTGTCTGTTACCTGCTATTTTATTCGCAATTCGGGAGGTGCCTCAGGCAACCACAGGGTTCTCTCCCTTTGAGTTAGTGTACGGGCGCAGGCCAAGGGGACTGCTTGATATTGTAAAGGAGGCTTGGGAGAGTGAAGCTACACCCCACAAAAGTGTTTTGGAGTATATCTCTAAAATGAGGGAAAGGATCGCTGGAGTGATGCCACTGGTTAAGGAACACATGCAAAGTGCCCAAGAAGCTCAGCGCCGGGTATACAACCGGTCCGCTAAGTAGGGATGTAGCGAACGTCGGAAAAAAAGTTCGCGAACATATTCGCGAACTTGCACAAAAATGCGAGCGGTTCGCGAACGGTTCGCGAACCCCATAGACTTCAATGGGAAGGCGAACTTTAACATCTAGAAAAGACATTTCTGGCCAGAAAAATGATTTTAAAGTTGTTTAAAGGGTGCAACGACCTGGACAGTGGCATGCCAGAGGGGGATCAAGGGCAAAAATGTATCTGAAAAATCTGCCTGTGTGTGCTTGGAAGAGATAGTGTAGGGGGAGAGCTGTTAGTGATTTCAGGGACAGATGATAGTAAGTTTGCTGGCTAGTAATCTGCTTGATACTGCTCTGTATTGGAGGGACAGAAGTCTGCAGGGATTTGAGGGACATTTTAGCTTAGGTAGCGATGGATACGGATTACGTAAAATATATTATGGCTGCTTGAAAAAAGTGACTCCGGTGTTTTTTCTGGAGACGGTAATATTATGGATATTTAGACAGAATGTGAACAAGGTCACACAGCTAGATGGCGGGTTGAAGAAAACAGTGTGCAAATAATGCCTACAGGGCAAATAATGCCTAAAAGGTCAACTTATACACTACTACAGCGGTAGTAAAATAAAAAAAAGTAAAATAAAAAAAAATGAATATTAAAAAAAAAAAAATTAAAGTTGGTGCTGCTGAACTACTAGGAGCAGCAGATTAGCACACCAGTCCCACTCCCCAACACTGCTAGACTAATAGCACTGGGCTCTTATAGTAGTAGTAGTAGTAGTAGTAGTAGTAAAACAACAAAAAAATAAATAAAAGCAGTCCTTACAAGGACTACTGTTATTGCAGCAGTCAGCAGATGAGATCAGAAGCAGGACAGCTGCCCACTGCAGCTACATACAGAGCACTGCAGTAGAAGGTAGATTACTAGCCAGCAAAGCTACCTAAGCTTAAATGTCCCTCAAACCCCTGCAGACTTCTGTCCCTCCAATAACAGAGCAGTATCAAAACGATTACTAGCCAGCAAACTTTCAACTGTCCCTGAAATCACTAACAGGCAGCAGCTCTCTCCCTACACTATCTCTTCAGCACACACAGGCAGAGTGAAAAAACGCTGCAGGGCTTCGGTTTTTATAGGGAAGGGGAGTGGTCCAGGGGAGAGCTTCCTGATTGGCTGCCATGTACCTGCTGGTCTGGGGTGAGAGGGCAAAAAAAAGCGCCAACAATGGCGAACCCAAAATGGCGAACGTCGCGCGACGTTCGCGAACTTCCGGCGAGCGCGAACACCCGATGTTCGCGCGAACAAGTTCGCCGGCGAACAGTTCGCGACATCTCTACCGCTAAGGTGAGGCAATTTCAGGTGGGAGATAGAGTAGCAGTGTTGATCCCCACTGTAGAGAGCAAATTCTTGGCCAGATGGCAGGGCCCATTTGAAATTGTAGAAAAAGTGAGTGAGGTAAACTATAAGGTTCACCAACCTGGTAAGAGAAAGCCCTACCAAATCTATCACATCAATTTGTTAAAGCATTGGAAGGATAGAGAACCAGTTTCAGCACTGGCTAGTGGGAAACTTGAGTCTCAGGTTGGTGCTGACAATGTCCTGGTAGCTACAGCATTGTCAAAAGCCCAGACCCAGCAAGTTAGGGAGTTTCTGCAGAGAAACAAAGATATTTTCTCTGATTTGCCTGGGATCGCTAATGTCATAGAGCATGACGTAATTACAGAGCCGGGAGTAAAGGTGTGTCTCAAACCTTACCGCATTCCAGAAGCTCGCCGGAAGGCTGTCTCAGAGGAGGTAAAAAAAATGCTGGAGTTAGGGGTTATTGAAGAATCACAGAGTGAATGGTCAAGCCCCATTGTGTTGGTACCCAAGCCCAACGGTACTCTGCGATTCTGCAATGATTTCAGAAAACTCAATGAAATTTCCAAATTTGATGCCTATCCTATGCCCCGGGTAGATGAACTTATAGAGAGGTTAGGTCCTGCCCGTTATATCACCACTTTAGACCTCACCAAGGGGTACTGGCAAATACCCCTAACCCAGACGGCAAAAGAGAAAACAGCATTCTCCACTCCAGATGGCCATTTTCAATATAAAAGAATGCCCTTTGGTTTACAAACTGCCCCAGCTATGTTTCAAAGGGCAATGGACAAGCTTTTGAGGTCCCATCAGAGGTACACATCCGTTTACCTGGATGACATTGTCATCTTTAGTAGGGACTGGGAGTCCCATTTGCCTAAAGTCCAGGCAGTTCTTGACTCCCTGAGAAATGGTGGGTTCACAGTGAATCCTGAAAAGTGTGCCATAGGGATGGAAGAGGCAAGATACCTTGGGTACATTGTAGGTAGAGGGCTAGTAAAACCCCAGCTAAATAAGGTAGATGCTGTCCAGAACTGGCCCCGCCCTAAAACAAAGAAACAGGTACGAGCATTCCTGGGAATGATTGGGTACTACCGTAGGTTTGTCCCCAACTTTGCCACAGTAGCAACCCCATTGACTGACCTGACCAAAGGTCGAAAGTCAGTCATAGTTGAGTGGAACATGGATGCTGAAAAGGCATTCCTCGAACTCAAGTCCGCTCTTTGTCAGCACCCCATTTTGGTGGCACCAGATTTCTCAAAGGAATTTATTGTTCAGACGGATGCTTCAGACGTAGGTCTGGGAGCTGTCCTATCACAGGTCATTAATGGTGAAGAGCATCCTGTAGTGTTTCTCAGTAGAAAGCTGACTGCAGCGGAGAAAAACTATGCAATAGTTGAGCGAGAATGCCTAGCCATTAAATGGGCCTTGGACTCCCTCCGTTATTACCTTTTAGGTAGGAGATTCCGTCTGATCTCTGATCATGCCCCACTCACCTGGATGAAACAGAAAAAAGGGGCAAACGCCAGGGTAACCCGATGGTTCCTGGCACTCCAGGAGTTCAAATATACTGTAGAGCACAGACCCGGGAAACAGCATATGAATGCGGATGCTCTGTCCCGAGTCCATTGTCTAGGCTCTACTAGTGCCTCCACCTCCCCTGGGTTGAGGCAGAGGGGGGGGATATGTACAAGCCGGACGGGATTTATAGTGGATGGCAGATATGTATCCCCGGTTTTTAGGTTCTGAGCCATCCATTTAAGAATGTTCCCTTTAAGAAACACCAGAGGGTTAAGCAGCCAGAAGGTGGGCTGGACAGCCAAGGGGTGTTTAAGGGAATCAGCAGCAGGTGTGCAGGGTGTGAGAGAAGGAGCTGCACAGGAGGGCTGGGCTGTTGGGTTGGAATGGCTGTATTTTCAGAGACCTGTGGGGCCTGATAGCCAGGTGGATATTTTCCTGGTGTTTTCCCCACAGACCAAGCCTGGATAGTACCTTGGGGGTACTGGAAACTTAAAAACGCTGAAGTAAGCTATTTTGTTTATTGCTGGACTTTATGTTGCTGAATGAAGCTGTTTTCTTTCTGTTACATTTTGACTGCTGCTGGAAGCTCTTTGTTTTCAAAATAAACGGACTGTTTTTCTTTTCACCTTGGAGTGGCCTGCATTTATGCTAACAATCCCGCTGTGATCCCCCCAAACTTCACAATATATATATATATATATATATATATATATATATATATATATATATATATATATATATATATTTTTTTTTTTATAAGTGACCGCTCTCCTCCAAACATCACAGGCATGGGCAGAGAGGGGAGGGGGAGTGTACAGCTGGATTCTCATGTCGTAGTGCAGGGACCTGGCTTTTCATTACAGAGTGGCTGCCTCCAAGCACACAGGTAATGCTGTGCCTGCTGTTAGAGCAGCACAGGATGAATGTGTAATGAGCAGAAATGGAAGCCCCCATGACAAAATACAAACTAAAATAACTTATGCATGGATTTGTGGATTAACATTTTATTTGCCAGACAGTGTTTATGGATGTGTGTTTTTTATAAAAATGCAAAAAAAAAAAAAAAAAATTTTAAAATGACGACAGATTCCCTTTAAGGTCTCCTGAAGTGATTGGGAGAGTTTGATATAAATAAAAATGTTCAGAACTATAGTTATCTTAGGAGAGTTTAGAATTTATGACTACGACGTTTAATGGGGCATCATTTACACACACTACACCTTTATGGGTTCAGGCAGTTGTCATTACAATGAATGGGAACAAATTCTGGACCTTTGCCACCCACCAGTGAAACATTAAGAAGCCAAAACCCTCAAAATGGTTATGTTCCATTGCCTTTAGAGAAGAGAGTCAGGAAGATCAGAGAAATCTGTCTGCATGGAAAAGCTTCTTGTATACTATACACTGCAGACAAAATGTATGAAATTCACTTTTCTGTCCCTCTGCTTCTGTTTACAGCTGCATTTTTCACAATTAAGAATTGTTGGATACATTGTTCATTGTAAGGTACAACAGGCAGAAATATTAACATGCCCATTTAATTTTATATTGTACAAATGCAGCTACATCACTCTTTAGAGGACAAGGAAAGTTACTAAAGAAGTAGGTAGAAATGTTGTAAGTTATGTTTTGGGCTTCTGTACCAACCCCAGGCAACCATAGTCCTTTAGCAGTAAAGATCTTTGTCTCCAAAGATGCCCCAGTAGCTCCCCATCTTCTTTTCTGCTGATTCACTGCACATGCTCTGTGCTGCTGTCACTTACTGAGCTTAGGGAGCCACTCACAATATACAGTACACATAGAATAGAAATGTCACAATATAAGACTGATTAGTAATTAATACAGATAATTACTACATGGCAGCACAGAAACCAGTGCAATTAGCATCAGAATTTAATAATCAGCAAACCTGTAGCATCAGCTTATATTACAGCCAGGGAAGCTCATTTTCTGCTGGATAATTAGTGACGAGCCCTAAGCTTAGCTTCTCAACAGCTGCTCAGAGCCCACTGAGCATGTGAGTGTCACAGACACTTTCCAAGATGGTGACCCCCTGTGACAAGTTTGAAGTCCTGGATCATTGCTGCTATTGACAAGCTGAAACTTTAGCCTCGTGCAATAAGTTCACTATATAAAATATGCCATTTTTAGCCATATTCATTTTTACGATTTAGTTCTCCTTTAAAGGGGAACTAGTGCAAAAATGAAAATTAATATAAGCCTCAATCCAAAATTAGAAACTTCCCAAATACAATCAATGAAATATTCTGTATTGTTTCTGAAAGTTTACATTTCTCAGCATCTGTTTCTCTTCATTCTGTCTTCATGCAGCAGTTGGGTGTCAGATATTCACTGACAGTTAGAACCAATATATCTTATAGGGGGGCTCCTTATGCCTAGAAGATGTATTAGAGCTCACTCTATTAAACTCACCAGACATCATGTCTCTCTACATGCAGAATTTGTGCAAAAGGCAGTTATTTTGTTTGATGTTGATTGTACTGGAATCAGTTATTTGAGTGAGCTCTAATACATCTGCTAGGAAAGGAGCCCCCTATAAGATATATTGGATCTAACTGTCAATGAATATCTGACACCCAACTGCTGCATGAAGAGAGAATGAAGAGAAACAGATGCTGAGAGAGGGATAATGAAGATAAACCTGATTATTTAAGAAATGGTACAGAATGGTTAATTGATTGTATTTAGGAAGCTTTTATTTCAGTATGATGAAGCTTATATTCACTGCAACCCAGAGCTAGGACTCAATACCTATTGCTTCCAAACCTACTGCCCTGCATACAAGTATTTCAGGGATATCTTACACATCTCAATGGCAGGAATCACCCCACACCCTCTCTTCTATCTCTTCTATGTGTTCCCTGTTTCCAAATGAGCAACTGCACAATTTATCATTCCTGGGTTACACCATACACCATGGCCATACAATCCTACACAAACTATCAATAGTTTTTCAGGATAACCAACTGCATGAAATATGTTTGGGCTTATCAACTTATCTGTTTTACCTGATTTCAGTGGCCAACTGCATAAAATGATGTGTCAGCCAGAAAGCACTCGGTACCTGTCGACCTGTATCCAAGAGGAAAATAGAAGCCATATCTCATTGGCACCTATGCAGCCCTCCTGCAGTCATGCTGAGCCACAGAGCAGCCCTCCTGCAGTCATACAATGGTACAGAGCGGCCCTCCTGCAGTCATGCTGAGCCACAGAGCAGCCCTCCTGCAGTCATACAATGGTACAGAGCGGCCCTCCTGCAGTCATGCTGAGCCACAGAGCAGCCCTCCTGCAGTCATACAATGGTACAGAGCGGCCCTCCTGCAGTCATACTGAGCCACAGAGCAGCCCTCCTGCAGTGATACAATGGTACAGAGCAGCCCTCCTGCAGTCATACTGAGCCACAGGGCAGCCCTCCTGCAGTCATACTGAGCCACAGGGCAGCCCTCCTGCAGTCATACTGAGCCACAGGGCAGCCCTCCTGCAGTCGTACTGAACCACAGGACAGCCCTCCTGCAGTCGTACTGAGCCACAGGGCAGCCCTCCTGCAGTCGTACTGAGCCACAGGGCAGCCCTCCTGCAGTCATACTGAGCCACAGGGCAGCCCTCCTGCAGTCATACTGAGCCACAGGGCAGCCCTCCTGCAGTCATACTGAGCCACAGGGCAGCCCTCCTGCAGTCATACTGAGCCACAGGGCAGCCCTCCTGCAGTCATACCGAGCCACAGAGCAGCCCTCCTGCAGTCATACCGAGCCACAGAGCAGCCCTCCTGCAGTTATACCGAGCCACAGGGCAGCCCTCCTGCAGTCATACCGAGCCACAGAGCAGCCCTCCTGCAGTCATACCGAGCCACAGGGCAGCCCTCCTGCAGTTATACTGAGCCACAGGGCAGCCCTCCTGCAGTCATACTGAGCCACAGGGCAGCCCTCCTGCAGTCATACTGAGCCACAGGGCAGCCCTCCTGCAGTCATACTGAGCCACAGGGCAGCCCTCCTGCAGTCATACTGAGCCACAGGGCAGCCCTCCTGCAGTCATACTGAGCCACAGGGCAGCCCTCCTGCAGTCATACTGAGCCACAGGGCAGCCCTCCTGCAGTCATACTGAGCCACAGGGCAGCCCTCCTGCAGTCATACTGAGCCACAGAGCAGCCCTCCTGCAGTCATACTGAGCCACAGAGCAGCCCTCCTGCAGTCATACTGAGCCACCGAGCAGCCCTCCTGCAGTCACACTGAGCCACAGGGCAGCCCTCTTGCAGTTATACTGAGCCACAGAGCAGCCCTCCTGCACTCATACAATGGCACAGATCATCAATCTATTTCTGCCACCAGATCAAGCCCATCAGTCAGATATTACACAGAGAAGCCCCAGGTTATTATCACAAGTGCAGACAAATAATGTAATTCATTGCTCCCCCAGCTCCGCTTATACCAATTACAGACATTTATTGGCCTAATGACAAATAACTCAGCCACAAACTGCAACTGGACCCCCTGCAGCAATTCTGAGACAGCAAATACCCCACAGACCATATAGTCGCACTACTGATCCACTGGCACAACACGTCTCTGTATCAGCAAACGACTCACAACCATTAGCGAATCACTCGTCTTTACCTGGTTAATTCAGCTTCCTGGACTGCACACAGCAGGACCCTCGTATGTTTTCATTCACTTCCTAGTTGAAAACTTCCTATTGGTTGACGGTGCTGTGACGTTTTCAGTTCCCCTCAGAAGTGGGCGGTGACAAGGAAACGTAAAACTTTGGCGCCCCGTATTCTAATGAGGCGGCTCTTATTATATACGTCAGCGTGTGCTGGGCGTGGGTCGCTGTTAGATTGATGTAGTTTCTTGGGGTCTTCTTGTGTTTGCGCGACCCGCCTCAAATAGCACGAAATGTTTTACCAAACCACTAAACCTCGCAATTAGCAGCTTTACTGAATTTATGCCGCTGAGCGCTTTCCTTATTAATAGAATTGAAACGCAGTTGTGAAGCGTTTTCCATGAGTGATTGGGAAACATTTGCCTCATGTACAGTGGGTACAGCTGATAACGATTCTACACACGTGATTGTGGCTACAGACTTACAGCTGCCGGGGAGAGAGTTGTTGTCATTCACAGACCAGGGAAACACTAGATTTCTCTCTGAACTTCACTTTTATTGAGCTTGAGCCTCACCTTTTTAGTCAGGCGTTTGTTTGGGCTTCAAAACAACGTTGTGTACACACATATATATATATATAAAAACACGGTTTTGCTTGTTAATTCAACTTGGTATTTAAATACTGAACTTTACATTTCTAAATACTTCCACTTCTCTGACTCCCCCTCGTCCCTCCTGGGAACTGACCCTACAGTTTGGGAAACCTATGAGACTAATAGACCAGTGTCAGTGTTGTATCACATCACCAGTCCTCACATATCAGCCCCTGGAGCAGTGTTAGATAGTTACATTGGGTTGAAAAAAGACAAAATTCATCAAGTTCAACCCCCTCCAAATGAAAACCCAGCCCCATACACACACCCCTCCCTACTTTTAATTAAATTCTATATACCCATACCTATACTAACTATAGAGTTTAGTATCACAATAGCCTTTGATATTATGTCTGTCCAAGAAATCATCCAAGTCCCTCTTATAGTCATTAACTGAATCAGCATCACAACATCACCCGGCAGTGCATTCCACAACCTCACTGTCCTGACTGTGATGAACCCCCTACGTTGCTTCAAATGAAAGTTCTTTTCTTCTAGTCTAAAGGGGAGGCCTCTGGTACGGTGATCCAGGGTACAGGTCAAAGTAGAAATTGTATGCACTCCCAGGCCTTCTCGTATTCAATAATCTGGTGCTCAGTCCTCTAGGGAGACGGCACTCCCCTGGGTTCACAGGAAACGAAGAATGAGGAGACGGCACACAGAATAGAATGCAAAAGGGGATATACCCCTATGGATTTATTGTGTCAAACAGCACAACGTTTCGGGGGCAGGCCCCTTCGTCACCTGACGAAGGGGCCTGCCCCCGAAACGTTGTGCTGTTTGACACAATAAATCCATAGGGGTATATCCCCTTTTGCATTCTATTCTGTGTGCCGTCTCCTCATTCTTCGTTTCCACTTTATGGGTAAAAAGGTCCCCTGCTATTTGTATGTATGTATGTATATTTTTATTTGTAAAGCGCTCCTCGAGGGCAAAGCACTGAACAGCAAAACAATAAATTAGTAGTAACAATAAGTTCATTATTAGAATACAATTCACATAAATATAAAATATAATTACAATACATATTAAGTGCTCAGTGTCAAGGAAACAAAATGCTAGAGGACTCTACCCCATAGGGCTTACAGTCTAAATGGGAGGGTAACATACAGACACAATTCAGAGGGGTATTAAGGTGCTGTGGGTTACAGTTGGTTACACTGTTATATAAGTGCCAGTTCAGGTGTTATCCAGGTGCTCCCAGAGGTAGACTTTGAGTTTTGTTTTAAAAACACTGAAGGAGGATTCTCTCCTGAGAGATTCAGGAATGACATTCCAAATATAAGGAGTCGCAAGAGAGAAGGGTTTGATACGGGAAACAGCAGTAGTAGTGGGGGTACAACCAAGCGGTTGCTCTGAGAGGAGCGGAGGTTTTCGGGCAGGAACATATAGAGAAACAAGAGATGAGATGTAGTTAGGTGCAGAGGAATGAAGGGCTTTGAAGGTTATGAGGAGGAGTTTATAAGTTATTCTTTGTTTTATAGGAAGCCATGATAAGGACTTCAGTAGGGGAGGGGCCTGTACCTTTTGGATGAGAGGAGCATAATTCTGGCAGCAGTGTTTAATACAGACTGTAGAGGGGAGATATGGCAGTTAGGGAGGCCAGTTAGTAGAATGTTACAGTAATCTAGCTCTCAGCTCAGATTATTAAACACACCCTCCAGGCTAATAGCCAATGAAGAGATAGCATTGCTGGTTCCCGTAGAAACTCTGTTCTAGTTGTCTCAACCTATTTGTTTCATTACAATGCTCACCTCAGCAGAACTTTTTATCAAAGTATGTTGTGCCTGTGTAAACCTGCATTCTGCAGTGTATGAACTTAACAGCATACATGTCTCAATGTTACTGATGATGTGTCAGAGGGAAAATGGCTGCCGGGTGATAGCTGCTATTTGTTTCAGTAAAATGTGATGGTGCTGGCAAATAGAGGGGGTATATGTAGTACAAATGATGTGAGGGAGATATGCCCAACTTATATACATGGTAGGAAAATGTAGGCGTTACATGTCCTTTAAGCAATCCCTTATTCAGTGCTTTTGCTGCAAAGCAACATTTCCCTGCTGAAAGTGTAGTGTCTTTGAACTTTGATAATTACAGTATTTTCTTCTGAATGTATTCACAGTTCATTTGGCAGCATCGGTGCACTGTTATTTTATTAATTTCCTTGGCTAACGTTCCATAATGCAGGTACAGTGCTGCTCTCATCAACTGTGGGGCCTCCTAGACTGGATGTTGCTGGCTGGCAGGTCTCAGGGCTGAGGAGACAAATGGTAACTGCCTCTCCCTCTCTCCTGCTGTTCCAGTTTTCTCCCTTTTCTCATTGTCACCCAGCAATTCATGGCACACTGTGACCCACAAGCATTTCAAAGTGTACTGTGACCCACAAGGATTTCTTGAAAGATACAACAGGCTCCTGCTGCAAGAATTTAAGTAAAAATAAAGCAAATTGGAGTTCATTCTGCTTTCTTTTTCTCCATACCTCCAAACTGTCTTCTGTTTTTCAGCACACATGCCGCTGTCCAACATTGCCTGACTCCTCTTTTCGGTTTTTTTTCCAGCCAGTTCTCTGCTTCCTGCATTTCGAAGAGTAAATCTAAGATGACGTGTTCCACTGTACATGCTACCATCTTGGTTTTACAGAAGATTAAGCCAGGCAGAATCAGTTTGCGAGTATTAGGTAGAGTTGGTGTTGGTATTCTGCCATTATACTGGCACATCTGGGGTTAATATGACCATTATATATTTTATTTAGTGATTATTTTGGCACGTCTGGTGTGTGTAAAATGGAAGTGGCGTCACTACAAAATGGATGTGGCAAAGCATTTTTTTGCCAAGCTGCAGACGGCAAGGTTTTACCCCCTCTTTCTATTTTTCAAATGTTGGGAGGTATGTAATTCTCACTCCCTCTGCCACTGTCCATTCCTTCACCTGTCACCATTCAGCTTTTCTTCTATTTCAGTTTATTCTACTCTCTCTTATGTTTTTTTTTTTCAATTCAACCCCTTTATCTTCTTTCTATCAGTCTCTCCTCCTTTTTGACCTGTATCCCTTTTTCATTTTCTGTCCTCTCCCCTCCACCCTCTCTTAGGGCAATGACTAGGGTGCAGAGCCACAACGTAATGGGGCGGGTTTGTGATGCTGCAGGGCGGGTCTGTGGCAAAAAGAGCCAAACTATGACATGGTAATCAATGATTGCCCGATCGCCACGTCAATTTTAGGAAATCCTGTCTGGTTTTTCTAATTTGGAAAACCGGGCAGGCAGTTTTAACCCAGACAGCCCTTCAAAAAACTGGGCTGTCCAGGTGAAAACTGGGCAGGTGGCAACCCTAGCAATGACATACAAGGAGATTTGCTGCCAGTGGTAAATCTGCTCTAATGCAAGCAACACATTGTGGCACCCAGTGTGCACCAAACTGCCCAAGGTGCAGATACTGGATGGAGACTAAGGAATCTCTATGGCCAATTGATTGAGTGTAGGGATCCATAGGGTTAAGTTCCCCTATGGTGTTAAAATCCCACATGGTTGGAAATCCCATGGTGTGGCCACCTAAAGGTTAGTCTTAAATTGGATAAAAGAGGGGTAGTCAATTTTTGAGTCCATCAAAGGAGAAGGAAACCCCCAGGGCGCTAAACCCCTCCCCCCCTCCCCTGTGCTGCCCCCCCTCCCTCCTCCCCCCTGGCCTACCTGTCCCCCTGGGCAAATGCCCCTAACTTTTTACTCACCCCTCTGCGCAGGTCCTGTCCACGGAGTTCGCAGTCGCCATCTTCTCCCACGCGCGTCTTCTTCCTGCTCTGATCGGCGTTTTCTGGCGCATGCGCAGTAGGAACAGGTACCGGTACGGCTCTACTGCATGCGCCGAATGTCACGAAGTTTTCCGATTTCACTTCGTGACATTCGGCGCATGCGCAGTAGAGCCGTACCGGTACCTGTTCCTACTGCGCATGCGCCAGAAAACGCCGATCAGAGCAGGAAGAAGACGCGCGTGGGAGAAGATGGCGACTGCGAACTCCGTGGACAGGACCTGCGCAGAGGGGTGAGTAAAAAGTTAGGGGCATTTGCCCAGGGGGACAGGTAGGCCAGGGGGGAGGAGGGAGGGGGGGCAGCACAGGGGAGGGGGGGAGGGGTTTAGCGCCCTGGGGGTTTCCTTCTCCTTTAAGGCATGTTATTCCCGAATATTGTTATAATACAACATTAGCTATAAGCATTGGAGAGATGTGTGACAACCCTATTCCGTCACACCCCTTTTCCTTTCTGTACCCTATCTTCGTTTGCTGATTAAAATGTCGATAAAAATGTATTGAAAGAAAAGAGGGGTAGTGAATCCTTTGTCCCTGTCCAGTGTGCCCTGGCAGATTCCTGATTTGGCCAGAAGGTGTCACTGTTGTGCCAGTCTATGTCCTGGTTTTACTCCAGGAGTGCAGGGACTGTAGCCAAGATGTAGGGGCCTGAGGAAGGAAGAGGCTTGTGAAGGGTTTGGGGTAATCTGGACCCTAGCAACCAGATGGCTGAAATTGCAAACTGGAGAGCTGCTGAATAAAAAGCTAAATAACTCAAACCACAAATAATAAAAAATCAAAACCAATTACAAATTGTCTCAGAATATCACTCTCTACATCATACTAAAAAGGTGAACGGCCCCTTTAAAGGGATACTGTCATGGGAAAAAAAAATTTTTTCAAAATGAATCAGTTAATAGTGCTGCTCAGAATTCTGCACTGAAATCCATTTCTCAAAAGAGGAAACAGATTTTTTTATATTCAATTTTGAAATCTGACATGGGGCTAGACATTTTGTCAATTTCCCAGCTGCCCCAAGTCATGTGACTTGTGCTCTGATAAACTTCAATCACTCTTTACTGCTGTACTGCAAGTTGGAGTGGTATCACCCCCTCCCTTTTCCCCCCAGCAGCCAAACAAAAGAACAATGGGAAGGTAACCAGATAGCAGCTCCCTAACACAAAATAACAGCTGCCTGGTAGATCAAAGAACAACACTCAATAGTAAAAACCCATGTCTCACTGAGACACATTCAGTTACATTGAGAAGGAAAAACTGCAGCCTGCCAGAAAGCATTTCTCTCCTAAAGTGCAGGCACAAATCACATGACCAGGGGCAGCTGGGAAATTGACAAAATGTCTAGCCCCATGTCAGATTTCAAAATTGAATATAAAAAAATCTGTTTGCTCTTTTGAGAAATGGATTTCAGTGCAGAATTCTGCTGGAGTAGCACTATTAACTGATTCATTTTGAAAAAATTTTTTAAGGAGGTGGTGACGCTGTGGATGTGCGCTGTGTGAGCCCTGGTGAGTCCTGACTAAGGGAGGGTAGTGAAAGGATCCAGCATGTCCTCTGTTTGAAAAACAGGCATTGTCCGTGTGCTGCTATGTGGGAGCAACTGCCTCTGTCCAACAGGAGTAGCGCTACCTGGGGAAAGTTTTTTGGGGGGGGGGGGACTGTCATTGTCTTTATCCAAATAGAAAATTGCCATTTTAAAAAACAAGGGCCACCCCCTGGGATCGTATGATTTACAGTGCACACACACATACCAACAATCTATACTTGTTAGGTCACATGAGCCAATTAACAGACAGAGTTGTGTCTTTTGCTTCAACACTTCTACCTGTTAGTTGTATAGTTTTGAGATGTTGTACCATGTTAGCCATTGAAATAAATGCAGAAAATTTAAAGTTTGGTGATACCTTTTATTGGTTAACTGCAAAAGTAACAATTGCAAGCTTTTGGAGCACCAGGCCCCTTCTTCAGGCTAACGACAAATGAAAGGCACATCATAAATATATATACTATTAGATCATTATGGGCAATAAATTAGAAAGTTACAGATAGACAGAGATAACTTGTAGAGATAATAAAAGTAATTAGGGTGGGTTCTAAATAGTCCAGGGGTCTTGATTCAATCAGGTCACATAGCTTGAACTAGACCAAGACAGAATAGGGTAAGGTTAACACAACAGTGCAAATTAGGAATTGGACAAGATACAGGTACATATATACAGACTACAAATAGGCATTGTGACCTGTAAAGATAATACAATATTTCAGCCCAGATATTGATAAGCCCCCTAGGGTAAGCCCTTTAGTCAAGGGAGCAGACACTAGTACAGTCAGCACCTTGTTGTGAGGTGAAATCAGCCTAAGGAAAATGTTTTTTAAGATGTAGATTGTTTTTTCTAGGTGTCATATCCCTAGTTAAAGTTCTATCTGGACATAAAACTCCTATCTCTGTTCAGGCCACATTCTAGGGTGTTAAACTTTCTCATGAGTTTGAATTCCCACTCCTTCCACTCCTGTTGTTTCTTGAAGTTACCCTTTAAAACTGTTACCCCGAAGATCTTTGATGCTGTGGGTATTGCTGCAGAAGTGTGCTGCCACTGGGGCATCTGTGTTGCCAGGCTTGATGTTAAACCTGTGGGAGTTCATCCGTTGGGGCAGTGTTTGTCCTGTTTCTCCCACATAGAGTCCTGTAGTGGGGCATTTCAAACACATTATTAGGTATACCACGTTGTCTGATTTACAGGTTTTTACAGGTATTGGTACCCAGTCTACTTCATATATGTGTGCCAGGTTTCACACCTTTTATGTAGGCAGGGAGATGTGCCATTTTCTGCAGGGCCTTGTAGAGAGCTACGCACAATCATTCCCTTTAAATTGGGGGGCTGTCTGTATGCTAGGAGTGGAGGTTCTGGAAATATCTTGTGCAACCTCTTGTCATTAATGAGTATTGGTTGCAGTTCCATTATGGTTTTGTAGAGACTCCATATGGGGGTTATAGGTAACAACAAGGGGGACACGGTTATTTTTGTCTGTCTCATTGTAATTGAGTTTTCTCTGGGTATGGAAACTGCTCTCT
The DNA here is from genome assembly GCF_017654675.1 of Xenopus laevis. Lineage (NCBI taxonomy): Eukaryota > Metazoa > Chordata > Amphibia > Anura > Pipidae > Xenopus > Xenopus laevis. The sequence goes on along the minus strand of NC_054385.1, from coordinate 126,339,257 downwards.
TTATTTGCCTGTCTGTCATTCCCTATATCCTTGTTGGATGAAGTCCCTCCTGAGCTCAGCCATGTATCCCGATCAGTGGGGTCTGAGCAAATGCGGGTTATATCTTATTACTTGGCTGTAAATTATGGATTTCCTTATATGTTTGGGGTGGGAACTGTAATGTGCATCTGTCTGTGGGTTTTTGGTAAATGGATGTTACCAAAGTATTGTTTCTTATATGGATTGTGGTGTCTAGAAAATTGATTTCTGTTTTGGAGTAATTCAATTTCAATTTTATGGTGGGGTGAAAGAAGACATGAGTTCCTCTTCACTTGCTGTCAAGATTATTAAAGGGACACTGTCATGGGAAAAAAATTTTTTTTCAAAATGAATCAGTTAATAGTTCTGCTCCAGCAGAATTCTGCACTGAAATCCATTTCTCAAAAGAGCAAACTGATTTTTTTATATTCAATTTTGAAATCTGACATGGGGCTAGACATTTTGTCAATTTCCCAGCTGCCCCTGGTCATGTGACTTGTGCCTGCACTTTAGGAGAGAAATGCTTTCTGGCAGGCTGCTGTTTTTCCTTCTCAATGTAACTGAATGTGTCTCAGTGAGACATGAGTTTTTACTATTGAGTGATCTACCAGGCAGCTGTTATCTTGTGTTAGGGAGCTGTTATCTGGTTACCTTCCCATTGTTCTTTTGTTTGGCTGCTGGGGGGAAAGGGAGGGGGTGATATCACTCTAACTTGCAATACAGCAGTAAAGAGTGACTGAAGTTTATCAGAGCACAAGTCACATGACTTGGGGCAGCTGGGAAATGGACAAAATGTCTAGCCCCATGTCAGATTACAAAATTGAATATAAAAAAATCTGTTTGCTCTTTTGAGAAATGGATTTCAGTGCAGAATTCTGCTGGAGCAACACTATTAAAGGAAAACTATACCCCCAAACAATGTAGGTCTCTATTAAAAGATACTGAGTAAAACAGCTCATGTGTAAAACCCTGCTTCATGTAAATGAACCATTATCATAATGATATACTTTTTTAGTAGTATGTGCCATTGGGTAATCATAAATAGAAAATTGCCATTTTAAAAAATAAGGGCCGCCCCCTGGGATCGTAAGATTCACTGTGCAGACATACAAACCACATGTAAGGTCACATGAGCCAATTAACAGACAGAGTTGTGCCTTTTGCTTCCTCACTTCTTCCTGTTACAGTTAGTGTTGTAGTATTTCTGGTCAGGTGATCTCTGAGGCAGCACAGATAGAGTCACGAAATGGTGGTTCAAGGCAAGAGATGTAAAGGGGCAATATTTATGTAAATATATATTCCAGTTTGGTAAGATTCTTTAATATGTCATTCAATTTGATATAAACTGTTGCTTAAGTGTTCATTTTGGGGGTATAGTTTTCCTTTAACTGATTCATTTTTTGCCATGACAGTATCCCTTTAAGATAGCATCAATGTAGCGGAGGTAGACCATAGGTTTGGTAGCAAAGGATGACATGAACTCCTCCTCCAATTTAGCCATGAATAGATTAGCTGTAGATCTCTGGGTGATCTCTGACAAAACACAGACAAAATGGTGGCTCAAGGCAAGAGATGTAAAAGGGCAATATTTACTTAAATATATATTCCAGTTTGGTAAGATTCTTTAATATGCCACTTAATATGATATAAACTATCTGTTGCTTAAGTCTTCATGTCGGGGGTATAGTTTTCCTTTAACTTCAAGACAATCCTTAGCACAATTGACCCTACCAACACAAACTCTGCCCCATACATTAATACTAGCAAACACTGTGGCAGTGAAATTATAACTAGCCATCGGGATGAGCGAAAATTTTCAGCCACCAAAATGACGCCCATAGACTCAAAAAATATCACGCCGCCTCGCACATCAAATAAACTTTCTTGGCCATAGACTTCAATGCATTTTGTCGAATTTTCACCGTTTTGCGAATTTTCGGCAAAGCAAAATTGTTCAGATTCGCCCATCACTGCTTGCCATTTCTTGGCTGATAATCATGGATTTTAACACAATAATTGGAAATGCATATGTGCATATAGAAAAGACTGTGTATCTGTGCATTAAAGATAGATGAACGAGGTTTAAACGAATAGCCAATAACCCACATGCAGATCCTACCTGGGACAGGGTCTGGGTTCCTTAGAATATATATATATATATATATATATATATATATATATATATATATATATATATATATATATATTTTATCCCACAACACCAGCACTCAGATCAATATATAGCAGGTGGTGCACGATCAAAGTTGGATTAATAGTATAGAGAGGATCAGCGCTCACATTGTTGTAGATGAAGAAATTAGTATTTATTCAAGTGATTTTACATCTTAATCCGACTTTTCGGTCCCACCTGGGGACCTTTTTCAAGGATATTGTGTAACAATGATGTGTGCATTAAATACCCACCCCCATTAGTGAAAATGGTGCCAAACTGACGTCATGTGTTCAGAATAAAGCATCAGAACAAAGTCTTTTTCATTTGCTGGTTCTTTCAGTGTCTGTGTGTGATTCCATTTGTCACCAGCAGATGTCAGTGTGCACAAGCTGTGTTCAATAATGTCCATAAAAAAGAAACATTGTGGTTTAAAAAATAAACATTATATACAATAAAGTAAACTTTGTATTGGATACTTCTTATTACCTGCAGACAAGGAGAAAAACTAAAGATGGTTACTTACAGAGGTAGAAAAGATATGTATATCAATTTCACTATGATTCTGTAAGACGAAAGGACATGTATTAATATGAGATAACTCAGGCCATATTACTAAGTCAAGAAACAACTCAATTGCAACTGCCCATTTAATCCCTTGGGGGCGACACAGTCAAGTTCATAAATCCAAAAGGCTTCACGCTTCAGCAATAGTTCGATATCTCCACCCCTAGGGGGTGTGGGTATATGATCTATAGGCATACACTTAAACTGGGATGGATCGTGTCTGGCCTCACACCAGTGCTTAGCAACAGGTTGTTGGGCAATATCTTGTTTATCTGGGTCCAATGCTGCCCTGATACTTGACCTGTGCGTGCTAATTCTTTCCTTGAGCTGCCTTACGGTTTTACCACAATATATCAGTCCACAGGGACATTTGATCACATATACCAACATAGTAGTTGTGCACGTCATCCTGTGTCTGATCTTGTATTGCTTGTCTGTCCTGGGATGTCTGAACTCTGATCCTATCATCAATGTGTTGCACACCACACACCCCGTACACCTAAATACACCTGGGCAGGTGTTAAAAAAAAATGTAACATGTGATTGGGTTCACAGACACCTTCGGTAATCTTGGAGCCAAGGAGACCTACTATGAACTTTTGCGTTTAAACAAAAAGGAGATTGAATTACACCTACATGGTGTTTCGCTATCTGATTACTATCGAGAGAAAAAGATTCCGAAGGTCTTCAGGATCAACGATGTTCCCACTATCGGAAGGAACAATCCTGAGTTCTGCCGACGCTGGTGTCAGATCCTAGATCGTTGTTCGCTAGACCTTATTTTACTTGTTGTAGAAGAGGTCGGGCGCGAATTGAAACAAGTCAGGAGTGATCTGAGCACCTTCGCATTCCTACATAATCCAATCATTACAGCTGACCAAGAGACCCATTGGCAGACACGACTACAGGAACAGATTGATAAGCACAAAGCCAACATATTGGCGTTTAAAAGCTCTAAGCGATTACGTGTACATCAAGACTAAAAAGAGTCCCGTGTGTACAGCTGGCTATCTGGAGCAAGCTCCTTTAAGAAAAGAGGAGGTGCTAGATGAGCGCCGAGATCCCTGGGGCAGCAATCCGGAAGTGGCGGCTCTGATAGTGAAGCTGAAAGCAGAACAGCAAGAGGATTCACCGCTCGTAGTGCCTCACCCCCTGCTTCGGTTCCTTTTTTAGGAAAAGGTGCAGCCACCAAGGATCCAGGCAAGCCACCCGTCGGGGCGGCAGGAAGCACACCCGTCACAACACGCTCGCAGCAGCAAGTGAAGGCAAGGGAGAAGCGGATTTGATCTACAACCTATCATCATACACGCCAACCGCTACAGAGATGTCTGTGCTGCGCAGGGGATTAAGCTTCGTCCCAATGGTGAATTATTACCCTTTTACACATATGGTGGACAACTACAAGTTTACTAGACAATTAAGACTGCGGGAGCATTTCTCTGAGGGCACAGCACACACAATGGAGGAGGGTATGGAGGCCCAGGACACTCAGAAATGTTTGACTTTTGAACAGAGAGCTTTAAAGCCCAAAAGTGTATATGACCCACCAAGCACCAATGCCTCCCTAAAAAATTTCCATCGCCTACTCAATAATAATGCCCTAAATGCATGTAAACGAAGAGGGAATTTGAGTCCTGCTGAAAAAGAAGCAGTTAAATCATTGAAGGCCAATGATGATATCATCATTAAAAGTGCAGATAAGGGAGGGGCGATGGTAATAATGGATTATAGCTACTATAGGTCGAAGCTACTATCACAGCTATCTAATGTCAACAATTATGGCAAACTTACTTTTGACCCCACAAGCAAGTTCAAAGGGGAGCTTGAGTCTTTGGTCAAACAAGGGGTGTCACAAGGGTGGGTTTCTAGCGAGATGGGTAAGGCCTTGATTCCTAAATATCCTGTCCTCCCGGTACACGTTACCCAAAATCCATAAGAATCCGGAAAGACCCCCTGGAAGGCCAATTATAGCTTGCACTGGGTCACTAAACGAAAAGATAGCCCAATATCTTGACATTTTGTTAGAACCGTGCATTACAGCCATTAGTAGCTATCTTAAAGACACTACGGATTTTTTGAATGTTATTCAGAGTGTCAATTTAAATGGTGATAGATTGCTTTTGGTGACACTTGATGTGCAGAGTCTGTATACCTGTATACCGCACAATGAAGGCTTAGCGGCTGTGAGAGATCTTATCACACATAATTCCAATTTCCAATGTTGGTCCACCAGTCGAATATACCTTACAACTGCTCAGTTTTATACTTCATAAGAATTATTTCAAATTCGAGAAGCAATTTTATCTTCAGCGGAACAGGGACGGCGATGGGATCTAGGGTAGCGCCAGTATATGCAAATGCTTTCATGTATGATTTTGAGCAGAAGCATATCTATGGCCATGGTTAGATCAGGTGTAGGTAAAGGTCCTCTTTTATCCTTATTGTGTTTGGTTCCTCCAACAGAGCATAGGAGCCGCCACTTCTCCTTATCTTCATAAATCCAAATCACCACTCTGGAGAACCAGTATACTCAATCAAATAATTCTTTATTTAGTAGCACTACATGTTTCGGATCTATCTGATCCTTCCTCAGGTGCCAGTGTTCACAGTGTGCATAACCCCATAACCCAACATTTAAACACAAGAAAATCACCAACAAGATTGTCAGTTCCACAATGTGGCAAGACTTCGTTAATTACAACCACTACATTTCCTAAATGATACAGAATTCCATGAAAAATGGGAAGGGATTTGGAATAAAGCCAGCCTAGATGCAATGGTGCTGACCATTCAGTACCTGCAGCCTGAGATTGTCAAAATACAGAAAGAAACAACAGCGATCAAAGAGAAACTAAAGGAGCTATATACAGACAAAGCTCTCCTTGAAAGATCGCTGGAACATATCCATTCGCTAACAGAAAAACATAAGAATGACTTACTAGGGCGAAAACTCCGCAAGTTTGAAAGGGATACCCATGACTACGCCGCAGGGAGAGTCTATGCCTGGAAGGAAGGGTCCCCGAGGCAGCAACGCGCACAGGAGTTTGGACTGCCGGGACGCCGTAGACCACGTGACTCCTGGAGAGAGCGGCGCCATCTTGGTCCATCAAAGTGGAGCTCCGGAGGCAGCGACTCAGAAGGGATGCCATACAGCGACGTGGAAGAGTTCCCCCAATGCCAGCTACCTTTTTCCAGTTGGGAACGGCAGGGGAGAGATACTGGGGGAGGAGATTACAGGAACCGCACCACAGATCGCGGCATCGCAGGAGGCCCAAGCACAGATGGCAACATACAACGGAAATCCCAGAGGAAGCAGGCTCCTCGACAATTTTACAGACCCTAGGACAGACTGTACCTGCACAAAAGGTAACATACTTTAAACAATGATGCCTATGCGGATGGCTTAATCATAAACCTCTCAGACTATAACATAACTGCTGAAGAGAGGGATGTGATTAACAAAGGTTTGGGTTTTATACCCACATATAAGACTAATTTGTTTGAATGGAAAACAGACTTTTTCAAATTCATAAGGAGGCTGAAATTAAAAATCTATTTTGACAACTGTAAAGATACAATGTTAATGAAAACTGGTGATTGCACTGCTAAGTTTAAACCCAAAAATGATTTTGTCCCTGATGTAAATAATGAGGCTTTAACACTATTTGAGGGTGTAGTTTTACATGAGGTTGGGAAAATTTGGAACCCTGAAACTGATAAAAAATACAATAACATAACGGTAACTGAACGAAAAGCTTTACGCAATTTGGAAAACAACGCTAACATTATAGTCAAAAAAGCGGACAAGGGGGAGGCATTGTAATTCTAAACAGAAGTGATTACATTAATGAAGCATTAAGACAACTTAACAACACAGACCATTATGAAATGTTACAATGTGATCCCACGTGGGTAATAAAGAAACAAATAGATGATGTAATATCAAGTGCATTTGACTCTGGAATTATCACTAAAAATAATTTTTCTTATGACCCCACACCCCCGGGTACCAGTCTTATACTTACTACCGAAAATACACAAAAGTATGATAAATCTCCCAGGTAGACCAATTGTATCTGGTATGGGTTCCATTCTACAACCATTATCCCAATTTGTTGATGCCTTTCTTCAAGAAATTGTAACAAACATACCTGAATGTCTAAGGGATACTTCTGATTTTTTATGCAGACTAAAAGAGTTTACGTAAGTAGGAAAAGATTGGATCTTATGTAGTATTGACATACAGTCCCTATATACCTCTATCCCACATATAGAAGGTATACACTATATTGAAGAAGCACTGTTGGCCACTAAAAACCCGCATAACCTGATATACTTTCTGCTAGAGTTACTTTCCATAGTACTGAAGAAAAATTACTTTCGATTTGATAAAACTTTTTATATCCAAACACAAGGTACAGCCATGGGAAGTAACCTAGCTCCTAGTTATGCTATATATATATAATACTGGGACAAAATAAATTTAAATCCCACATAAAATGCTACCTACGCTTTGTGGATGACATCTTTCTGTTATGGGACTCCAGTGAAACAATGTTGAATGAATTCCTGCAATTTATTAATACACAACATCCAACTATAAAATTCACTATGGAATACAGTAATGAAAAAGTACATTTTTTGGATGTAAATGTAATAAAGAAAGGTGAAACACTTGAAACAGATTTGTATAACAAACTTCTGAGCGCAATAACATGCTTCACAACAGTTATCATACACCAAGCACTATTAAGGGCATCCCTAAGGGACAATTTCTAAGGGTTAGACGAATTGCCTCTACGGATCAGAAATATCTAGATAGTGCTAATAACCTGCTTGAAAAATTTGTAGCGAGGGGTTACAAAAGAGAAATGTTGGTAAAAACAAGAGATGAGGTCCTACAGACTAACAGGGACACTCTACTAAAGAAAACAATAAAAAAACAAAGAGTTGAACAAATGGCATTCGTATCCAAATTCTGACCTAACAGTAAGCCCATACAGAAATTAATTAATCATCACTGGTCCTAACTACAAAAGGATACAGTACTTGGGAAATATTGTAGAGAACTACCTTTATTCTCATATAAAAGAGGCCCAAACCTTGCAGGCAAGCTGGTCAGATCCGATATATATATAAAAGGCAAAATGAAACTAGATTTTTAAGCACACCAAAAATGGGAACGTTTCCATGTCTAAACTGCGGTTGCTGCAACTCAATTATTAAAGGAGATTTTATAACCCACCCACTAAAAGGCAGTAAAATTCCTGTTAAACAATACTGTACATGCAACACAGATTATGTGATATATGGTCTTAAATGTCCTTGTGGGAAAATGTACGTGGGACAAACCTCTAGAAAAGTGCGAATACGGATAAACGAACACAAAAGATCAGTTACCAACTTTAATCCAAATGAGATAAAAACCCATACACCTGTGGGCAAACATTTTTTTGACCATAAACATACAAGTGCAAGCCTCAGATGGCTTGTACTTGAAGAGGTTAAATTACCAATGAGAGGTGGTGACCGAAAGAAATGTGAGGCTAAATGGATTGATATGTTAAATACACTGGAACTATATGGCTTAAATGATGCTCAAAGCCTTAAATGCTTCTTGTAGTAAAGTTCTTTATTTCTTACAGGAAATGTACAGTGGCAACATTGAATAAACTGATTGTAACAGGTACGCAAAATTGAAACAATGTTTATACTAACACTGTTGTAACTATTGCCTTAAGTGTCATGTACTTCTGGAGTAGGCCCCTGGAGGGCAGTACTGTATTGGAAATTGTTAATTGAATTAACGAAGTCTGGCCACATTGTGGAACTGACAATCTTGTTGGTGATTTTCTTGTGTTTAAATGTTGGGCTATTGGGTTATGTACACTGTAAACACTGGCACCTGAGGAAGGATCAGATAGATCCGAAACATGTAGTGCTACCAAATAAAGAATTATTTGATTGAGTATACTGGTTCTCCAGAGTGGTGATTTGTATCTATGGCCATGAACTCTTTAAAAGACATGGCAGGTTTTTTTCGGCGCTACATAGACGATATCTTCTTTTTATGGAGTGGTACGCCTGAGCAATTAGAATTATATGTGGAAAGCCTGAACCAATTAGACACGCCTATCAAACTTACCTTGAACTACAGTGCACAACAAATTAATTTCCTAGATGTGTTACTTTACAAAACCAGTAAGGGTTTGGATACACGCATATACTGTATACCAAGAGTACCGACAGGTATACGTTGCAACATTACAGCAGTCACCATCCTAAACATCTTCTGGACTCACTCCCTAAATCTCAAATGATACGGGTAGCCCGTATAGATAGTGATCCCATACAAAAACAGGTGGACCTAGAAAAAATGGGTCAGAGATTCCTGGAGAGAGGCTACCCCGATACATTAATCAGGGAAACCATAGACTTGACCATGTCTCTTGAACGTAAGGAGTCACTTAAACCACGGTTACCTCTGAACAAAAGAAGGATGTAGGTGATGTATACTATGTCAGCAAGTATAATCCCCACAGCAGCAACACTAGGAAGTCGGTACTCAAGCACTGGGAAATAGTATCTAACGATGATAGTTTATGTGGTAAGATCCCTCGCTGACCCACATTCGGCTATTCACGAAACACCAACCTTAAGGAGCATCTAAGCCCATCCTCACCTTCCCTGACGAAGCGGTCAAGAGAGACTGCGAAACGCGTTGGATATTGGAGCAGTTTGATTTATTCATTGATCACAGACGCAACAGGAGAAACCTTCCTGGACCCAGAGAACTCTGGACTTTTATTTTGCTTTGGGTACTACGTGCTTTATGATCTGGTGATCCTTGTGAGTAGAAAATCGTTTGTTTTATGGTGATTTTTAATATTTATTAAAGCAATATTATACTATATTTTGCTTATATCTTCATTATATTACTTGGTGGATGACTGGAGAAAACTTATAAGGTGAAGAACGAACATTACTACATGCATCAAAAATCCAAGAAATCTTGTGAGTATATACCCGAAAGGGGGAACCTTGAAGAATATCACACTGGTGCATCTTCTGCAATATAGCTCTCCAGGCACCATTTTTAAACACTCTGTGGCTCTAGGGGCTTAATTGCTTATCTTAATTGAGACAATACTACTCTATGTGTGCGCTTCCTTTTGCATTCTATTTCAGATTTCCTGTGTCGTTTTAACCTGGTGTGAACGGTGATATTCAAGGAAGCAGCCCCCCCCTTTTTTGTCAATAGTGCAGTGGCGTATTGGTATAAATTAATTATACCTCTTTCTATCTAAAATTTTTTTATCTAAGCCCATATAACCCTGTAAAGAAATACACCCAATCACATGTTAAAAATTTTTTAACACCACGCCCAGGTGTATTTAGGTGCATGGGGTGTGTGGTGTGCAACACATTGATCATAGGATCAGAGTTCAGACATCCCAGGACAGGCAAGCAATCAGCGCCGTTTCTGGGGAAGGAGCCGCCTGAGGCGGCTCCTGCAATGCCGCCCCCCGCACCGACTTAACTGTCGGCGAGGGGAGGCAGGAACACGATTGCGGAGAGCAAATGAAAAAGACTATAATCTGATGCTTTATTCTGAACACATGACGTCAGTTTGGCGCCATTTTCACTAATGGGGGTGGGTATTTAATGCACACATCATTGTTACACAATATCCCCAGGTGGGAGTGAAACGTCGGATTAAGATGTAAAATCACTTGAATAAATACTAATTTCTTCATCTACAATGGTGTGAGCGCTGATCCTCTCTATACTATATATATATATATATATATATATATATATATATATATATATATATATATATATATATATATATATATATATATAGTATAGAGAGGATCAGCGCTCACATCGTGTATAGTTTGTATGTATAGTGTGGCATTTCTATCAGGCTGCAAAGAACCTTTTTTGTATTTTTTTGGTACTTACCAGGATTCATTGCTTGAAGGCAGATACACCAAAAAGAAATCAATGAAACAGCCACACTGGGCCAGGTTATAATAAAGCGAGTAGAAGTATTCCTCAATCCTTTTTCTGTTGGAAAAAACACCATTTATTTTAGACCCAAGAAAATACCTGTTATTTAAAAATACTAACATATTCATATAATTCATTATTACAACAAGATTAACAACATAGCAATATCATATATTTCTAGTTTACATAAGAAAGAACAAAAAAGTCAAATTTTTTTACCCTGCACGTGCTCTATCCCGCCGTTAAGGATGCACCGAATCCACTATTTGGGATTTGGCCAAATCCTTCGTTAAAGATTCAGCCGAATACTGAGCCAAATCCGGATCCTAATTTGCATATGCAAATTATAGGCAGCAAAGGGAAAAGTGGAAACAATTTTTTTAACTTCCTTGTTTTGTGATGAAAAGTCACTTGATTTCTCTTCCTGTCCTTTCAAATTCTGTTTGTCAGCTGAAAAAAGCAGAATTCGAACTGAATCCTGGATTCTGTGCACAAATTTTTATTTCTGTTTTATATTTTTAATGAGAGATTAGTATGGATGAGAAAGTTTATGATTAGGTGTCAAAAGTTATATTCTGTGGTGGCCAATAGGGGGCGCCATAACATGAACCTATATATTCAAATATTCTCTATACCTTTTTCCTGTGCCTATGATTCAGGGCAGAAGTGCTGGAAATACGTCAGGTCTATGATGTAGCTTGTTTTTTAATGTTGACAAATAAAGCTACAAGTTTTTAAAGTCACCCAGTGTTGCGGTTCCTCCGGACCTTGCAAGCTGATTTACGCAGATAAGCGGTAAGTTGGAGCACTGGCTCTGGTTAATCACATATTGCCTATTCCACAGAGACAGGGCAGGCAACTTTGTTTTTTTTACATTTGAACAGTAATAGATGCACTTTACATCAGTACACAAGGTTGTCATTGCATTTTAATTAAAGGGATATTTATATTGCACAGTAAAATATGCACCTTAAGATAGCACTAATTTATATAGTTTAAGTGAAGTTCATTTTAATTTGACAAACACAAGAGAAAATAAATTAGAATTATTTCTTAGGGTGACAGGTCCCCTTTAATTACTATTTCCTCAGTATGAATTCAGATTTTTGGGTAGTTTTGTTTTTTGTCTCTTCTAAACCACAAAGGGTTGTTGAATAATACAAAGGACAAGCATAGCAGCAGAACTTGATCCCATAGAGAAACAAAATAGGTTATTATTATTTAAAGGGATATTGTCATGGGAAAACATGTTTTTTTCAAAACACATCAGTTAATAGTGCTGCTCCAGCAGACTTCTACATTGAAATCCATTTTTCAAAAGAACAAACAGATTTTTTTTATATTCAATTTTGAAATCTTACATGGGGCTAGACATATTATCAGTTTCCCAGCTGCCCCCGGACATGTGACTTGTGCTCTGATAAACTTCAGTCACTCTTTACTGCTGTACTGCAAGTTGGAGTGAAATCAGCCCCTCCCCCCAGCAGCCAAACAAAAGAACAATGGGAAGGTAACCAGATAGCAGCTCCTTAATACAAGATACCAGCTGCCTGGTAGATCTAACAACAACACTCAATACTAAAATCCAGGTCCCACTGAGACACATTCAGTTACATTAAGTAGGAGAAATAACAGCCTGCCAGAAAGCAGTTCCATCCTAAAGTGCTGGCACAAGTCACATGACTGGGGCAGCTGGGAAACTGACAATATGTCTAGCCCCAGATTTCAAAATTGAATAAAAAATCTGTTTTCTCCTTTGAGAAATGGATTTCAGTGCAGAATACTGCTGGAGCAGCACTATTAACTGATGTGTTTTGGAAAAAAACATGTTTTTCCATGTCAGTATCCTTAAAGGATTTATACAAGGAAAAAAGCTTCAAATGGAAACAAGTTCATATTCAGTTCTTGAAACACTGGCACAGTTATGGGAAGATTCTTATTAAGGGAACAGTTCAGTATAAAAATAAAAACTAGATAACCAATCGGGAAACCAAGAGAGCTGAAGAGCAGGAAGTAGTGTTCTGGCTATTATGTTACACATCCACACATACATTACATTTTTGCCTAACTGAAACATTTTTTATTTTGCACAGCCTATCTACAGTATTTACCCAGTTTTTATTTTTATACGGAACTATTCCTTTAAAAAAAAAAGTTGCCGGAACAAATGTTCAAAGTCCTTCTCCAATCAAGGAAATAGATGGGTCCAAGGCCTGACATATTTTAATTCTTTAGTAGTGGCTTATTTCAAATGTATTAAAGGGGTGGTTCACCTTTAAGTTAACTTATGGTAAATTATAGAATGAACAATGCTGAGCAACTTTTCAATTGGTCATTATTTTTTTTATAGCTTTTGAATTATTTGCCGCCTTGTTTAAATCTTTCCAGCTTTCAAATAGGGGTCATTGACCCCATCTAAAAAAACAAATGCTCTGTAGGGCTACACATTTATTGTTAGTGCTACTTTTTATTATTTATCTTTCTATTCAGACCCTCTCTTATTCATTTTCCAGTCTCTTATTCAAATCAATGCATGGTTGCAAGGGTAAATTGTGCTGAAACTACAAACTGGAGAGCTGCTGAATAAAAAGCTAAATCACTGAAAAACCATAAATAATATCAAATGTAAACCAATTGCAAAATGTCTCAGAATATCACTCTCTACATCATACTAAGGGGCACATTTAATAAGCTCGAGTGAAGGATTAGAATAAAAAATACTTTGAATTTCAAAGTATTTTTTTGGCTACTTCGACCATTGAATTAGCTACTTTGACCTTTCGACTACGTCTTCGAATCGAACAATTCGAACTACAAATCATTCGACCATTCGATAGTCTAAGTACTGTCTCTTTAAAAAAAACTTTGACCACCTACTTCGCCACCTAAAACCTACCGAGCAGCAATGTTAGTCTATGGGGAAGGTCCCCATAGGCTTTCCTAGCAATTTCTGATCGAAGGAAAATCGTTTGATCGATGATTAAAATCCTTCGAATCGTTCGATTCGAAGGATTTAATCGTTCAGTCGAACGATTTTTCCTTCGATCAAACGAACGAACTAATTGCGGTAAATCCTTCAAATTCGATATTCGAAGTCGAAGGATTTAACTTCGATTGTTGAATATCGAGGGTTAATTAACCCTCGATATTCGACCCATAGTAAATGTGCCCCAAGTTTAGCAAACTTGAATAACCCCGTTGTAACAAATGTAATTACCATTTTATTTCTAACAGAAAGCTGGTTTTGCAATAAGCACTGGAAGGATAGTACACTGTAAAACTCATAAACTTCACATGAATAAACAAAATATAACAAATATGCCAAAATGAACATTTTTACTAAATCACCTCTGATCTGCCTGGAGTTCTGCTTGGTCTGATTTAGAGAATTGGAGACAGTGCAAGTGATATAGGAAGTGGTCGGTTGATTAATTGCACTAATGATACGATACAAATTATTCTCGTCTCTGAACACATTTTGCATTGACGGGATTATTTTGTTTCCCTTGTTATCTGTCCATAGCAGGTAAGGCTGAGGGTGCCAGTCACGGGACTCACAATATACGGTGTGATTATCTTCAGATCTAATTGAGGAAATATTAGGGAGAGTTCCAACAGCTGAGAAACAGAGACATATACATAATTAGTGGTGGAATTATACTGTCTGGTGCCCATAACCCACAGCAATAACTCCATATAATCTACACTGCTTCATTCTCCCATTTACCTTTTCATTAGTATACAAAAGCATCAGCTTTAATTCGATGGGATGCTGTGACGCAATTTTCTGTGTTAAATGAGAGAAGTGAGTTAAATGTGTTTAGATATTCTAAACGCACAAACCAAAGTGGCTTCATCTGTATGTGTTAGATCACCACCCAACTTATGACAACTCGTATGAGCTGCTAATCAGTTGCACCAGCAAGGAAAAAACTTAAAAGGGGCAGGCTAAGTGCTTTTTGGCTTTGTATTTCTTAGTGCTCCTTTTCTTTTTTAAGGTTGAGTGGGACAAAAAATTAGTGGTCTTTGCTACAGAAGAGAGAGATTACTTTTCTTACAGATGAAAAATGTAAAGGGATCTATAATCATATGTTTTTGTTTGTTTTCTGGTCCCCCCACTATTCCTATATGAAGAAGTTATAAGAACCACTGGTCTTAAGTGTAGTCTTATACTCCATCCTAACTCTACATGCAAGGGTCTAGTCTATCATCTGTACCTGTAAGTCAGTGGTCCCCAACCAGTAGCTCGTGAGCAACATGTTGCTCTCCAACCCATTGGATGTTGCTCCCAGTGGTCTCAAAGCAGGGGCTTATTTTTGAATTCCAGGCTTGGAGGCAAGTTTTGGTTTCATAAAAACCAGGTGCACTGCCAAACAGAGCCTTAATTTAGGTTGACAATCCACATAAGGGCTACTAAATGGCCAATCACAGCACTTATTTGGCATGCCAAGAACATTTTTCATTCTAGCGTTGCTCCCCAACTCCTTTTATTTCTAAATGTTGCTCACGGGCTCAAAAGGTTGGGGATCCCTGCTGTAAGTGGTCTCCTGAGAATATAGGATCACCCTGTTAGCAGTAACTAGACTCTCTTTTATTGTATATCTAACTCTATATCATACGGACATAAATCCAAGTACCTTAGTGGAAATGTTCAGTTTCCATCACAAATGATCCCATATAAGACAAAATGTTATCTAAGGTAAGGTAGGTAGCCCAAGTAGGAAAAAATGAAGTATGGTAATCAAGTGCAGAAAATTCTGATGACTGGTATTAGAAGAATTAAGCAGAGACATAACTCAAATATCAGACACATGTCTCAGTCGGCAGTGACCAGAAATAGTCGGGAACATTGCAGGAACTGATATATCAGACAAAACTGAGCACACTGAGGTACTTCTCAAGTAGCATTGCCAAAATACGTGAGCTTATTGTAGGGGTTGGCCAAAGCCTCACCTCCTAGACAAGGTTGTTCTGCTGGACAATGTTGTTAAGTAGTTGCAGATAATATTCTGCATGACACAAATTTTGGCAGTGCTACTTGAGAAGTACCTCAGTGTGCTCAGTTTTGTCTGATATATCAGTTCCTGCAATGTTCCCGACTATTTTTGGTCACTGCCGGCTGAGACATGTGTCTGATACATAGAGTTACAACGCTGCTTAATTCTTCTAATACCAGGCATCAGAATTTTCTGTACTCGAGTGCCATACTTCCTTGTTTACCAAGTGGGTTACCTACCGGTGCCTCCTGATTTTTATTCTGACTTCAAGAGTCTCAGAGCCTTGTGGTCCTGACAACTTACCAGTAACATGTAGTTGTACTGTTGCTTTACCGTGGTGTTCACTGGACTCAACAAAACAATAATATTCTCCAGAATCCTGAGCTGTGACATTATGGATCATCAAAGGGAAAACTCCTCTAGTGATGTTCTCTTTTATCAGTTCTGTTCTGTTAGTAAACTGAGGCATTTGGATCGAGTAATCGTCTTTCCCATTAATACAAAGATGAACATACGGCTGGTACATTGGCTTAAACCAACGGATTTCCATCTTCTCTGCGTTCATCTCAGGGGTCAGACGACAAGGTAACACCACATCTGAACCAAATGTCACTGATACTGATGCTGCTGATAAGACCTTGAAACGGACTGTAAAATGTAAAGGTAATTAAGTTAAAATGATTTAAAAAGGAACAGCTATTCCATAATTAAACTAAATCCAAAGAAGAAAATGTATTAACATATCTGACAACAATGATGAGAATAAAGAAGCTGAACAGGAAATGTCTGATGCCTTCAGCTTTGGGTTCGGAGAAGACTCATGTCCTTGTTTATGTCAAGAAATCAAAGATGAACTTCTTTGACCAATTTTGTCAAGACTGTCAAGGTTGGGATTGTTTTCTCTGGAAGAAGGTGCTTGCAAGGGGGACATGATTACTTTTTTTTGAGAAACTTACGTCAGTTGGCAGTGCCCTACAAGTTACCAGGGGCAGCAAAAAGCAGCTTCTGGAAACTTTAAGCAGGGCCGCCATCAAGGGCACAGTTGTCCCAGGCCTGGAAGATTTCAATCATTAGGGGGGGGATAAACTGCGCTGCACATCCTGGATTAGCCAGGCCCCCCTTGAGTTAATGCTGAAGAGCCAAAGTTGATGAAAAGCAGATGAGTCAAACTGCCTAAAAGCTGAAGCCGCTGAACAGCCAAAGAGCTGATGATGAAAAGCTGAAGCCTGGCCACCAATGGTCAGTTTGTGTGGCTTTTCTACTTTGATGTGTCGGTGTGTGGTGTCTGGGGAGGGGTCTGTGGTGGTGGGTGTGGCCCAGAAAATGTTGTCGTACGGGTCCCCATCATTTCTGATGGCAGCCCTAACTTTGAAAAACAGAAATTCGGCTCTTCTAGTGTAGAGAGTGAAATTGTTCTCCCTGCACTAGTGGCATGGACCCCTTGGACCCTGTCCAGCGCTTAAACTGTGAGAAACGGAGCAGAGGAGGGGGTGGTAGCAGCACGAAAGTCACCTCAGGGAGGCAGAGGGGTAAGTATTGTCCCTGTCATTGAATCTCTCTTACCACACCCTGTAGTTGGAAGATGGACACCTCCTTCCTATGTCTGTTCCCTAATCCATGACTCCCCAGCAATACTGGTATATATAACAATATAATATGTTCCCTATCTATCTCTACACCCAACACATAACATTCCCACAATACCTCATAATGCCATCTGCCTGTCATGCCCAAAGACAGCAGTAGAGTATAAAAATGGAGCTGCTCATCCTTTGGAAAACTGAAGGAACAAATGTATTGAGCCTGTCATTTATTTCATTAGAAGCTACAGAGGCAAAACCTAATTAGCCACACACTGGACTGCTTCCCATTTATTTGGACGGGAACTGTGCTTTCCATGATAGATACTGTAAGATGGTATCACTCAGGGACATGGAAGTCACCACTGCCAAGTAGGCTTCATTTAATAACAGTGGGCAAAACTATGATTGGTTGCAATGAGTTATTGTTATGGCGCAAGTCTGTAGTTCTACCCGGGATGATGCTCCCCTCATGCTAAGTGCTGCCATTAGCCTAATAGTCATTTAACATCATAAAGCCATTCTGTGTATAAAAGCACTTACCTGAAAGAGACTCTTTATACAGTGAACAGAGAATGAAGAAGGAAATTATAGTGCTGTGCATGATGGATGCTACTGTATAATCCCCAACCATCAGCCAAACCTGCAGTGGAAAATAAAAAATTAAATGCGAATATGGTGCCCCCTTGTCCTCTCTATATTTATTAAGGAATCAAAGCATTGGCATATCATATAAAGCACAAGAATTTTATGGGGGTAGTTTATCTTAAAGTATGATATATGCAGTCATGTTCTCAGACAATTCTGTCACGATTTTTATAATGTAGTTTTTGTTTCTATATTTCACTCTACCATGTAACATTTAATTCCTAACCCATGTGTATTCTTTTTTAGTTGTATTATTGGTGTGTAGGTGCATCTCAGGTCATTTTGCCTTGTCATGTGCTTTCAGAAAGAGCCAGAACTTTAGGATGGAACTGCTTTCTGGCAGGCTGTTGTTTCTCCTACTCAATGTAACTGAATGTGTCGCAGCGGGACCTGGATTTTTACTATTGAGTGCTGTTCTTAGATCTACCAGGCAGCTGTTATCTTGTGTTAGGGAGCTGCTATCTGGTTACCTTCCCATTGTTCTTTTGTTAGGCTGCTGGGGGGGGGGGGGTGATATAACTCCAACATTGCAGCAGCAAAGAGTGACTGAAGTTTATCAGAGCACAAGTCACATGACTTGGGGCGGCTGGGAAACTTACAATATGTCTAGCCCCACGTCAGATTTCAAAATTGAATATAAAAAAGCTCTTTTGAGAAATGGATTTCAGTGCAGAATTCTGCTGGAGCAGCACTATTAACTGATGCAGCCATGTTTTCCCATGACAGAATCCCTTTAATTTTTTTTTTTTATGTAGAGTTTTATATAGAACTTTGCTCTACCATTTCACTGTTTTTTTATAAGGTTTCCCTGGATAAAGGTGCAGTCCGGTCATCTTATCCTGAATGCATTGGGGTGGGGAGATAGCTGAGGGTTAAAGGCTGATTTATGAATGATTAAAAGGGACCCGTCACGCAAAAAAAAAAATCCAAATCCTATTTTATCACATTAGTCAAGCAAAATGAACTTTAATTACACAATATAAATTATTTGAATCTTGTTTCCTTCAGTCTGGGGATTCATAATTATAACAAGCAGGCAGCAGCCATTTTGTGGACACTGTTATTAAGACAAGTCTTGTATCATCTCAGAATCTTATTTGTGCGACAGAATGGGGGACCTGATGTCCATCCCCATGTCCTGGTTACACAATTAAATGGTAAAGAGAATGGGGGAATGTGGGGAGAGCAGTGACATGTAGGAAGTGCTGAATGGAAAGTGAAAGTAATTGTCTGCCCCGCCTCTATGCCCAGGGCATAGAGGAGGGGCAGACAATATTTGATTGACAGCTGAGATTTTTAAATGAGCTTACAACAGCTATGAATGCTTTAATAAAAAATAGAAATTGGATTTCATGTTTAATTTGAAAAGGACTTTTATTATACAGATTTTTGTGTCTGGATGACAGGTCCACTGTTGCTTGTTCTAGATGAAATACAGTACTTGAACAAAAAGTATGTGTATCCACATGCAAAACAAAAGTGTATGTTTTGGGTAACTAGGGGTATGCAGAGTAGGCAGGTGCCTAGGGAGCAAAGCTAGGGGGGCAGGCACGTACCTTCTCTGCTTCCTACTCGTAGGCTGGTCCCCTCTCTCCGCACTTACATGCCCTGCACATGCGCCTATTCTGCGTCACGACTGGCCAGGTTGCCTAGGGTGCCCGAGCCGGCGCTAATGTTTATTTCAAGTTATTCTGCTTGACACCAAATTCACACCAGACACAACATTTCGGGGAGGTCTGTTTAAAATATGGACTATACAGGGCAGTGTGATGAGTGTGTATACATTTCTGGGATGCTAATGTTCATTTACACCTGAAGAAGGGTTTGGATGACATGCCTCCCCAAAATGGTGTTTGGTATGAATTTGGTGTCATGCCGAATGACTTGAAAAAAAACATACACTTTTTTCTCTCTAGTGGATCCACATACTTTTTGTTCATGAGATACTGGTTACCAGATTTTTCCACTTCTTTTTGGAATAATATACAGTACTTGCCTTTGTACACGGATTGACTTTTTTCTATTTATCAGTTATCCTCACATCTCGGTGGTATTTTTTCGATGAAAAACAACATCAGTTATTCTCACATCTCAGTGGTATTTTTTGATGAAAAAAACTTCATGGGCTCAAACCTGCAGAGATCCAAGAATAAAATAAAAATAAAAGTCAAGAAATGAGAAATGAATGTCATTGGTGTGTAATTTGCTTGGCACAAGTCAAGTGTCCAGAGTGGATATTGAGCTTTCCTTTATTGGGATGCAGCCAGTAATTCCAGGGTTCCCTATCATTATTGCTTATACTTGTACATTAATAATCATGCCATAGTGCAATCATGTCATTGGTTACCACTCAGTAAAAGAATCCTGATTGTAGAAAGTTTAGAAATTACTTTTCTGCTCTGGAATGAATTATTTCAGTGAGGGGAAAAGTTGCTTAAAGTGGACCTGTCACCCAGACACAAAAATCTGTATAATAAAAGTTCTTTTCAAATTAAACATGACATCCAATTTCTATTTTTTATTAAAGCATTCATAGCTGTTGTAAGCTCATTTAAAAATCTCAGATGTCAATCAAATATTGTCTGCCCCTCCTCTATGCCAGTGGCATAGAGGCGGGGCAGACAATTACTTTCAATTTCAATCCAGCACTTCTTAGATGTCACTGCTCTCCCCACATTCCTCCAGTTCTCTTCACCATTTAATTGTGTAGCCAGTACATGGGGATGGACATCAGGTCCCCCATTCTGGTGCACAA
The DNA here is from genome assembly GCF_017654675.1 of Xenopus laevis. Lineage (NCBI taxonomy): Eukaryota > Metazoa > Chordata > Amphibia > Anura > Pipidae > Xenopus > Xenopus laevis. The sequence continues at coordinate 126,318,506 of NC_054385.1, read as the reverse complement.
ACAAGATTCTGAGATGATACAAGACTTGTCTTAATAACAGTGTCCACAGAATGGCTCCTGCCTGCTTGCTGTAATTATGAATTCCCAGACTGAAGGAAACAAGATTCAAATAATTTATATAGTGTAATTAAAGTTCATTTTGCTTGACTAATGTGATAAAATAGGATTTTGAATAATTTTTTTGGGTGACCGGTCCCCTTTAAATAACAGCTCCCAATTTAAACAGTGTTTAACAAGTGAAATGCCACTGAGTGCTACTACCTGCTACAGGCAGGGCCGCCATCAGGGGGGACAGGGGGTACAAGTGTCCTGGGCACTGGCCTGAAGGGGGGCCCAGCAGTGCTGCACTTTCAAAAGAGTCGGGCCCCCTTGACAGCGCCGAAGCCTGCGGCTTTTTCCGAAGTCACGATCAGCCGAAATGCAGAAGTGCTGAAAAGCTGAAGTCCTGAAGCGGCGAAAAGACCTGAAGACACGAAAACAGCCAAAGCGGAAGTACAGAAGCGGCGAAAAGACCTGAAGACACAAAAACAGCTGAAGCGCCGAAAAGACCCAAAGTCACGAAAACAGCCAAAATTGAAGTCCTGAAGCATCGAAAAGACTTGAAGTCACGAAAGGAGGCGAAATTGAAGTCCTGAAGCAGACGAAAAGATCCAAAGTCACGAAAACAGCCGAAGCCGAAGTCCTGAAGCGGCAAAAAGACCAGAAGTCATGAAAACAGCCGAAATTCAAGTCGTGAAGTGCCGAAAAAACCCAAAGTCACGAAAACAGACAAAATTTAAGTCCTAAAGCTACAAAAAGCCCCGAAGTCATGAAATGCGGCAAAATTTAAGTCCTGAAGTGCCGAAAAGACCCAAAGTCACGAAAACAGCCGAAATTAAAGTCCTGAAGCGGCCAAAAGACCTGAAGTCACAGAAACAGCCAAAATTAAAGTCCTGAAGCGGCCAAAAGACCCGAAGTCACGAAAACAGCCGAAATTGAAGTCCTGATGTGGCGTATAGTCCCGATGTCACAAAAACAGGCGCAATTGAAGTCCTGAAGCGGCGAAAAGACCCAAAGTCACAAAAGGACTTGAAGGAAAGTCCTGAAGCCATGGGTTAAATTCTACAAACACCAGTTTGTGTTGTTTTTTAATCCCCTGGCCACCAATGTATTATTTTTATACTCTAAAGGCCCCTAAAGGCCCCTGCCACCAATGTTTTTTTAAAAATATTCTCTGGGGCCCCAATATTTTTTAACTTGTAAAGGGGGCCCTGGCGCCAATGTTTTTTTTTACTTATAAGGGGCCCTGGTCACCAATTATTTTTTTTAACTTTTAAGGGGTGCCCTGGCACCACAGTTATAAGGGGCCCCTGACCATCAATAGCTTTTTATAACTTGTGTGTGTGTGGGGGGGGTTACCTTTTTTTAGCACTGATGTCTGTGTGGTCTTTTAAATGTTGTGTGGAGTGGGCGGGATCTGGGGTGGGGCTTGGGGACTGGGGTCGGAGGGGCCCAGGGAGCCCCGATAATTTTGTTGTACGAGGCCCCGTGATTTCTAATGGCGGCCCTGGCTACAGCAGTGGTGGTCCGAATGCATGCACATCCAAGCAGTCCACTCGAGCTCTCTCTTCTCTTTTTTTTCACATTCTTTTTATTGATATTTTACAATAAAACTAGTTGACTGTTTTACAGCATGTTAATATATGTGCAGTTTCATATTCCAAATAAATAACATTGACTTTTACACAAACAAAAAAAAAACAATTGTTAACCATGTTGACCTGTTTCTCATTTATTTATTGTTTATTATAGACTCAAGCTCTCTTTACGCCGTGTCAAGTTTGGTGCCAATGACGTTATTGGATCTGCACACACCAGAAGCATGCACTCATACAGGTGTGCCTAACCCAACCCAGCAGCGCAAATACAAATAAATATTTAAACAAAAGAAAATAGAAATAATAATTGAAAAAAGCAAAATGACCCTCTGATCACACTGGGCCCTTGGCTATAGCCTAGTGGAGCCTGTGTATTAATCCGCCCCTGAGCTACAGAATATAATGGTCTTTGACTGTCCCAGTGATGGGTGGAATTAGTTGCCTGTTTTCATTGTGAACAAATGCCCATAGACTCTAATGTATAGTAAAATAAATAAATATGGGATGGGGTTTCAAAAACATTGCACAAAAATAATTCTGACAAAATGACATTCATAGAATCCTTTATCTATCCTTCAGAATTCCCTAGTTGAATGCATAATAATTCTGTGCACTTTCCCAACAATAGATAAATTATCCCTTATAATACACGAGTGATACTCAGAGTTCCCTGTATAACTCAGCCTGCAGCCTTGTGTCTTTATATGGTCACAGAACAACCCCTCAGTGACTTCTAATATCCTTATCATTTACAGTAGGGGGTACATTATCCCTTATAATACATGAGTGATACTCAGAGTTCCCTGTATAACTCAGCCTGCAGCCTTGTGCCTTTATATGGTCACAGAACAACCCCTCAATGACTTCTAATATCCTTATCATTTACAGTAGGGGGTACATTATCCCTTATAATACATGAGTGATACTCAGAGTTCCCTGTATAACTCAGCCTGCAGCCTTGTGCCTTTATATGGTCACAGAAATCCTCAGGGACTTTTAATATCCATATAATTTACAGCAGGGGGACATAATTTTTGTAAATATGCCAAATATGCAAAGCACCAAACAGCCATATATTTTAGTAAAGTACAATTTCCAAAAAAAATCCAAAATGGGTAAAAAACATAAGGAGGTTTTTCTTTGAAAAAAAAAAAATCAGTGATTAGCTTTTTAAAGCCAGCTGCAAGTAGAACAATGAATGCAGCAATCTGATTGGTTGCTATAGGTAACAGCCCATGGGCAAATTTGCCCAGTGTTGATAAATGAGCCCTACTGTCTCCTAATTTACAGTAAATCTGCTTAAAGGATAATAAATACACCTTTAAGATAAGTGAATGTAAATGAGAGTTCTATTCTAAGCACTTTTGCAATTTACATTCATTATTTATTTTATTTCATTATTTATTTATGGGCCCAGTGAATAATGTATTTCAGTCACACTTTAGCTGGAGAACAGAAACAAAAGGGCCATTCATGCAGTATAAGAGCAGCATCTGCTGATTTTTCATGTGACTTCAAGGATAAAAAAAAACCCTAGAAAAGTCTGGGCAAATAACAAACTGAGTTCTTTGTGTTAAAGGATAAGTAAACCTTTAAAATAAGTGAATGTAAAATTGATGAGGGTACTTTTGCCATTTACATTCATTATTTATTTTATTTTTATTCCAAGATATTAAGGGATACATGTGCTGCGAATATAAATGAATGTTGCCCTCTATCCACTTTGGTTAACCCATTCCAGGACCAGATTAATATTGCAGCGAATGGAGGTGCGCCTCTAAACCTCGCTTTATGAAAACACAAACAGCAACTACTCCCGTGCGCACTGCAGCGAGCTTACTGGCCATGTTGCCAAGGAGATTCACAAAGGTGGTATCTCTTTTAGAATTATCGTTCTGCTCAGACTTTGGAGCTTCTTCAAAGTCATAAATGGCTGACAAATTGGGAGGACACGTCACATTTTAAAGAATGAGATTCCTAGAGGTGATCCTAATAATGAGCTAAGTGGGTGCGGTGAGATGCTCGGACACTTACTGAGAGAGAAACAAGGACACCTTACAATCTACTTGTAGTCCCAACCAGCACAAAGAGGGACTTCAAAGGGGCAAATTCACTAAGCGCCGAAGCGCCGAACGCTAGCGTTAATTCGCTAGCATTTGGCATTTTCGTTACTGCGCAAATTCACTAACGAACGCTGGCGTAGATTCGCTAGTGTTACTTCGCAACCTTACGCCTGGAGAATTTTCGATACGGACGTAACTACGCAAATTCACTAACGCGCGCATTGTACTGAACGCTACCTTTTACGCTAGACTTCCTTCGCCACCTCAGACCAGGCGAAGCGCAATAGAGTAGATAGGGATTGCTTCAAAAAAAGTCAAAATTTTTTCTAAGTCCCAAAAAACGCTGGCGTGTTTTCTACATTATTGGTGATAGGCTGAAAAAGATCGAAAAAAATTTTGGGGCTCACCTCCTTCCCCCCTACATTTCCTGACTCATGGCAACTTAACTATACAGTGGGCACATGTGTAGGGCAAAATAAAATTTTATTTGATGTTTTGAAGGTTTTCTAGGCATTTGTAGTGCTGATACGTATTCCTCCATTGAAATTTGAATTTGGCGCCGTATGCAAATAAACCTTCGCTAGCGTAACTTCACTTCACTTAGCGAATCAACGCTAGCGCAACTTCGCAATCTTACGCTACCCCTGTGCGCAACTTCGGATTTTAGTGAATTTGCGGAGCGTTGGCGAAACTACGAATCTTAGTGAATTTGCCTCAAAGTGTCACCAAGAACAGTGGCCAGACTGATCAAATTGTGCATCACAGGAGCTCACTGGGTCAGTGCAGAACCTTGAGCCTTCAGTCATGAAGCACATTCTATAAGGGCAGTAGCGTTGTTGCCATGCCAAGCCCAGACATCTTCAGAAGAGAAGCCGGAGCAGCAGTTGGCTCTCCATTAAATACATTCATTAGAATCTCAACATTTATCAGCCAAAGAAGCCTTGTTTGGGCAGTCGGTGCTTCTGGCTGACACACAGACTAAATCAGTAGGTTGATAATTATTATTTGCACTCCTGATGTATTCTGTATAAAACTGCTGGGGAGAGAAAACATAAAATCATTTCAAGCTTACCGATATTTTTTCCCCTCGACAGTAACATGTAGGTTGCGCAGACTTCTTATAAATGGGTGGCGTGGGAGCCAAATTGACAGTGTATTACGTCATTGCCCATCCTCCTTATAGAAGCTATTGATTCCATCCATCCGTTGGCCCCATTTAGTGTTGTCAGCTATTGTGTTATTTCAATGGCCTCTCCTATACTGCATTGCTGTATTATTTTATGCTGTGTCACTTTATGCTGGAGGTTAATGCCATTACTGTGTTGGATAACAATGCAGATTGCACCAAACACATATAAACAATTTAGTGCAATTATAAGAACATGAAAAATGTAACACACTATGTCCTGCCTTTTGCTATTCCCAATGGCTTTGATAATCTGCCCTGTCCATACAATGTGTTAAATGCAGCAGCTTCAGCATCACTTACCCATCTGATAGGAAACCGTATTCAAATCCAGGATGGATATTCATTAGCTGCTTCATTTTGAATGTAAAAACAAAAATCCACTGTAATGTTCTCCTCACTTTATCAGCAGGGAAAAGGAAAACTGCCAGGGTGCAAGCGCCATTTTCATAATCAATTCTTTGATATTGCTCCTCAAGCATCATCCTCTGCTGCATTTGAAAAGGCCATATAGTATAGTTTATATAGTATAGTATATAGTCACAACTGAGTCCTCTGCTGTCTCTCATGAGCTTCAATAAGCTAAAGCCTTTCATTATGGCTGCAGTGCAGTGTATATGGGAGTGATCCCACCCTCTGATATAAACAGAGCAGTGCACAATAGATCATCTCAGCCAATTGCCTGCTCTCAGCAAAGAACTCCCTGTCTCAGCTGTTCCTGCTGAATTGTGCTTAGTACTGGGGAAGATGTTGCGTAGAAATGTTGTAAATTCGGAATTCAAATGAGGTTGGGTGCGCTAAGGCAACGGTGTGTCGGTCCTAAAGTCTGAAAAGAAACAAAATTCCCAATAGTGCAGCAAGCCTGTACAAGGAAAAATACGATCTAGCAAAAAAACTACTCACAAACTCTTTGTGATATTCGTGCCAATTAAGGTTTCACAGCCCCATAGAGAAAACAGGTCTCCTTACAGATGGTACCTGTAGGAAAAGAAAACTCCAAATGGTGCAATAAAGTAGGTAAAGTATTAGGACTGCAGTACACAGTCCACGCTTACCCCTTAAACTTGTGACAATTGCGTAAGTGAGCAGCGATAATCCGGTCGTCAATCTGGAGCGCTGGGGGAAATGCCGGTTGATCCTCTGCTAGATTGATGGCAGTAAATCCGTAGCGGGTTTGCTCGGTGCGGAAAGGAAACAAACGCCGGTATTACACCAAGTTTAAGGGGTAAGCGTGGACTGTGTACTGCAGTCCTAATACTTTACCTACTTTATTGCACCATTTGGAGGCTTGCGGCACTATTGGGAATTTTGTTTCTTTTCAGACTTTAGGACCGACACACTGTTGCCTTAGCGCACCCAACCTCATTTGAATTCCGAATTTACAAGTGGACCAGTGGATCCATATATCAGTGCTGCTGCTCAGACAGTTTTATAAGCGCGGTCCCTTCACCCTTCATATACCGACCTGTAGAAATGTTGTACATTATGTTTTGTGCTTCTGTACCAGCCCAAGGCAACCACAGCCCTTTAGCAGTAAAGATCTGTGTCTCCAAAGATGCCCCAGTAGCTCCCCATCTTCTTTTCTGCTGATTCACTGCACATGCTCTGTGCTGCTGTCAGTTACTGAGCTTAGGGACCCACTCACAATATACAGTACACATAGAATAGAAATGTCACAATATAAGGCTGATTAGTAATTAATACACATAATTACTACATGGCAGCACAGAAACCAGTGCAATTAGCATCAGAATTTAATAATCAGCAAACCTGTAGCATCAGCTTATATTACAGCCAGGGAAGCTCATTTTCTGCTGGATAATTAGTGACGAGCCCTAAGCTTAGCTTCTCAACAGCCAATCAGAGCCCACTGAGCATGTGAGTGTCACAGACACTTTCCAAGATGGTGACCCCCTGTGACAAGTTTGAAGTCCTGGATCATTGCTGCTATTGACAAGCTGAAACTTTAGCCTCGTGCAATAAGTTCACTATATAAAATATGAAATTTTTAGCCACATTCATTTTTAGAGTTTAGTTCTCATTTAAAGCAAGACAGATCAATATATTATACAGACAGATAACAGGAAATTTTTTATTACTTACCGTAATTTCTGTTTCCTGGTCACTTTCCATGGCAGCATTCACCAATGGGTTAAATCCACTCACCAGGCCAATGGACAGGATCCTCCCCAAGCAATTAAAAGCGCCCGCCCCCTTATACTCACTGCCTTTCCAGTTCACGCCTCAATTAAAGATATTATTATGGCAGAATGGAAAAAAACAGAAAAAAGACCTCAGACTGCAGGAAAATTTCTTAAGAAATATCCATTTGCAGAAGAGGATTCGAAATTTTAGGATTCATCCCCTAAGGTGGATGCAGCGGTTGTGAGACTGGCAAGAAAGACCACCTTACCGGTGGATGATGCGGCAGCTTTCAGAGAACCAATGGAGAAAAAGATTGAATTTAATCTTAAAAAATCACACAAAAACAAGGGGTGGGTAGTTTTTGGTGAATGCTGCCATGGAAAGTGACCAGGAAACAGAAATTACGGTAAGTAATAAAAAATTTCCTGTTTTCCTAGTCACCCATGGCAGCCATTCACCAATGGGAACTACCAAAGCTACAGGGAGGGACTTGACACTTGACACATAATGCAGTAACATAACACACTTTATTTTGAAATATTCGCAACAGACTGCAAAATCTTTCTCCCAAATTTTGTTTCCTGGGAGGAAAGAACATCCAATCTATAATGCTTAATAAATGTATTGATGGAGGACCATCTCGCCGCCCTGCAAATCGCTTCTGGCGATGCCTTGGCCTCCATCGCCCAGGAACTTGCTAGAGTTCGGGTGGAATGGGCTTTCAATCCCCGGGGAACCTTCCTGCCAGCTGCATTGTACGTCTTCGCAATTGCTGCCACTATCCAAGAACTCAACGTCTTCTTAGATGGAGTTTTCCCCTTTCTGAAACCGCCAGGAATCACAAACAAATGATCCGACTTTCTCCATGATTTTGTTCTATCCAGGTATATTGTGAGGGCTCTGACCAAATCCAGTTTATGCCATTGTCTCTCCTTTTCTGACTTTGGCGAAGGACAAAATGAAGGAAGTGTAACTTCTAAATCCATATGGAAGTCAGATATCACTTTTGGAAGAAATTTGAAAGTAGGTCTCAAAACCACTTTGTCTTCATAAATTACAGTGAATGGCTCCAGAGCTGATAATGCTGTCAGTTCGCCCACTCAAACTGTCTAGGACAAACGGAAGATCCCAGGGAGGCGAAAAGCTTCGGATCCGTGGTTTTACCCTCTTAAAGGCATTGAAGAATCTCAGGACCAATGGATCTACCGCCCAAGTTTTTCCTGAGAGTGCTGAAATAGCCGACACCTGCACTTTGAGGGTACTTAAATGAAGGCCTCTCTCATATCCAGCGAACAAAAAATCGACGACCATAGATGCTGAAGGACAACCTGGGTCTCGCCCTTCTGCCACCATAGATCTCACAAACGTCTCCCAGATCTTATAGTATTGTGTAGATGTAGATCTTTTCCTTGCATTCAACAGAAAATCTACTAACTTCTCTTTGCACACTAGTTTTCTCAGTCTCCTCCTCTCAACCTCCAGGCCGTCAAGCAAAGGTGATCTTCCTTGTGAAACTGAACTAGTCCCTGGGACAACCAACCTAGGAACCTCGGAATCTGCTTGGGCTGTCCTAAGGACAGTCTGTGTAGAAGAGGAAACCAAGGTCTTCTTGGCCAGTATGGTGCTATTACTATAGCATTGGCCTTTTCTCGCTCTATTTTCTTTAGGACCTTCCAGACCAGGGGAATTGGAGGGAACACAAAGATTAGTTCTCTTGACCAGTCCTGCCTTAGACCATCTACGGCTTCCGCTTCTGTGCATGGGAATCTGGAAAAAAAACCTTCTGCACTTCCTGTTGTGAATGGTAGCCATGGCATCTATCTCCGGTACTCCCCAAGTATCTACCAGATCTTGAAAGATATCGTCGTGAAGACTCCACTCTCCCGGATCCACTCGACTTCGACTTAGAAAATCTGCTTTTTGGTTTTCTATTCCTGGAAGATGTACTGCAGTGATATTTTCTAGGCAAGACTCTGCCCACTGAAAAATTGGTTTTACTTCCTCCGACAAGACCAGGCTTCTTGTACCTCCTTGCTTCTGCACATAGGCCACTGCTGTGGTATTGTCGGAAAACACCTTTACACTTCTTCCTTTCAGATGGTCTGCCAAGGCTAAAAGCGCCTCTTTTATTGCCTTTAACTCTATGACATTTGAGGAGACGTGACTTAACTCCCAAGAACCTTGAACGCATACATCTCCTATGTAGGCTCCCCAGCCAACTCCTGATGCATCTGTTGTAACTGTTAACCAGTCTGGCTCCTCTAGTGGGGTACCTCTTCCCAAATTCTCTGGAACACACCACCAATTTAGGACATTTTTTAATTCTTGAGACAGAGTCAATTTTTCTCGTAGGTTTTCTTGAGGATTTTTTACTTTCCTGAGCACAAAATTTTGTAATGGTCTTGAATGCCACCTTGACCATTTTACGATCTGGATCGTTGAAGACATCAATCCCATGATCTTCAAACACTGGCGCACTGAGACTACTTCCTGACTTCTGAAGTCTTCTATCGCCTGAATAATCTTCCTTTGTTTTAGAAGAGGAAGACTTACCAAATTCCTTTGTGTCTGGAAAAGAGCCCCTAAAAAGACGAGAGACTTTGATGGAACTAGACTGCTCTTTTCCAAATTCACTATCCAGCCGTGTAGCTCTAGCGATTCCAACACCCTCGTTGTTTGAATCTCTGCCTCTCTCTTTGTTCTTGCCGTTACCAGAATATCGTCTAAGTAATGAAAGACTGAAATTCCTTCCTTCCTTAATTCGGCTATTAATGTCACCAAAATCTTTGTGAACACTCTTGGGGATTGCGACAGGCCAAATGGGAGACATTTGAATTGCACATGTACCCCTCCCACTTCGAACCTCAGAAACTTTCTGTGGTCCTGACAAATTGGCACATGAAAATACGCATCCTTCAAGTCGATGTTGGTGAGCCAATCCCCAACCGAGATCGCCTGTATCACTGATGCTAGGGACTCCATCTTGAATTTCTTTTTTTGTAGAAATTTGTTTAGCCTCCTCATGTCTAATACTGGCCTCATAGCGCCTGAAGCCTTCTTTACTAGGAACAATCTTGAATAAAACCCCCTTCTTTGTTCGAAAGGAGGAACGACTTCTATTGCCTCGGAAGCAAATAGCTGATCCATGTACTCCTGGAACAGACCTTGCGCTTCTTCCGACTCCTGCAAAGATGAAGTTACAAAATAATCTTCTTTGGGAATTCTTGAAAACTCTAAACAAAAACCTCTTTCTATTGTATCGCATACCCAGCGATCCTGAATGTTTCTGGCCCAGACCTGAGCGAATAGCGCCAATCTGCCTCCTACTTTCGTCTGAGCCAAGACACCCTCATTGCTGCTGAGCCGTTGAGCCTGAGGTGGAGAAACCTCTCGATCTCCTGAAATTGCCTCTTGAGCTTTGACGGCCCGATCTCCAGGACGACTGTCTGTTAAATTCTTTCCCTGGCTTATATTGTTTGGATGTTCTAAATGATCTCTCCTTCTCTCTTTGAAAAGATGTATCAAACCTCATCCTTTTGTTTCTTCCTTCCTGAGGAAGGAATACACTTTTTCCTCCAGATACTTTCTTGATGATTGTATCCAATCTCTCTCCAAACAACATTTCTCCCTCAAATGGTAGTTGGCAAAAGTTGGATTTCGAGGCTGCATCTGCTGCCCAAGGTTTAAGCCACAACGCTCTCCTTGCTGCCACCGACAGTGCCATAGATCTTGCCATAAAGTGGACTAGATCAATAGAAGCTTCTGACATAAAATCAACCGCCAACTTACAGTCAGCCAGCATTTCCAACACTTTAGGTCTTTTTACATTAGACGAGATTGCTTCTTCTACCTCAGCTAGCCACACTTTTAAGGCTCGCGAAACTGAAGTGAGCGCCACTGCCGGTCTACAGGCTGCCCCTGCTGCTCCAAAAGATTTTTTAAGATTAAATTCAATCTTTTTCTCCATCGGTTCTCTGAAAGCTGCCGCATCATCCACCGGTAAGGTGGTCTTTCTTGCCAGTCTCACAACCGCTGCATCCACCTTAGGGGATGAATCCTAAAATTTCGAATCCTCTTCTGCAAATGGATATTTCTTAAGAAATTTTCCTGCAGTCTGAGGTCTTTTTTCTGTTTTTTTCCATTCTGCCATAATAATATCTTTAATTGAGGCGTGAACTGGAAAGGCAGTGAGTATAAGGGGGCGGGCGCTTTTAATTGCTTGGGGAGGATCCTGTCCATTGGCCTGGTGAGTGGATTTAACCCATTGGTGAATGGCTGCCATGGGTGACTAGGAAATACATCTTTGAGACATTAAAGGGATGAGTTACCTTTACGTTAGGTTTTAGTATGGTACATAATGTCCTATTCTTAATAACTGGTCCTCATTATTTATTCTTTATATTTTTTGTTATTTGCCTTCCTCTTATACCTCTTTTTAGTTTTCAAATGGGGGTGGGATTACTGACCCCAGCAGCTAAAACTATTGCTCTGTGAGACGACAGATTTATTGTTATTGCTAATGTTCCTATTTAATCCCTATTGTTCCAGTCCCTACTTATTCTAGTCAGTGCTGGCCTTAGGCTGACCCCGTCGGGTCCTTAGTGGGCACCGTGCCTGTGGGGGCCCCGCACACCAAGAGCGAGGGTGCACTTTTACTTCACCCCCCATCCATCTGCTGACTCCAATCTGATCACTTTCTGACGGCCACCGCCTGCCTTCATGTGAATGTGATATTCCCGTTTCCAGGCTCAGCTGTGTTTGGCAGGAAGAACAGTAGGGGGCCCATTTACTTAGCTCGAGTGAATGAATAGAAGAAAACAAAACTTAAAATTTTTTTGGCTACTTCGACCTTCGACTTCGAATCGAGCGATTCGAAATAAAAATCGTTCGACTATTCGACCATACGATAGTCGAAGTACTGTCCCTTTAAAAAAAAAAACTTCGACCCCCTAGTTCGCCACCTAAAACCTACCAAAGTCAATGTTAGCCTATGGGGAAGGTCCCCATAGGCTTTGCTAGTTTTTTTAGGTCGAAGAAAAATCGTTCGATCGATGGATTAAAATCCTTCGAATCGAATGATTCGAAGGATTTAAGCGTTCGAGCGAATTTCGGTAAATCCTTCGACTTCGATATTCAAAGTCGAAGGATTTCAATTCGGCAGTTGAATATCGAGGGTTAATTAACCCTCGATATTCGACCATAAGTAAATTTGCCCCTAGAAGAACTGCGGAATTACTAATTGACAGTGATTTAAATTGTCCACCCACACATTGGGTCCTGTTCAGAAGGGGCGGAAAAAGATTTTCACGCTCAGCTTTGGAGAAACTTTTTGGCTGCTAACTGGCTACTTTCCTAAAATCCCTCTCCCCCCACCCAAACTGTCAGTGCAGGGAGAATAATACAGATAAGAACTTCACCTTAGATATTTTGATTTTTAACTCTAAAAACTTGATATTTTTTTATTTTAATATATGTTCTGAGGTTATTGTACAAATAATATCTATGTTCAGGGAGATATTGTCTATAAATCTACCACTGTGCCATCCTGTTTTGATCTCTGGTTTATTTGTCATGAAATTGCCAATGTGCCACCCTGCTATGAGTTCTGGGGGTATTTGTCCATGAAATTTCATGAATCCTATGTTTGCTCAGGTCCTGTACAGAGAGAAATTCAAAGGAACGTAGGCACACTCCCCTCAATGCTTTTGCGAAAAATAGAAAATGCTTCTTTATTTCAGTGAGATCCCAGCAAACGTTTCGGGGACATGCCCCTTCATCAGGTGGCATTAGGGCATCAGGCACAATGGCACCCTTTACTACAGCAGGGGACTATCAAATGTGTCTCCCATTATTATTTATAATAATTATTTATTAGTCATTTTCGTTGGTCACGCTAGTGTCAGGTTATTTATCCAAGCAGCCTGAGGCTCCACCGAGGAGAGTGAGTGGGGTTAGTATCCCGGGTACAGTTGCCCAGAAGTAGGGACTAAGTGAACAGATTTAGGGATTGTAGCAGTTCCCAACGGTTCTACTTAGGATAAAGGCTTACAGATGGGTGTACCCAAGTACTTGCTGCTGTATGTGTTTTCTTCCATGCAGGGATTTATACTAACCATTGGTACGAGTGAGTATATGACCTATACATTGTTGTTCCATATTCCTGCTGATCTTTAGGTGAACTCCTACATGGATTAAATTGCAAGAACCACTTGACCCAGTTATTACACAAAGCTTACATTTACAGTTGTACAACACCCTGCCTCTGCACCGTTGCTAGGGCTCAACACCTGGGAATTAAGGTCTCATCCAGGGCAAATCATTGGGGTAAAGCTCATAGTTATAGAACAGTGCCACTAGGTTTACTAAAGTGTTACACTACAATAAATGCCATTAAATCTACTCAGCATGATTAAACCATATGGCAGCACCATCAATTCCTACACTTAAAATCCCCTGCCTTTCACATCATTCATCCATATACAGACATACGCCATGACAATGAAATAAATAGAAACAATATTTATTATTACAGCAAGCACAAACTATATCTATATACACAGTGTTTACTAGTATACTGGATTCATTTCATAACTGATCACATAGATGGAGTCTTGCATTATTATTTTGAACAAATACAATTTTAGAATAAGGTGGTTTATGAAACGTGGTATTTACTTTTTCTTTAGATAGTAAAGGACGAGGCGCAGGGGGTGCCAATATGTTAGGCAACCCCCATTAAATTCAATCTCTAAATATTTTCCCAGGGCTGGTTCACCTTTAAAGATGAAAACTTTGTATTGCAGCAGCACTGTGCATCAATTTATCCTTAGTAACTGAATAAACTGAGGGTGCCTAGCATATTGGCAACCTTGTCATTTAAAGGAGGACTATGGATAAGTAACTAAAGGCACGAAATGCGTAAGGCTATGTATTAATTTACTTTGTGGCCTATAAATAAAGTTCTCAGTTCTTTTACAAGCCTGTCTGTGGGATCTGTGAGTGCCCGCCATTTTCTCCATTGGTTGGATACCTCCACCTTGAGCTGTAAGTCTGGGGCATGAGCACCCAGACCCCATGTACTACCGGTGAGACAATAAACCTATTGCCCTTACTTTGGGATTTTTTTCTTTTTAAATAAATAAGGACTAAACCCTGAATAATAGCAGCACATGTACCTGTCAGAAGATTGCAGAAGAGAGGCACAACCTGGCTCCCTCTAACCCCGCTGCTCTACTTTGTATTACACAACAAGGTATAGAAAACAGACACATTTAGGGAGTTCCCATTATTTGGCTGGGGGAGCAAGGGCTATGGAGAGGGCCCCAGGTATTACTCAGGGTTTAGTTCACCTTTAATTCCCATGTAAGCATCTACAATCTGCAATTTTTTTTTATCCATTAGCATTCCTGCACCAAACCCTTAATGCAGTTTATGAGCTTACTGTGTAGGTTCACAGCTTAAATTTGAGATAATGAGTTTATTGAAAGTATCACTGATTGTTAACTAGTTAAAAATAACCAAGAACCCATCAGTATATGAGGTACAAGAGTAGGAACATAAAAGGTATATGATAAGTTCTGATGGCGAAGAGAAAGAAAACTGCTGATTTACTCGTTGTTTTGTTGAGGTTTCCTGTTGCGGTAACCATGGTGGGAAGTTCAGGGCATCTATGTTCTCTTCTGACTCTTCAGTTCCGCATAGGTACCACTGTATGTGTCCTTTGGTTTACAAAAACACCACAATCACTTGTCAGCCAGTAGAAATGGTTAGTATCACAAACGCTCTTATATACAGTATGGGGCAGATTTATCAAGGGTCGAATTTCGAGCTTATGGGAGTTTCTAAAAACTCCCATCAACTCGAATTTCAAAAAAATGACCAATGGAAATTGGAAATTCGGATCAAATTCAAAAGTCCACCAAACAACTCCAAATTGATTGTAGGAGGTCCCCCATAGGCAAAACACCAATTCGTCAGGTTTTAGATGGTGAATAAGAATTTGAATTCTTAAAGGGACAGTACATGATAAATGTTATCAATATTTATTTTTTTTAATTAGAATCTAATTTGGACTATTCCCTAGTTGAATTACACTAAACTTGAAATTTGAATTTTGAAATTCTAATTTTCAATTCAACCCTTGATAAATCTGCCCCTATGTGTGTATCAACCCATCAGCAAATTATTTTCCCTCTCAAAATACATCCATTTATCAACAGTTCAGTAGCCCTCACCAGCCAATCATAAAAACTCCCAGCACTACCACTAGAACTAAATACTGCATCAACTAGTTAACTAATATATAAATTCATTGATTTCTAAAGGAATAAAACCACTGGCACAAATTATTTATGCAAAAGGTACATTGTTTATACAATTTATACATATATTACTAAAAAACTGTTGAACAGGCATTCACCAGAAATAGACATTACTGACATTTTAAATATATTTTTGCAAATTGTATACGGACCCTCTGGTCTCTTCCTAGAACTGATTAGTACCTATGGATTATAGGAAAGCTGATGTAATTCCAATATTTAAAAATGGATTGTGATCTCAGCCTGGCAGTTATAGGCCAGTAAGTCTGACATCTATTGTAGTCAAGTTACTTGAAGGTTTGTTAAAGGAGAAACAAACCCTCAATAGAAAAAACCCTACCCCCACCCTACATAGACCCATTCCCTCCTCCCCCCCAGCCTAGCTGCCCCCCCCCAGGCAAATGCCCCTAATTTTTTACTTACCCCTCCATGCAAATTCAGGCATTGGAGTTCACGGACACCATCTTCTTCTCTTTTGTAATCTTTGGAATGAGACAAGTGTGGCGGCGCATGCGCAGTTGGAACAATTTTCTGTTTCGCGACAACTGCGCATGCACCGAAACTCACGAAAATTGCCAGAGTGCTGTCTCATTCCGAAGATTACCAAATCGGCTGAAGATGGCGCCTGTGAACTTCGCTGGACAGAATCTTCACGAAGGCTAAGTAAAGAAATTAGGGGCATTTGCCCCGAGTAGCAGCTAGGCTGGGGGGGAGTTTATTTATCATTTAAAGGTTTTAACATTATTTGGAAATATATTTGCTATGGAAATCAGTATCTGTCTGGCTGTTTTTATTCTCTAAGCTACTCTTATTCCACAATGTAGCAGAAGCCACAAACCTGGAGAAGAACTGACTTCTGCTACAATATTTTAAAAATCAAAAAACAGAGAACATAAAGGGATAAACACAGTCTCAGTGGCAAATATGTTTACAAATCACATTACAACCAAGGATGGGTGTAAATAATGCATATTGAACAGCTGTTTATTAGACTGTCTTTCATTTAGCCCAAAAAAAGAAAAGGTTTTTTGGTTGCCCACAAAAGAGCCCTTGAATATAAACTGGTATAAGAAACAACTCTAATTAGAAAGACTCACCTGTTTCCTGGCAGAGGATGAACATCCTGGAAAATAAACATTTTATTAATAAGTACATCCAAGTTGTCACTTGTGGTTGGCTTTAATGCCATCTCCGCGTGTTTACCTTTCCATCCGATGGATTATAGTCTGAGCCACACCGCCCCCATTGTCAATATTCATTGCGAGGGCCCCTGCAGATCCTTCTGGGCAAATACGCCGATAGCTGTTTCGCCACCAAACGGGACTTTCTTACCCCCTTTGGGGCCCTCGCAATGAATATGACAAGGGGATGGTGCAGATCAGACTGAAATCCATTGTATTTTTTAAAGGATGTTTCAATAATATATGATATGTGGTTTTACTTACAGGACTCTTTTATGTAGTGATTGATAGTGGCCTTTGAATTAACAGAACGGTATAATCGGTTTCATAAATGTTATATAATTTGGTTCTTTCCCATCTCATCCCAGCAGCATTATTGGTCATGTAGGGTCAACCAATCAGAGCTGGCTGTGCCATATTTAAACTCTTGTGTTACCTCACTTCCTGGATTCAGCATTAGCTTCTAGTAGTTTAAGCACTGTAATCCTAACAGCTTGCTCCTTTTGCTATTGAGGCTCTTGCCTTGTTCCTGCTCCAGTCCTACTTTGCCTCACTCCTCAATGTTCCTGTTCCTATGCTGAGTCTTTCCTAAGTCTGTGCTGCTGCTCCATCCAGCTCCTGTCTTTCCTGTTGCTGATGGGTCACAAAAACTATTCCTGAAGGACTCACCACCTTCTGATCAGTGGGGATGTTCCCCAAACCCCTTACAGCTTCCCAGCAACTGTGCTACTGAGGGTTCAGCTTGACTCTCCTTTGGGGGAAGTAATCAGACGTCTGCATAGTCTTCAAACTGACCTTTCTGAACATGTTTAAAGTCAAGGACAACATAAGAAAGTTCTTCTCCATCTGCCAATTCTCTAATGGGAACTAAAAGAGAAAAAATACCATTCAGATTGAAGGTTAAGGAGGTATTGCAGAAGTGGAGGGAGAGGTGTAGATATTCAAATTAATACTTTCCCCCTCCTCCTCCATTAACCCCATTCATTCCCTTTATCACATTGCAGTCACCAGATGGGTTTTAGACTGTTTGTTCCAGTATTCTACAGTACTGTAGCCCTACATATCACAATATATTGTCCATATCTAATGTTTAACCAAGTTATTGAATTGCTTCTAGTTGGCCACTTCATACTGGAGATCCACCATCTTGCACTGAGAGTTGCATACCCAGTTGGGACCTACTATTTGTACTTGATTTGCAATATTCTACACCCCACCCAAAATCTGGGATTGTCAGGCTGTGGAGTTTTTCCAACATTTCTAATAACTCCTTCGAGTCAGTGACTTCTAAACTGCACCCCCTACGATATGGGTTGTATTAAAGGCTTTTTGTCAGCTTTTATCCCACATCTATTTTAAGGGAACACAATTCTTTTGGATAATTTTAATGACTAATAAACTATAAAATTAGATATGTTTGTCTACTTACAGTTGCCATATTTAGACTGTTCATCATCTCCTGCAGAGCATGAGCTTGTTTCAGTTCTAAGCCTACAAATCAAATTATACAATCAGTATGAAATTCTACAGCTACTGTATACTATTATTCTTGTACTGCTTGACCAGTGATTTGGGCGCTGCCCTATAAAAGATAAACATCAAGAAACAAGGTATTGCTCTATGTAGGTACTGCAACAACTAAGAACTGAACTAAAAGAATCGGACAAAATAAAAAAAGACTAATGGAATTATTATGGACTGTGGAAATAATTCAGTCTGGTTTGTTTTCTTTTATGAAAGCTCAAATGTGGCCCAAGTTCTTTTTTTTTGTAACAAATTAGTTTTTTTGTATTATAAAAGTACACTACGGTACACATACTTGTAAGGAGGTAAAAATTATTTTATTTGTACTTTTCAAGGTATGAATAGTTCAGGCAATATTTAGTTCTGCCAGCAGGAGGCAACAGCCAGCATGTTTGGCCTAAAGAGGGTTTCCTCGTCAGGAGCCTATATAATGAAGCACACAAGCAAGGAACTTTATTTTTTGGCCTAACATTAACAGCAGGTGAGATAGACATACTAAGTCAGACCAGGTGGGTACCTGATCCTTGCTGGGGTTAGATAGAGAGGAAGAGGATTGTTACAGTATTTGCTAGTTCTAGGAGAGAGAAGTAGTTAGGCTAGCTAGCATTTGTTTTGGGGTAAAGTCACTGGCCAAATAGGGATTGGAAGTGTATAGGACTAGGCAAGTGGCAACCTAGTGGAGAAGCTTGGGACACTGTATTATGAAAACCACAGGGGCGCAGGGGGCAGTTTATTGGGAGAGGAGGTCCCCATAACGGCTAATGGCACTCTGTCAGGGGTCCTGGAGGCTTTAGGAAAGAAACATTGTATGTGAGATTGTAAGGATTAGAAAAGATTAAAGGAGTAGAGTGGATTAAAATAGAGATTTACATAGAAATTCATTATCTTTATTTACCTGCCCAGAGTAAAAAAGGTCCTTAAATCTGTGTGGAGAAAAAAAGAATAATTAAGAAAAGAAAAATTAAAAGGTATTGATAACAAGACTGCTTCCAGGCCAGAACACTTGCTGCTTTGCACTGTGTATACAAGTCTAAACTTTTCCTTTTCTCCCTAGAAAATAAGTAATGAATACTTGTTTCTTAAATGTGCAGTTTTATTAAACAGGCACAATCTTTCCAGTGAATATTCACAAACAATGGAAATGCCTTGTGTCTCAGGGCAACCCAAATAGTCTTCAAGAGTATCTCTCACTAAGCAAACACTTAATACTTGGGTCCTCAATCTTCTGCAAGTACTGACCCAACTAGTATTACTTACTGAAGCTTTGGGCTCTAACTAGTCTTTTCTACTGGGACCTAGACCTTAACCTGGATGGTTATCCGGTTCTATGTGGCTTCAGTAGTCTATGGGAAGAGCACAAGCAGCACTATGCTCTATTACTTATAATATACAGTCATATATTTCCTGATCTCTAGACGCTAACCTCTAGAAAGCATCAATCGAGTGGCCTGCAGTTGGGTAACAGAATATACCTATAGAATTGGTAGGTAGACTTAGTAAACAGACAGTTACAAATATGTTGAAATACAACTGCAAATACATTAAAATGGAACAAAAAGGCAGTTACCTGTCCTGTACGACTGCCAGTTACAGTGTAGGAGTGAGGGAGCTTTATTCCTGTACATATATATACAAGCAACTGTGAGGATCAATAGTGCCACCAGGCTCCCACCAATTACGTAGGGTAGATATTTACTGATCCCTCCCGTTGGGTTGGCTGTTTTAAATGACAAGATACACATTAAACCTCTACTCATATAATGTTTGCCAACATGTTTTTATTGTAGTCAAATAAATGCAGTTAAAAAAGTTAATGTTGAGGTCCCTGAATGTTATAGTTGATAAATATATATTTAGACCCATGGATAGGAGTATGTAAATCTGGGCAACAAAAAGGACAGACACTGTCTGTACTCTAGAATAGCATATTGTGACTTTCCCCAAGTTGAAAGATAGGTAAAGTATAGATAAGTCTTGGGTAAATAGCTTAGATTCATTCAGAAAAAGTAGGGAAACTTTTAGTACAAATCAGGTTTGATGGTCCACATCCAAACCTACCAACCTTTCTGTAGTTTTAGGTGTGGGTAGGGTACGGCCAAACAAATCACCCAGATTCAGTCATCTGGAGGTCGATGTCTCTGCTCATCACAGATTTGTTCAGAGACAATGGAGAGGTAGAGTCCCCAGATGAGTTTACCACCTACAGGTCGCTGCTATAATTGTTATTGCCTTTGTGCACAGTTTTACTTATAGCGCTCTCCTGGTATGGTAAGAAGATTTTCCTAAGGGAATCTTATAACTGTGGCGGTACCAGGTCATGACACCAGTACTAAAACCATCCAACTAGGGATGCACCGAATCTAGGATTTGGCCTTCTTCAGCCGGATTCAACCAAATTCGAATTTGCATATGCAAATTAGGTATGTGAAGGGAAATCACATGCCATTTTGCCACAAAACAAGGAAATAAAACATTTTTTTTCCACTTTTTCTTTTCCCGTCCCTACTTTGCATATGTAAATTAAGATTCTGATTTGGTTCAGTATTCGGCCAAATCTTTCACAAAGGATCCGGGGATTTGGCCGAATCCCAAATAGTGGATTTGGTGCATTCCTACTTCCAACCATGATAGAAGTATCTGCACACCTATAGTATAGTTAGTGCAAGTGGAACCTCCCTGCTGATTTGAGTGCAAAAGGCAAGAATAGTATATTATCTTTGTTCAAGTACGTAATATTCTGACAATTCAGGTCCAAACGTTGATCTGAGGCTCACCTGCATTACATCTAAAAGGTACCCAACCCAGACTGAATTGAAGCCAAAATGTATCAGCCAATTTCAAACAAACCTATTGGGTAAAACCTTAGGTTTCAGGCAGTCTGTGCTAAGTACCCCCTAACTCTGTGCATAGACTGTACAGAAAGATAACATAAATATGTGTCAGCATAGGTATTCTGATATACATGTAGTTTTAGTATCAAAAGTCAAAATCTCTTATATAATCTTAGTAATTCAGATTTTTGGAAGCAGAAAGGTCTCCCAGTCACTTCCATCCAAGCCTACCTTTGCTTTAGCAGTGAATCCTTACCTGGCGCATCATATTCACCCTGTATGTAGATGGTTAGCTCTTTGCTCCCCTTCGTTACACTGACTGATAGAGCTGCTGTATGACAGGTGTAATTGCCAGAGTCCTGAGGCCGAGCTGATTGGATGGTGTAATGATTGGATGAATGAAATCCCTGCACATTGTGCCCATTTCTGTAGAAAGCAAACTGTAGCTCTGTATTGGCTCTGGCTGGATTAAGGACTGTATGGCAGGATATGGTCAGTAGATCTCCCTCCTGTAATGAATTATTATTTGCTCTGATCTCTGGCCTGGAAAACAGTTCTGGGAGAGATTTATTATCTAAATAATAGAAAATGAATGACAGAGGCACCAATATCTCTAACACCAAACTCAAGGAATATTGCAATATAAACTATGATAAAAGGAGGATATACCGTAATGCTGGGAATGTTGAACCTATTGTAAAAAACATTGAAGCATGCAGACTGGAGTCTGGGTATTATTTCATAAATTAATCAGTTGACCATTGTTTGTTGAGCACAAACTTAGAGCATAGATAACCAGTAAATATATATATATATATAAATGCAATAAAAAGCTCAAAGATAACATTGGAGCCAATGAGTTCTATGTACCCCATTGTATGTGTTGTAAAGTTTCATGATCAGTTTGTTTCCCTGTAGGTTTTTGGCCAATTCACGGGGGAACTACAGGCATAACAGTGTCTCTAAAGCACTTCAATACTGTAAACATTAATGTAATGTAATAATATTTATTATATTACAGATTTATTATATTACAGATTATATTGGATAACATATTGGACAGACTGGACTTGCTGAATAATCATTGAAGATGTTTCACTACTTACCTGAGCAGCTTCTTCAGTTGAACTGAAGAAGCAGCTCGGATGAGTAGTGAAACATTTTCAATGATTACTCAGCAAGTCCAGTTGTTTTATAATTACCTATACTAGATATCCCAGCATAGTTATTTCATTGTAATAAGAACGATTCAGTGAATTATATTGGGATATAGTGACCCTATAGATGTGATACTGAATTGAATATCTCTGAAAACATCAGTATGATATCCAGACTCGTGGTGCCATGGCAGGGTAAGCCCCGACCCTTGCTTCTACCTGCCTGTTATTTATTCACTGTTGAAATGACAGTTGCTGAGCAGTTATATAATGGAGAAGTAAACAGCAGACATGTTTTTTTTAGAAATGAACCAGCAAATAATGCTAAACATAGAGATTTACCTTGGATGGTTATGACTATTTCTTCAGATGTATAAGGAGAGTAATGATGTATTTCTGACGGCAGCAATGCTTTACATCTGTATGTACCAGTCATTCCCACACTCATATCCAATGTGACTGTATCATTAGGGGAGGATGATATGTTTACATTATCTTTATAGAAAGTTACTTCTTTTCTTGTAGCATTAGGAGTGTAACATCTCAGAGTCAGGGGGTCCCCTTCATAGACACTGGGGGGCGCCTGCAGAATCACACGATCTGGAATGAAGAAACAATGAACATAAATACATGATACAATGGGACTCATACAGACCAGTGCCTTTGTATTCCCCAGCAACGCATTTTGTACAGATATACTGAAATGAAACAGTGATGTATACACACAGTAGGATAACTGTCGGCTCAGGGGGTTATTTAGTAAAGTCTGAATAGTAAAATCTAGAAAACTCAAATTATTTGAGGAAAAACAAAACTTGGGTTTTTACTCGATTTATCGAGTTTTTTTCACGATCCAATTGATTCAGGTATTTTGTTTGTTTTTTTTTAAAAAAAATAAGGTTAAATCGAGCATGGGGGTTTGGTCGTGATTTTTTCAATCACTTTTAGTAAATTACCCTCTTAGTATCAACCACTACACTGCACTGTTTGTAAGAAATGCATAGATCTAATCAACATCAAATTCTATTAATATTTCCTTATATTAAATTACATGTTTTCAGATGAGAATGAGAAGTTGGGAAGTCAGGAAACTCACCATTTGTAACATTCAGTGTCACTGGGTCACTTCTCTCACTGGTTCCAGTTTGACACTGGTAATTCCCACTGTCCTTCTCTTCTGCATTCTCAATTCTAAAGTTCTGTTCCTCTCCCTTTATCCTCTCATTGTCCTTGTACCAGGAATATCTCTGGTTTAGTAGAGAAGTAAAACCCACATTACATATGAGAGTTATAGAGTCATGCAGAGATATTGTGGCCCAGTTTGGTGAGAAGGAAACCACAGGTCTGACTGCAGCTCCTGAAAATAGAAAGTTTTACAAGTTTATTTCACTTGGTGCACTTTTGACTATATTCTCTCAACTATTATTTAAATGAAAAAATGAGACTGTTAAATAACTGTAAATAGTCATACAGGGTCAGGATGTTTCAAATTTGCATCCAGCTCTTCTCACCATGCAGCACAAACTTGAGAAGGGAACGTAAGAACCTGCAACCCCCCCATCTCTGAAGTTGTCAGAGGGGGACAGCTCTTTAGGGGCTACTTCACCAGAGAGGGTGTAAATATCTGAATGGAGAGGGGCCTTGCCAGCATTTTGGCCTCCAACTTGTAAAATAAATATCAGCTTAATCCCACCTGACCAGCCCATCTCCACTTTCTGCAGCTTTCAGGCCAACCTTTTTCTGTGACCAGTAAATGTGATAATTCAGACATATACACCAATTCTCACCTGCGTTTTCCATAATTGTAACTGATACTGCTGCAAGAAAAGGAGAATATTATTAAAATACGGGTTGTATTGTATTTATATGTAAAAACATAATACATATTCACAATATTTGTCATAGGAATACGTACATGGAAATGTCTTTTTCAAAACAGAAAAAAAAGTGCATCGACCCAGTCCTGCACTGCTGATACTAGCGATGTGCGGGTCTGTTTTTTAACGCCCGGCACCGGCCCAGTTTTTCTAAAGATTGCCATGGGTTCCATTGCTCATTTATCAAAGCTTTTCTTCACTTTTCCTTTTGTTTTTTGAACAAAATGTATGGTGATTTTAACCAGGCAGAATCCAATTTATTCTAGCAAACAAAAACTTGCAACACTACTTGGAAATAAAAAGATGTGAGTAGTTCTTCAAGCTGACGGAAAATGTATCACAGCGCAAGTCTATGGGAAATTCACTTAAATCAAAAACACAACTTGCATAGGGCCAGATTCAAATCAATGAGAAATCATTGGAGATTTATCACTAGGGATGCATCGGAGCCAGGATTTGGTTCGGGATTCGGGCCAAGATTCTGGCTTTTTAGCAGGATGCAGATTCGGCTGAATCCAAGTGCCTGGCCAAAGCAAATCTGAAAAATCATGTGACTTTTTATCATACAAACAAGGAAGTCAAAAATGCTTTACCCACTTGCAGTACTTTCTCCCTTTCACCCCTAATTTACATATGCAGATTAGGGTTCAGTATTCACCCACATCTTTAACAAAGTATTCAGGATTCAGCCGAATACTAAAATAGTGGGTTCAGTGCATCCCTATTTAGCACATGAGGTTCAAACTATCTATGGAATTGGTACCTATGAAATTTACAATACTAATTCCTTTCTTCGTTTACCTGTAAAAAGGATTTTTTTTTGTTATGGGAGGTGCACAATGTTGACTCAAAATAGAAACAGAGGCTTCTGCAAAATAAATCCAGGTTTTTCTTTTATTAATACAATTAATTAATAAAAGAATAATTAATAAATAAATGTACATGTTGAATTTATTACCCCTTATTAAAAAGTGATTACTGTGTGCATTGTCCCACTGTCCCACTACCATGTGCAGAGGGTGCTGTGTGATATTGTCATCACTGTTATTCTTTCATATAACCAACAGAGGGTGCTGTGTGATATTGCAGTCACTGTTATTCTTTCATAAAACCAACAGAGGGCGCTGTGTGATATTGCAGTCACTGTTATTCTTTCATATAACCAACAGAGGGCGCACTGTTATTCTTTCATATAACCAACAGAGTGTGCTGTGTAATATTGCAGTCACGGTTATTCTTTCATATAACCAACAGAGGGCGCACTGTTATTCTTTCATACAACCAACAGATGGCGCTGTGTGATATTGCAGTCACTGTTATTCTTTCATATAACCAACAGAGGGCACTGTGTGATATTGCAGTCACTGTTATTCTTTCATACAACCAACAGATGGCGCTGTGTGATATTGCAGTCACTGTTATTCTTTCATATAACCAACAGAGGGCGCTGTGTGATATTGCAGTCACTGTTATTCTTTCATATAACCAACAGAGGGCGCACTGTTATTCTTTCATATAACCAACAGATGGAGCTGTGTGATATTGCAGTCACTGTTATTCTTTCATACAACCAACAGATGGCGCTGTGTGATATTGCAGTCACTGTTAGTCTTTCATATAACCAACAGATGGCGCTGTGTGATATTGCAGTCACTGTTATTCTTTCATATAGCAAACAGAGGGCGCACTGTTATTCTTTCATATAACCAACAGAGGGTGCACTGTTATTCTTTCATATAACCAACAGATGGAGCTGTGTGATATTGCAGTCACTGTTATTCTTTCATACAACCAACAGATGGCGCTGTGCGATATTGCAGTCACTGTTAGTCTTTCATATAACCAACAGATGGCGCTGTGTGATATTGCAGTCACTGTTATTCTTTCATATAACCAACAGAGGGCGCTGTGTGATATTGCAGTCTCTCCCCAAGCGAACTGTTGGTATAGGAATGATTAAAAGTGACTGCAATCTCAGCTACTGCCCGTGACTCGAGTATAAGCCGAGGTAGACTTTTTCAGCACATTTTGGATGCTGAAAAACTCGGCTTATACTCGAGTATATATGGTACAAGTTCCTTAAAAAACTCTCTGGGCAGATCACACTAAGAAAAGGGCAGGGGCCTTAAAGCTGCAGGACAGATTAACCCGTAACCCTACACAGATTTGTACCCAAAGCATTGGACTTCTCTCACCAAAAATTGTATTTCAGCTCTAGTGCTGACACACACTCCTATGCACTCGATATTTGCAGATTTCCGCCCATAGTATAATGTGCCTGATGGAAACAGCACTCCTGAGGACTGCTCTATCCTCTTCGCTTGTAATTAGGGATGCACCGAATCCACTATTTTGGATTCGGCCGAATCCACGAATATTTGGTGAAAGATTCGCCCGAATACCCAACCAAATCCTAATTTGCATTTGCAAATTAGGGACAGAAAAGGAAAAAGTGGAAAAAAAATTCTTTTGTGACAAAAAGTCACGTGATTTCCCTACCCGCCAATAATTTACATATGCACATTAGGATTTAGATTCGTTCGGCCAGGCACAAGGATTTGGCCGAATCCGAATCCTGCTCAAAAAGGCTGAATCCCGAACCGAATCCTAGATTTGGTGCATGCCTACTTGTAATCCAAGATGGCGTCAGTCATTTCTCATTTGTGCTTTCTACTGTGGAACACAAAGCTCAGGAATCTCACTGTTATTCACACACAGGATCTGCAATTCTTAATAATCCATTGCTGCCAATCTTTTTATATACTTTCGAGTGACAAACAATTATTTACTGCAACACATTTTTCCCCTCCGAGGCTTTATTATTAATAATCTATTGCTGCCAATCTCTTTATATACTTGCTAGTGACAAACAAATATTTACTGCAACGCGTTTCACCCCTCCTGGGCTTCATGAAAGAAAAACCTGGATTTTTCCAGAAGCATTGAGTGGAATGTGCCTCTGTTTCTATTTTGTTTCTACCTATGGAATTTGCTTTAAAAGAATTACTATAAAATGAAACAGAATGATACAGAGTGGGTGCTATATTTGTCCATCAATTGATGATGAAAGGCTGAGGGGTTCCAGATGGATCCCAAGTATCTGATGCCCCTAAGTAGAATAACAGAATAGAAATGAATATAGTAGAACATTTATAGGTAGGTAGGATTCACAGGGGAAATCGTGTACAGAAAAAGTGATATCAGGAGGTCTGATGTCATATTACAGGTAGGGATCTGTTATCCGGAAACCCATTATCTAGAAAGCTCCAAATGAAGGGAATGCTGTCTCCCATAGACTCCATTTTATCCAAATAATACAAATTTTAAAAAATGATTTCCTTTTTCTGTGTAATAATAAAACAGTAGCTTGTACTTGATCCCAACTAAGATATAATTAATCCTTATTGGAAGCAGAACCAGCCTATTTAATGTTTACATGGTTTTCTAGTAGACTTAAGGTATGAAGATAAAATTATGGAAAGATCCATTATCTGGAAAACCCCAGGTCCCAAGCATTCTGGATAACAGGTTTGTACCTGTACAAGCATAGGAGTTACGTAGGAACATCACAGTGTAACTCATATCAACCCATCACATGTTTGCTTTCCTTATTCACGCTTCGTTAAAAAACAAAACATTCATTAGTTGCTATAAATTACTGAACTGAGCAAAATTTCGGTTGCTTTGTTTCTATGCTAAATAATCCAAAATTCCACAAAAGGAAGTTAAGGGAGAGGAAGAGAAAATGTGGGGTTTTACCGAATAATATTTCATATTGTCTACTGTATCATTTTCTGCAGTCAAATCTGGCATTGTATGATCTGTTGTGCAAAACACAAGAATGTTGACTTAGATATTATAAAAATACACATCAGCCCTATAGAAATGAAGATACAGGTGCATCTCGCCATCGGAAGCCTCGTCTGTTTCTAAGAAATGAACAGTTTTCTTCCATTACAGGGTTTATATTTAGATTTTGCTTTGATCTTAGATTTCCTCCGTTGGAAACAATTCGCTAAAACTGTACCACGTTTCAAAATAAATATTCATTTTCATTTTACTTCTTACTTTCCTCATTCATAGAACAATCATTCCATCAAATTATAAGGTGGTTAATATTTTAACAAATAATAATAAAATACAGGTTAATACAAAATATATCGAATAAACGTAACAAGAAAATTGTGTAGAGATTAAATAAATAAACAAAAAAAACTGTGGATCCAGTGATGCTTTATATTAGATACAAACCAGGCATAATGTGTTTTAAAATCTAAATTGAATGAACTTTGTGATACAATAATCAGAGAGGCGAAATTGGGAGTTTAACATAAAACTGTATTGAGAATGTTTGTAGTTTGTTTGAGCTGATTCTTTTCTGTATAAAGTTGACTCTCAAAAGATGTTTTAAAATGTTCTTACTTATTTCTACAATATCTTATACTGTATAGTGTAAGTTGGTTTTCTTATCAGATATATTTATTTTATGCAAAAGATCATATTATCATTATCAATGAGCACGGTTCACATTGCTCTATATATTTTTAAAATGTTTTCTACTTTTCTTTTTATATTCTTTATATTTTAATTTAGTTGATAATTGACCATCCTGGCTGACCATTTGTGCAGTATATTAAAATGTAATACTCCAATCTATGTATACGGCAATTTTTACTGAATGCATCAGTCTGGACTGGGAGCTGAAAGGTTGGATACACTAAAGGGTTGGCCAGTGTATAGCCATTGTAAAACGTGGGTAGTGGAAAATAGTAAAAAAAAAACACTTCTGGATACAAAAACATTCCCATTGTTTCCCATTGCTGCTTGCACTACTACTTAAAACTCAACTTCACTGGATATTAAAAGCCAGATTTCATTCCCAATTTTTCCATTGTGGTCACCAGTGTTAGTTTAATTTACCCCCCAAAAACACTGATCACAAAAGCCATGAATAACCTGTACAATATGGAGGTTATTTGCCAAAAAAAAAACAAAAATAGGTTTGTTTTTTTGGTATAAAATCTGATTTTTTTGTGAAAAAAAATCACGAATTTTTCGGAATTTATTATACCCGAAGTCAATGGGAGAAGTCAAAAAAAATTTCAGATCTGCGCTGCGTTTCATGCAATAATCCGAAATTTTCATAGACTGCGGGTAAAAATTCCTAAAAATTCATGAAGTTCTCCGTTTTTGGGCAGAAATTCCAAAAAATTTGTAAAATTCGTATTTTTCATTATTTTTTCCGGCAAACAAAATTTTCGGAAAAGTGCATTAATAAATAAGCCAAAAAAATCCGTACGGATTTGGTCGGAGTTTTTTTCAGAAAATATTGAGATAAATTGGGACTTTGATAAATAACCCCTATATTCTTATAATACACAAGAGCCATGATTATCCTGTAAACTATATCCTTATAAACGCATCCTGTAAATTATATCCTTATACACGTTGATTAGTGATGTCATCAGTTATAATCGGAGCTTAGTGATGTCATTTCTGACACATGACTCTCTAAAACTTGTTTATTATAATAACTAAAATATCCCCTGTTGCAAAATATGGAAAATAGAATAAGTCACCTCAGAGGTTTATGACCTGTATAAAACCACTCGGCCTTTGGCCTCAAGCATTTATATGGTCATGAAACTCCTCAGTAACTTATAATATCCTTATATTTTACAAGAGGGGCTACTTTATTCACTATATAAACATTACTTATTGGTGACATCTATGTCTAATGTCTTATGAAATTTATGGATAATAAGTTAAAAAAAAAATAGAAAAGAAAATAATAAAAACTATTTAAAGTGGACCTGTCACCCAGACACAAAAATCTGTTTATATATATAGATATATAGATATATAGATATATATATATATATATATATATATATAGATAGATATAGTGAATAAAGTAACCCTCTTGTAAAATATAAGGATATTATAAGTTACCGAGGAGTTTCATGACCATAGAAAAACACGAGGCCGAAGGCTGAGTGTTTTTATACAGGTCATGGAACGCCGAGGTAATTTCTAATATCATATTTTCCAACAAGGGGTAATTTATTTACTTTATTTATTATAATACACAAGTTTCAGTGAGTCATGTGACAAAAATGACATCACTACTCATCGTTTATAAGGATATAATTTACAAGAAATTCATGGCTCTTGTATATTATATATATATATATATATATATATATAAAATCTCCAATCCATACGGTAGTACATTTACACTACTTATAATAAAGTATTTTTAATTTCAGAGCATTATTATGGGACTGACAATAAAATAGAAGTAAAACGGGTGCTACTTACGGAGAGAGATAATTAACAGCAGGACAGACATGTTGAGCAGAAGCAGGTAATGAGAAATAGGAACATTTGTAATGAGTGACGCCAGTGATACTCGGAAACCAACACCTTGTGTATGTGTGAGGCAGGACAGGGGAAACTAAAACCACAGTTTAAAGGGTTCTGCTCATCTCAGAGTGGCCACTACAGTAAACACACAACAAATACAGCTAATATTAGTCCCTGTGTACTGTATTATTAGCTTGGAATGGCTGGTAATATTAGATTGAAGTCTTTAAAGGGGAACCAAACCCCCTACTAATAAAAACCCCTACCCCCCCAACCTAAATACTCCCCCCTCCCTGCTCCCCCACAGCCAAGCTGTTACCTTCTGTAATTGCCCCTAATTGTTTACTTCCCGTTCGTTGCAGAGTTGGTGCAGTGGAGCTCACGGGCACCATCTTCTGGCTCTTCGTTCTTCTTCTGGTCTTTTTCCTTCCCTTTAGCAGATTCCATCGCTTTTGGGGCATGTGCAGTTGTCACAAACTGGATGACTGCTCCAACTGCTCCAACTGCACAGCCACCGATACTCCGCTCTCTTCCCGTGAGCTCCGTTACGCTGACTCTGCAAGAGGAGTACTCATCAGGGGTAGGCACTTGAGAGGGAGCTAATAATCAAAATTTTCATTTGTGCATAAATCTGCGCCTTAGATTTCTTTTTAACTTTTGATAAACTCACATTTTAAATAACATGAAAGCTTATTTATTAAAAAATCAGAATATAATAAACTTGACTGAATAAAATTGTTGAGAAAAAAAAACCTCCAAATTTTTTGATTTTTACATGCTCAAAAATCATTAAAAACTTGAATTGAAAAAAATCTCTTTAACCTACGACTCTGTACCTCTTTTTAAACCGTCCATAAAAGGTTCTTTGTGCTACACGTACATTGCAATCCCACACAGTTGCCTTGATCCATGCCACATACTTCGAACATGGAGCACCAAGGAAGCCATCGATTGTTTAAAAAAGACACAATTTACTCTTCAAAATTAAAAACATGTCAAGCATACAGGATTGGACCACAATACAGGCCGTCCACTTAATGCATTTTGTGGCACCTTGCCGCTTCCTCAGAAGGTTTTTTACTTCTTTAGACCTGTCCCAGAACATGCTAATTTCTTTGCCTTGTTTTTCACTTACTTTCCCTTTCCGGTAAAATAGGTTATAGGGCCTCCAAATTAAAGGGGTCAGAAACCAGTATGATGGCAGTTATTGTGAAGTATATATTTGTAACCCCTGCCACAAAGGTTTTGAACCCAAAGGAGGGTATTTACTAATTTTGGGGAAAATGCTTTATTGTGTTTTGGAAAAAGTAAATATATGGACATGTTGTGGGTATTGGCCCCTGATTCAAGCTCCTATAGCTTGACTACTGCTGGATTACATGTGAATTATGATTGTTTTTACAGCTTGATACTTATCAAAAAAATAAATAAATAAATAAATATATACATATTTAAATAAGTACCGCTGCTGGTTTGGTGACTTTAATCATTTTGCAGGTCATTTCTTTTACTAAACCCTTATCTTATGGAAGAGCTGTCAAGGAAGACACTACAAAAACATTGTGTAATGCTGTGTGATTGGCCCCAACCACCGACCCAGCAATGAGTGTTTGTCCTCGTCCCCAAGTGTCCAAAACACTATATTTGTTATTCATTCTGAAGAGATAAGGGGTGACCAGGATCTGGAAAGTGTGACTTTCAGTTGTCTGGTTCCTGTTTCAGCCAAAAAGAAATGAACTAGAGACTGAGAGATGTTCTGCTCTCCTTGCATGTTGTCAATTACTATATATATGTGACTCCAGGGTCGAACTGGGGGGCCCGGGGCCCACCGGGACTGCTGTCCAGGGGCGCCCCGCCGGCCCCCCGCCCCCTACTAAAACCCGTCGGCCCAGCCGTTCGGCACGCATGCGCAACAACTCAGTTCGGCGCGCATGCGCAACAACGCCACTCGGCGCTGCGCATCGCCGAAAATAAAAAAAAAATTTTCCAAAAAAAGGTTCTGGCCCGGCGGGGGCCCACGAGGGTCGGGGCCCACCGGATTTTTTCCCGGTATCCCGCCGGGCCAGTCCGACACTGTGTGACTCACTACCTGTCGGACCACTGAGAGATCTCTTAATGGAAAATGAAAACTGTACTGAATTTAGCATCTGTAGGGTGATAGGAAAGCTGAACATTTAATGGCAGATTTGTCAAAATATAAGTTTAGAGCTCACCAAATCTGCTCTGTTGTTGTTCCAGACAATTTACCACACAAGGAAACCATGAAACTCTTAGGGGGAAATGTAATAAAATTCACAATGAGAACAAATTTGTGCACAAATATCAATGTTGCAATGTGATATTCTTAATTGGATTTTTATTGCATTGCGAATGTTATTTGCGCGCACTTTTAAGACGTGCTTGAAGGTGACGTAAACTATTAGAGCCAAATTTACATTTCGTGCCTAGGGAGGCACTTACTCATAGGCCCTTCTTATGTCCAAATAAATGGTTTTGTATTTTTAATTTGCCTTGTTTTGGATTTTTGGGAAATCTCACTACATAATTAAATTTTTCCACTGATAGCATGCACCCTCGGACTGGGGTGGACAGTGAGATATATTCCCTTCTTTATTATTATATTATTCTTTATTATTATAATTTAGGTTTCCTTTTGCTATGGGGGCAAATTCACTAACCGGCGGAAATTCGCCAGAGCTGGCTTTGCGCACATGGCAACACTTCGCCAGGCGTAAATTCACCTGGACAACACTAATTCACAAAGATCCGAAGTTGCGCACAGGGTACCGAACGTTGGCGAAGTTGAGCTAGCGAAAATATGCTCAGCAGTTTGAAGTTACGCTGGCGTTGGCTAATTTGCATACGGCGTGCAGTTTAAGTACAATGGACGTATATGTAGCAGCAAATGCATTACACTACACAAGCCTGGGAAACCTTAATAAAATGATATAGAGTTGTTATAATGCCCTACACATGAGCCCAGTGTATAGTTTATGTGCCAAATGTTATCAAATGTAGGGGGGAAGGAGGGTACCCCAAAAACAATTTTCTAACTTTTTCAGCCTATCACCCTGTGAAAAGAAAAAGGCGCCAGCATTTTTTGGGACTTTTTTTTTTCAACTTTTGTTTATGAGTGTAGTAACCTGCTTGTGAAGACATTCTGCTGTTTTGCCATTGCTTGATGATCATATTCCTGTTCCTGTTTTTGTGCTTCCTGTTAAGCTGAGAGCAAGAATGGAGCAGGCCAGATCTACCTCCCATGTTCTAATAAATATACCAAAAGTTCCAGGGTGTATCTGACTACTTACCTGAACTAACACAGTAGAATCATTAACCCACTGCTAGCCAGCAGTTTATTACAATGAGGAACTCCTATCTACTCTATTGCACTTCGCCTGGTCTGAGGTGGTGAAGGCAAGTCTGGCGATAGAGGTAACGGTCAGTAAAATCAAAAACTTAGTGAATTTGTGTAGTAACACTCTTTCGCCAGAGCGAAAATTCGCCTGGCGTTAGAGTGCGAAATTACGCCAACGACCCTAAGTAAATCGACGAAGTGCCAAAATGACGTTATGCTGGTGAGTTTTCACCAGCGTTAGCCACTTCGCCCTTTAGTAAATTTCCCCCATACACTTTATACACTGCTTTTCTTTTTTCTTGGCACAGCAGTTACCCCTAAGTCTGTACACTTGAGTCCCTATGCTGAGGGTTGCACACCTAGGAATCGAATATTTCTGCTTTCCTTGTAGGTGCATCAAGCTGCTCACTAAATATATATATATATATATATATATACTGTATAACAGAACAGTGTCGCTTTCTGGTCAGTCATACAACTGCCAGGAGCTTTGACACAGGGTAACAATATTCCCCAACCAACTGTAATATAGGACCTAATTTAGCTGTCTGTAAACTTTAGGGGACAATAAAGGGTAACTAAATTATCAGTCCCCTACACATAGGGGCCAATTCACAAAGGGTCGAATATCGAGGGTTAATTAACCCTCGATATTCGACTGGGAATTAAAATCCTTCAACTTCGAATATTGAAGTCGAAGGATTTAGCGCAGATAGTACGATCGAACGATCAAAGGATTATTCCTTCGATCGAACGATTAAATCCTTCGAATCGTTCGATTCGAAGGATTTTAATTCACCGATCGAAGGAATATACTTCGATCAAAAAAACTTAGGAAAGCCTATGGGGACCTTTCCCATAGGCTAACATTGAGTTCGGTAGGTTTTAGATGGCGAACTAGGGGGTCGAAGTTTTTTTTAAAGAGACAGTACTTCGACTATCGAATGGTCGAATAGTCGAACGGTTTTTAGTTCGAATCCCTCGATTCGAAGTCGTAGTCGAAGGTCGAAGTAGCCCATTCGATGGTCGAAGTAGCCCAAAAAACACTTCGAAATTCGACGTTTTTTACTTCGAATCCTTCACTCGAAGTTAGTGAATCGGCCCCATACTGTACACTAAAGTGCTCTTTACGTTAAAATACTGAAACAATGTGTGTGTAATTATAAAACAAGATTATTTGACAAACAACTTTTTGTGAAGGTCACATTTAAAGTCATGTTTGGTTTTCATCGCTTCTCTAGTGAGATGTACAAAACAGGACATGCAGTAGCTCTAACTAAAGACTAACAATGAAAAGCTCACGTTACCCTTTCTCACTTATAACTTATTTGTTCTGGTCAAGACTGCACCTCCCGGCCAATAATGAAGTTCATTTTTCATAGGGGTGTGCAGATGCAGAGTGCAGCAGATACAGAGTGCAGCAGATACAAGTGATTCAGATACAGATAAGAGTTTCCATGCTATAGTCTCATCTCACACCTTTGCCCAGAGTCACACCATATACATTATATTTATATTCTCATTGTTTCCTTCCTTTCTGGTGTCAGTGTTATTGTAGCCCTCAGACCATTTCAGCTGTGGTCACTTAAAACACATTTGCCTGTTGTCTTATCTCTCTCTAAACCCAACACCTAGTACCATGCAGTTTTGCACCCTACCTACTGAAATGTCTACAAAGAATTCTAGTATATTTCACTAAAGATTCTGAGATCCAGCGGTAAGAAGTAATGGGGAAGGTTACAGCAAAAGCGATTCACCCGCTGACATTATAATGTTTTCTGCTTTCAGAAATAAGACTTGTACATAGACAATGTATACTCTGTTTAAAGGAGAAGGAAAGGTCTTTTTACTTGGAGGTGCCAAAAGTTAGGCTCCTCGGGCTTCTGTTTTTTCCTTGCGTGTGTGCAGTAGCGCGAAAAGCCAAACTTTAACGAAAAAGCTGGTTATTTCGTTCTACTGAGCATGCGTCTGCCCTGGGAAATTTGAAAACCGAAGAAGCAGGAAGGCAATCGCTCCGTGGTGCTCACTGGAATAACACCGGGCCAGTGCCGTTTTCTCCTAATAGGTGCCCGGGGTTTCAGGTAACTTTTGGCACCCCCAAGAAAAAAGACCTTTCCTTCTCCTTTAAGGGAATACAGCCCTATCCCATGTTTCCCTGTGGCTCCATATGCACCTTTAATCCAGGGCAGATTCTTGTCTATTTAATGTAGCCACTCAGCACATAGTATTCAAGATATTTATGTACAGTATTATTAGAGAAAAGTGTCCTAACAGACTTCTAGGGACAGAGTTTTCAAAAAGTAGATTGTTTTCTGTGTGTAACTAGACCAGTGATGGTTTATATTTATATTTATTGACTATACCATATGCTTAAAGGATACATCCTTCCCCCAAATCACACACTTCAAAGAGTGAATTTTCCCCATCCAGTATAACATAATAGAAGTACAAATGTGTTAGAAATAGGAATGTATGCTGTATTAGTTTATCTCTAGAGGAAACAAGAAAACTATGGGGTAAACTTACTAAACTGAGAAAATTCGCCAGCGAGGGCTTTGCAGCCATCGCAACTCTTCGCCAGACATAAATTTGCTCAGACAACGCTAATTTACTAAAATGCAAGGTTGCGTCCAGGGCACCGAACGCTGGCGGATTTTCGCTAATAGTACTTCGGCAATTGAAGCGAAGATGTGATAGCATTCAATTCTGCCTAGCGCAACTTCGTTAGAGGTCTTCGCTCAGGCTAATTTGCATACGACGGGAAATTATAAAGTTGAATGGACGTATATGTTGCAGCAAATACATTACATTACACAAGTCCAGGGAACCTTAATAAAGACTGACGAAGATCTATGCACTCCAATGCACTTTGCCTGGTCTGAGCTGGGAAAGTCAAGTCTGGCGAAAGAGGTAACGTTCAGTAAAATCCGCATCTTAGGGAATTTGCGGAGTAACGTCCATTCAAAAGAGCGAAAATTCGACTGATGATAGTGTGCGAATGACCACTGGCGGCTGTCTCTTTCACTAGTGAAGTTACGCCTGTGACCGTTAGGAAATCAGCTCTCTCCACATCTAGATATATTATTTTTTGAGGTCCCATGCTGTTATGTGAGACATGAATAGTATATGTAGTATAAGTGCCTAAGCTTAATAGCAGTGCCTGCCCACAACCAGAAGAAGCTGCCTATATATATATCTGGCCTAGGGCGGCAGGATTTTATGGGGGCGGCGTGCTGCCCAACCACACCCACATTGGTTCAAAAACACTGGGGATGCACTGGAGATCCAATCATATTTTAAATTTCCCATACACCAATCCCCATTGCTCTGGTCCAGATGATGAAAATTTGCACGAATAAAGAGGAAGGGACAGGGGTGACGAACAGCAGTGGGCCTAGGGGCGCCCATTATGTAAATCCAGCCCTGGTGTTTGTGGGTGAGTTGGTTACTCACACAGGGATCACAGCAAAGGCAGGGTATGGCGCACACACAGGGAGCAAAGGGCAGGCAGAGTATTGCACACACAGGGAGCATAGTGAAGGCAGATTATGGCACACACAGGGAGCATAGGGCAGGCAGAGTATGGCACACACGGAGCATAGGGCAGGCAGAGTATGGCACACACAGGGAGCATAGGGCAGGCACAGTATGGCACACACAGGGAGCATAGGGCAGGCACAGTATGGCACACACAGGGAGCATAGGGCAGGCAGAGTATTACACACACAGGGAACATAGGGCAGGTAGAGTATGGCACACACAGGGAGCATAAGGCAGGCAGAGTATGGCACACACAGGGAGCATAGGGCAGGCAGAGTATTACACACACAGGGAACATAGGGCAGGTAGAGTATGGCACACACAGGGAGCATAAGGCAGGCAGAGTATGGCACACATAGGGAGCATAGGGCAGGCAAAGTATGGCCCACACAGGGAGCATAGGGCAGGCAGAGTATGGCACACACAGGGAGCATAGGGCAGGCAGAGTATGACACACACAGGGAGCATAAGGCAGGCAGAGTATGACACACACAGGGAGCATAAGGCAGGCAGAGTATGACACACACAGGGAGCATAGGGCAGGCAGAGTAGGACAGGCAAAGTTTGGCACACTGGTGGATAGAGCAGGCAAAGGAAGAGCAGGATAGGAACCAGGTAAATCTATCAGGACAACTCTAAAATAAACAATATGTATTCTGCTGTCTGAGTGGTAAACAATGTGGGCACTCACAGTATGAGGTGTTATCAGTGCAGGGTATTACAGGTGTAAATAATACAGAGTCTTCCAGATGTGTGACAATACATGGGATTACAGGTGCTAACAATACAGGGATTTTACATCTTGAACCTGAGGTGTGACCATTAATTAGGCCAGTTAATGTCAGTTCTGCTATCCTTTAAAGTTTACAAAAAGGTAATCAATAGTGATGGGTGAATTTCTCCTGAAAAATTTGCAAAAAAATTTGAAACTTGGAAATTGACGCCACGTCCAATTTTGGACGCGCGTCTGAAAAGTCGGTTGCGTCAATTTTGATGCTGGCGTTAAAGTCAATTGGCATCCAAATAAATAGTGTTGACGTGCTGCGATTTTGACGCAAGCAACTTTTCGGACGCACGTCCAAAATCTTTTGACGCCGGCGAACTTTCGCTGGTGAACTTTTCGGCAGCAAAACGCAGACATTTGCCAAAAATTCGCACCAGCCGAATTTATTTGCCCATCACTAGTAATTAATCAAAGCAGCCAGACTTTACTGGAGGACCACACAAGTGAATGTGTCTGAATCTCCGGAGTACTGTCTCTCCCATTAGATATATGCGTATCACCCCCTTCTCTGCCCTTAGCGGAAATATGTTCGCGCAGTCTCAGCTGTCTGGCAAACCTATAGTTGTCAACTATGTGTTCAACAGGGAGGTTACTCACCATCGGAACGAAGCCTAAACCTCTGCGT
Organism: Xenopus laevis; assembly: GCF_017654675.1. Classification (NCBI taxonomy): domain Eukaryota; kingdom Metazoa; phylum Chordata; class Amphibia; order Anura; family Pipidae; genus Xenopus; species Xenopus laevis. Next base: position 126,279,914 of record NC_054385.1, on the reverse strand, counting down.
AGCACGGCCATCTCAGCAGGAGTTGGTGTGTAAGTTGACACACAATCAGCAGCTGCACATTTCCTAACAGCACGTCCTGGTGAGCACAAATGCCCCGGGTGTGGGGTATGTAACAGCCTTATCTTGGGATCAGGGTTCAGCCACCCCAGAACGGGCAAGAAATACACTATTAAGCATAGGAGGACGTGCACTACTACAATGGTAGTATATGTAATTAATTGCCCTTGTGGTCTCATTTACTGCGTTAAAACTGTGAGACCACTTAAAGAAAGGATCAATATGCGCAGGGCTGGTATCAGGGCGGCATTGGACCCTGATAGGAAAGTAGAATCTAATAAACAGGACATTGCCCAGCAGCCGGTTGCTAAACACTGGCGCGAGACTAGACACGATCCTTCACAATTCAAATGTTTGCCTATTGATCACATACCTAAGCCCCCCAGGGTTGGTGATATAGAGAAATTGCTGTTAAAACAGGAACCTTTTTGGATTTACGAACTTGATTGTGTGTCTCCCAATGGGCTGAATGGGCAGTTACAATTGAACTGTTTTCTGACTTAACACTGCAGGTTGTCTTTATGCATCAGTCCCCATATGTAATGCCTTATCCTGGAGTATTAACTTACTGTTTGTTTATTTCACAGAATCTCAGTCAAATGAATTCTCTTTTCATCTCTGTAAGTAAATGTTACTTTTTTTGTTCTGTATGCAAAAGGAAGTATTTTAACCAGTTTTTAAATACAGTGTTTCTTATTTGAGACATAGTTTTCTTTTTCATTCACACTAACCCTCACACAGTGCAAACACTGACACCCAGTGGTGTATCTGCAGAATTGCAACCTATTTTTTCAAAGGAAAATGGAAAGGAGAAAAAAACTTTGAATTTGACACTTCTGATTGGACTTACGACTTCACCCTGGGCCAGAATATACTAATGGGGGGTGGGTATTTACCGAAACGTTGGGTTGAGATGTAATTTTATTCACAATAAAAGAAAATATTCTTCGCCAACAAGACAGTGTGTGCTGATCATCCTTATACCATATACAGTATATAATGACGGCTCGTGTTTAGGAGCCGAAACGTCGAATAAACACTAAGAAGCTTTTTGCATCACAAAGACCCATGAGTGCAGACTCTTTTCTTCATTGATTGTTCCAGCACCTGGGCAGTGACCTAGTTCTCTGGGTGCACCAGGCCCACTCTTCTTTGTGTGTGTGTGTATATATATATATATGTATATGTGTATATATATATATATATATATATATATATATATATATATATATATATATATATATATATATATATATATATTGTGGTAGAGGGATGAAAACAATGTGGGAAAAGATGTGTTTTCCCTTTAAGTTCACCATAGTAGGAGAGGTAGGCACTACGAAGGGTGTTCATAAAAATAGAATAGGTTCTCTGTTTAAAAGCTTTGGTGGCCAGGTCCTGGAAGCTGGAGTATTGTGGAAAGAACAGGCAAGCCAGGTACTCCGATCCAGAAGTCCAGCTCATGGATTAGAGCTCACCTTTCACAGGAAGGCTGTCCCGTGGAAAGGTATTTAGGTCTAGTGAGGCTGTTAGGAAGGTCTCTCAGAGCAGGGCACAGAGTAGGAAGGACACCTGCCTGTGTGAGGAACTCCCAGAGGGACTGGGGGTGCCATTTGCTACTGCAGGGTACAGAGATAGGAGACCAAGTGACAAAGGGTCTGTCTGTCTGACTGAGGAAAGCCAGGAGGCTGAGCAATCCCCCAGGAGATTCGAGAGTACAGGGCTGACCCTTACTTATGTGTTTGCTTACTGGTAGTCCACAAGGGGCCCAGTTTAGTAAGGGAACTCTTCATGTGTAAAGGTAGCGCCCAGTGGGCAGGATTTATTTTTATTATTTGTTTTGTATCCTGAAATGGTCACCCCTGTGTGTAAATAAACTGCCTTCAAGAGAAGAGAAGTGTCTGTCGTGGATCCCGCAGCTTACAATATATATATACACATATACATATATATATATACATACAATGCACAAAGATGCCGGCACTCTCGACAACAGCGTTAAATGTGCCTGGGTGCAGAGTCGGAAGAATTCACATAGAGAACAGAAGATGAGCCGCACTCACAGGACTTAAAAAATAATAAATATTGATTTATTGAAAGTAAATGACCAACGTTTCGGCCTCCTCCAAGGCCTTTCTCAAGCCTATATATAGATAGATAGATAGATAGATAGATAGATAGATAGATAGATAGATAGATAGATATAATGCTTGTGAAGGTACCCGCACTCTTACTTGTTAATCCACTTGTGGGTGCTCGGTCAATTGTTGCATATAATCTTCAAGATGGACCTGCAAACCAAACATTTTCAATTCAATTCTTTATTTTAACATCACTCGTGTATCCAACGTTTCGGCCCTTGTTGGGGCCTTTATCAAGGACAGTACATGATAAATTTCGATATTCAAATTTTTAATTTTTTTCAAATTCAAATCAAATTTGGACTATTTCCTAGTCGAAATACCCAACAAATAAATTTAAATTTTTTTCATTCGAAAATTCACCTCGACCTTTGACAAATCTGCCCCTTAGTGTGACATATACACTGGATATACAGGGCGCACAGGGGTAATTACCCAGGCAGAGTGACTTACACATATTCATATTAATGTCAATGGGAAGGGACCTGTGGGTGATCCATGTGACGCAAGAGAATTTGTGGAATCAAGTTTATTATAAAACACCATAAAATTAAACAAAAGGCAAAACGCATTGATATTTATAAAAACAACTTTCATCTATTTACATAAGTGGTAGTAAATGTCTTCACTTATATTACTACTTTCTTAACTCTATACAGAATTGAATACCATTATTTAAATGTTCTGGTGTAAAACTGAATAGAAGGTACAAGTATTAACTCAGTAACATCCTATCAAAACAAGATTCATTGAACGATATTACATATGTGCTCTCAGCATAACAAAACACAAGAATAAAAGGTAGATTGTCACTGCACATACATTTATATTTACATGTTTATTTCCAAAACGTTCATTTAAAACATCGGACCCATGAAAAAGTGCAGCGACAGACATCAGTGGCGTAACTATTGGGGGTGCGACTGCATTCACATATCTTTAAAATATTAACATTTTACAAAAATTACAAAAATACAATTTTATGTCACATTTGAAAAATCTTTTCAAAATACAGTTGCATTTTATAAAAAAAATAAAAAAAAAACCAAAGTCATAAAGCAGGACAGTCCTGCAGTCTTAGGTTTTTACACACCTTTTTTTTCTATTACCTTTTTTGTGGAAAAAGTGACGCTTTCGGAGTAGTCTGAAAGTTAAAGGCACTGCTGAACCTGGACCACAAGTTAAGGTAAATGAACACCTCCCTAACACCGACTTATCTGAGTATCCAAACAAAATGAAGATCCACCAAAAGTATCTGGCTACTCACAAGATACTATCTAAAATGCAGAGTGTCAGTGGTGAAAAATGAATGGAAAATGTAGAAAGTCCTCCAGAGTGTAGGTTTATGGCTTTGTATAGAAATCCCAATCAGTTCTCTTCCACATTCAGAAAAAGTCTTTCTAAAGCCCTCAGAAGTGCATAACACACAATAAATAGTAAAGGGCCCCTGGAACACATAGGGGCAGATTTACATAGGGTTGAATATCAAGGGTTAATTAACCCTCAATATTCGACTGCCGCATTTAATTCCTTCGACTTCGAATATCGAAGTCAAAGGATTTACAGCAATTCCTACGATCAAACGATTAAAGGAAAAATCGTTCGATCAAGCGATTAAATCCTTCAAATGTAACGATTCGAAGGATTTTAATCCATCGACCGAAGGATTTTCCTTCAATCAGAAAATTGTTAGGAAGCCTATGGGGACCTTCCTCATAGGCTAACATTGGCCTCGGTAGGTTTTATTTGCCGAAGTAGGGGGTCGAAGTATTTTTCAAAGAGACAGTACTTCGACTATCGAATGGTCTAACCATTTTTAGTTTGAATCGTTCGAGTCGAAGTCGTAGTCGAAGGTCAAAGTAGCCAAGTATTTTTTCTTCTATTCCTTCACTCGAGTAAAGTAAATGGGCCCCATAGATAAAACTGTTTCTACACGTGTGTTATTTTCCCATTGCTAATGGGGGTGTTAAGTGATGCTGAGTTTGATCCCACCCCGTCTGACTGGATTATTGGGACTGGAAGTTCTGCACAGAGATTCCCATTCACTGCAAAGGAAAAACACAAAAGATGATTCTTATAAATATGTAGAACTGTGTTTAGTGGCATCACTTTTAATTACACATCAATAAGTGGACACATTATTATCACCAGTAAAGATTCTGTCTATGCCTAATAAATACAAAGTCTTGTTGTACAGTGTGTGTGTCTCATGGTTTCATAACAAAAGCAGGATTAACGTTAACTATTTATAGAGACACAGTTTTAATAGAGTGAAAGTTAGAGGGGTTAATTCTTAAACAGACCTCCCCTACACAGACTGCTTATATACTAATGTGATGGGACAGAGTAGCTTTGGTTATACTTCCTTGACCACGTGAGTAACAGATACTTATACAGGTATGGGACCAGTTATCCAGAATGCTTGGGACCGGGGGCTTTCTGGATAATGGATCTTTGCATAATTTAGATCTTCATACTTTAAGTCTACTAGAAAATCATGTAAACATTACATAAAGCCAATAGGAAGAGTGAAATCTTAAGTCTATGGCCACCTTAAGGAAAAAAGTTATACGTCGTACATATTCCTACTGATTGAAGCAACCTGTATATTTATATATTTATTATTATTTTTGTCCTTTTTTAACATCTTACCTTTCTCTGTCCAAATATTATGGCCTATAAAGAAAAATGTAAAACTGTTTAATCAATTCCTGCAGCTAAAAAACTCAAAAAACTACAGACAGAACAACCCACTATCCTTCTATTATATGTCACTGCTGCTTTATAAATACTAATAATAAACATAAAATAATGGTGAACTCACATTGATTTCGCAGTAATCCCCGAAAAGCATCTGTAGTGAGAAAAAAAAAAGATTTTCGAGGCCAATGAGATGAGCTGAAGGAAGTAAAATAGGAATAAATAGGAATGCGCTTCCTTCTTAAACCCTTACATTTACTTATAAGGTAGCTAACTGAAAAGTTAAGGAATAAGGTCACTTATAAGGACAGGTAACACCTAAATGCCGACTTGGCGTCATCTGGGGAATGTGACATTAATCTGCTATGGGCCCCAGTATCAAATGCCCTGTGATTTATTCTCTTGAAATAATTCAAGGTCTCTTGAGGTCTCTGATGAAGTACATAGTTACGAAACGCGTCAGACCATGTGTTAGCATTTCTTTTTTAAACTGATGTAACCAATAAAGGATGAATTTTTAACCAACAACTTATGAGCGATCCTTTGACTTTGGAGTGCGCCGCGACGACTTGGATGTGAATAGTTGAAAACGTCTCCCTTAGCGACAGACTCGGGGTGGCAGCACCGGGGTCACCCCATGGAGAGGGTAAGCTGATCCTTATGCATATTTATCTATGAATACAAACAACTGTTGGAAGGAACGTGGGATAGACTGTGTATTAAACGCAGGGCTCGGGGCAGGTGCACCCGGGCCAATTACCACCAACGGTGAGCGGATCTTAAACCGCTGAAATTTTTGATGATACAGGGGATCAAGCGGATAGAAATTATTTATACCAATTATAATTTCAAAATTGGTGTTGGGATATATATTTTGGACTGTTAACCTGCTATGGGCCCCAGTATCAAATGCCCTGTGATTTATTCTCTTGAAAAAATTCAAGTACTCACCATATACTTTCTGAAGTTCTCCTAATAGGAAACAAAATACAGACCAAATATGAGATCACCGGCAACATTCACTCATCAATCAGTATATGTTTAAAGACCACAAATAAATGAACACTCGTATTTCATGGCAATATTATCTGCAGTTTTTCCATACACAAAAAGAAAACTAAATATTGTGTCCCTCAACATAAATGGATCTGTACCATTCTACTAACATTTAAAATAGCCCAAAAGTAAGAAAAAAAACAAGACTATTATATTGTACTAATAATTATAAAATGTATGAAAATTTACTATACCAGGTTTTTTTGGCAACTTCCCCACAACCTCATTAATGTTTATAAAGATAAAAAAGAAAACCTAAAAATTGTCCACAATAACAATTTCCTTTGCTCTGCAATTTTGAGTGCACCAATAATTACATTTCATTGGTTTTGGAAATTGTGAAATGGCTTTAATCTCCAGCCAGAAGACCGAGAGCCTATTTATCGGGGTTGTTCAACTTTAAGTTAACTGTTAGTATGATGTAGAGAGTGATATTCTGAGACAATTTGTAATTGTTTTTTATATTTTTATTATTTGTGGTTTTTGTGTTATTTAGCTTTTATTCAGAAGCTCTCCAGTTTGCAATTTCAGCTATATGGTTGCTAGGATCCAAATTCCCCTAGCAACCATGCACTGATTTGAATAAGAAGCTGGAACATGAATAGGAGCGGCCTGAATAGAAAGATGAGTAATAAAAAGGAGCAATAACAAGACATTTGTAGCCTTACAGAGCATTTGTTTCTAAGATGGAGTCAGTGACCCCCATTTGAAAGCAAAAAACATAAGAAAAAAAAAATAATTCAAAACTATAAAAAATAAAAAATAAAGAACAATGGAAAAGTTGGATAGTCATTCTATAACATACTAAAAGTTAACGTAGAGGTGAACCAACCCTTTAAGTTCCCAGTGAATGTTTTCATTAAGAACGGACTGCTTTACAGGAAACCAAGCAACAGTTTTATTTTTGTTCTCATTCCAATTCCAAGTGCTTTTCCATGTGTGAAAGGAAAATTGAGGAGGGTGCTATTCTAAGCAATAATTTCAAGATATTAAGGGATACATGTACTGTTAGGCCACACGAGTAGATTCGAGGAGATTTAGTCACCTGGCGAATAATTGCCTCTTCTCCTGGGCGACAATCTCCCCAAACTGCCTTCGCGTGTCTTCACATCCACTATAATGAAAAGTCGCCTGCGCTAAAGCACATGCATCGCTTCATTTTGTGAAGTCGCCTGAAGTTTCCTCGTGAGAAACGGAGATTGTCACCCAGAAGAAGAGGCTAGGCGACTAAATCTCCCCGAATCTTGTGTGGACTAAACCTTAATATGAATGAATTGTGGTCCAACAGCGCCACCTGCTGGTCAGTTTCCCACCAGTCTGACCACCAAGTAGTCAAGGAAGTTGTCAGGAGAGAGAAAGAGGCTGCTCTGATGTTCTTCTGCTTAGAAAAGATTTGAGAAAGGTTTCTAATTTAATTCCTAAACAGAAGAACATCAAAATATAGATGCAGGGCCATCTTTATGTTTAATGTCTCTAGAGCACCTTCCAGAATAACAGCAGTTGTATATGCAGAGCAAACCATGTTTAATGCCACATTAAAAAACACCTATTTATTGGTTAAGTTGATTGACAAAAACGTTGAGAGTGAATGTAATTAACTTATGAATTAATTGGATTTTTTATATAATACTGGCACCAAATTAATTAAATTGATTGAATCTGGAGTGATTAACTTGTAATTTTATCTTCAGTTGTTGTTGGCGTTGTGAGTTAAACCTGAATAAAACAACGATACTAATTGACAAGTTTCTTTTCATTTAAAAACGTTTTATTGTGGGTTCTTTGAAGGTGAATGTTGCACGTGGCACGTTATAATTAACAGGGAGAAGTTAAACTTACCTAATCTTAACAATAAGCAACATTGTAATTTTATAGCCTGGTGTTATCAGCTTATCTTAAAGACTGCTAACAAAGTATTAAGTCGGATAAATCAAATACATATGGGTATCCTTTTCTAAACCATACAACAAATAGAAACTTAATTACCTATTATCATTGTGATAAATATTAAGGGAAGTGTCTGATATATAGGAGGTCTGGTGAATTGATACAGTCACAAAACAAGGTTCCTTTTCTTTCCTTTTTTTCTTTAACATTAAAAAACACAACAGTAATTGCAGAACGATCTTCATGGTTAGCAGAAAATTAAGTGGGTTTTTATTATGTAATTTATTTATTGGATTCTATTTATTAGATTCAATTTATTTTTAAACCTGTTAAAACCACTTTGATAATGTCATTTTTCCAACAAAGCCACATGATGATGTGTAGGGAAAGCATTTAATCCAGGCATATTTCCCCAATATATTTCCTAATAATTGGACTTACCATTTTTTTTCTGAAGTTCTCCTAATATTTTTCCTAATAGGAAACAAGGCACAGAGCAAAGTTAAAAACTCCAGCAACATTCATTCAATGTTTACAGACAACAAATAAATGCACACTAGTATTTCATGGCAATATTTTCTGCAATTGTTACACCCCCCCTCCCTGAAATCTTTTGCCCATCACAAGCAATCACTATTTAATTGCATATAGGTATCATGTTACTAAAATTACATTGCAGAAAAGCAAAAACAAGACTATGACGGCTGCAAGGATGCCATTCTTGATAACAAGAGTATTATATTGTAATTCAGGCATATATCTACAGGATATGTAACAGTATATAATAACAAATCAAGGGTTATTTACTAAAACATTTGCAAGTCCGGCATGCTAAAGATGTGCATAAAGGCCAATGAGATGAGCTGAAGGAAGTAAAATAGGAATAAAAAATATCTCCAAAAATATCTATTTAAACTCATTATCTAAACGTTGGCCTCAAAAACAGCACTATCAGAGGAACTGGATCAGTTTTAATAAATCATGAAACATATGTTAATGGAGCACTGAGCGAGAACACAAATGGGTGAAACAAATAATAGGGCTTATTTACAATGACTGTGGGAACAAATACAAGAGCTGGTCCCTTAGTTCTCATTCAATGGACACTTCTTCCCTTGTCTTGCTCTGGTCTGTGTATTCTGCCCCTCCCTTAAGGTGACCATAGATGTAACAATCATTCCAGCGACCAAAGGTCATTTGTTTTCAATTCAGACACTTTAGAGCTGAACCATCAAATATACAGCTAGAAACAATAAAGGCAGCAAACCCTGGCTGATGTTTGGGCACTATCATAATTTCCTGACCTGGCCAATTAATAGCTTGCCTTCCATCATACACGCACTGAATATTGTAGGAAACTTACATGTCTGATACATAAATTAGGGGTGGGGGCACCTACTTTTTATTTTTTTTTTTTATTATATTTATTTTTATTAGCAAATGTATTTTTTAATCCTGGTTAAACTACTGTGGTAATTATTTTCCCAAAAAAGCTATAGAATAATGAGTAGGGAAAGTATTTAATCTTTGTAGATTTCCTTATTGTTGTATTATGCGCTGCATTTCATCCTTCTTAAACCCTTACATTTACTTATAAGGTAGCTAACTGAAAAGTTAAGGAATAAGGTCGTTTATAAGGACAGGTAACACCTAAATGCCAACTTGGCGTAATCTGGGGGAATGTGACATTAATCTGCTATGGGCCCCAGTATCAAATGCCCTGTGATTTATTCTCTTGAAATAATGCAAGTACTCACCATATTCTTTCTGATGTTCTCCTAATAGGAAACAAAATACAGACCAAATATGAGATCACCGGCAACATTCACTCAACATTCAGTATATGTTTAAAGACCACAAATAAATGAACACTCGTATTTCATGGCAATATTATCTACATTTTTTTCATACACAAAAAGAAAACTAAATATTGTGCCCCTCAACCATTCTACTAACATTTAAAATAGCCCAAAAATAAGAAAAAAACAAGACTATTATATTGTACTAATAATTATAAAATGTATGAAAATTTACTATACCAGTTTTTTTGTTTGTAAAGTTAAAAAAGAAAAACTATAAATTGTCCACAACAATTTCCTTTGCTCGGCAATTTTGAGTGCACCAATAATTACATTTCATTGGTTTTGGAAATTGTGAAATGTGAAACGGCTTTAATCTCCAGCCAGAGGACCAAGAGCCTATTTACAGGGGTTGTTCAACTTTAAGTTAACTTTTAGTATGATGTAGCGAGTGACATTCTGAGACAATTTGTAATTGTTCTTTATTTTTATTATTTGTGGTTTTTGTGTTATTTAGCTTTTATTCAGCAGCTCTCCAGTTTGCAATTTCAGCTATATGGTTGCTAGGATCCAAATTCCCCTAGCAACCATGCACTGATTTGAATAAGAAGCTGGAACATGAATAGGAGAGGCCTGAATAGAAAGATGTGTAATAAAAAGGAGCAATAACAAGATATTTGTAGACTTACAGAGCATTTGCTTCTTAGATGGGGTCAGTGACCCCCATTTGAAAGCAAAAAAACATAAGAAAAAAAAATAATTCAAAACTAGAAAAAATAAAAAAATAAAGAACAATGGAAAAGTTGGATAGTCATTCTAAAACATACTAAAAGTTAATGTAGAGGTGAACCAACCCTTTAAGTTCCCAGTGAATGTTTTTATTAAGAACGGACTGCTTTACAGGAAACCAAGCAACAGTTTTATTTTTGTTCTCTTTCCACTTCCAAGTGCTTTTCCATGTGTGAAAGGAAAATTGAGGAGGGTGCTAATCTAAGCAATAATTTCAAGATATTAAGGGATACATGTACTGTTAGGGTTAGTCCACACGAGGAGATTCGGGGAGATTTAGTCACCTGGCGACTAATTGCCTCTTCTTCTGGGCGACAATCTCCCCAAACTGCCTTTGCCTGTCTTCCCATCCACTATAATGAAAAGTCGCCTGCGCTAAAGCACATGCATCGCTTCATTTTGTGAAGTCGCCTGAAGTTTCCTTGTGAGAAACAGAGATTGCCATCCAGAAGAAGAGGCAATTAGTCGCTAGGCGACTTAATCTCCCCGAATCTTGTGTGGACTAACCCTTAATATGAATGAATTTTGTTGCAACAGCACCACCTGCTGGTCATTTTCCCACCAGTCTGACCACCAAGTAGTCAAGGAAGTTGTCAGGAGAAAGAAAGAGTCTGCTCTAATGTTCTTCTGCTTAGGAAACATTTGAGAAAGGTTTATAATTTTATTCCTAAACAGAAGAACATCAAAATATAGATGCAGTGCCATCTTTATGTTTAATGTCTCTAGAGCACCTTGCAGAATAACAGCAGTTGTATATGCAGAGCAAACCATGTTTAATGCCACATTAAAAAACACAGCAGTACTTGCAGAACGATCTTAGCAGAAAATATAGTGAGTTGTTTATTATGTAATTTATTTATTGGATTCTATTTATTAGATTCAATTTATTTTTAAACCTGGTTAAACCACTTTGATAATGTAATTTTTCCAACAAATCCACATGATGATGTGTAGGGAAAGCATTTAATCCAGGCATATTTCCCCAATATATTTCCTAATAATTGGACTTACCATGTTTTTTCTGAAGTTCTCCAAAACCATTGGAGAAATTGCTACAATATTAGGAGTGGCAAAATCTACAGTTTGGTACAACCCGAGAAAGAAAGAAAGCACTGGTGAATGCAAAAAGACCAAAACAAGAAGAAAAAAAAGACTGCAAAAATACGTCCATGGAAGACAGTGGTAGATGATCACATAATCACTTCCATGGTGAATAGAAACCCCTTCACAACAGCCAAACAAGTGAACAACACTCTCCAGGAGGTAGAATATCCATATCTAAGTCTACCATAAAGAGAAGACTGCATGAAAGTTAATACAGAGGGTGCACTGCAAGGTGCAAGCCACTCATAAGCATCAAGAATAGAAAGGCTAGATTGGACTTTGCTAAAAAAAACATCTAAAAAAGCCAGCACAGTTCTGGAACAACATTCTTTGGACAGATGAAACCAAGATCAACCTCTACCAGTATGATGGCAAGAAAAAAGTATGGAGAAGGAGTGGAACAGCTCATGATCCAAAGCACATTTGGGAGGCAGTGGGATGGCTTGGGCTGCATGGCTGCCAGTGGCACTGGGACACTAGTGTTTATCCATGATGTTACATAGTTACATAGTTAAATTGGGTTGAAAAAAGACAACGTCCATCAAGTTCAACCCCTCCAAATGAAAACCCAGCATCCATACACACCCCCCTAACTACTTTTAATTAAATTCTATATACCCATATCTATACTAACTATAGAGTTTAGTATCACAATAGCCTTTGATATTATGTCTGTCCAAAAAATCATCCAAGTCCCTCTTATAGTCATTAACTGAATCAGCATCACAACATCACCCGGCAGTGCATTCCACAACCTCACTGTCCTGACTGTGAAGAACCCCCTACGTTGCTTCAAATGAAAGTTCTTTTCTTCTAGTCTGAAGGGGAGGCCTCTGGTACGGTGATCCACTTTATGGGTAAAAAGGTCCCCTGCTATTTGTCTATAATGTCCTCTAATGTACTTGTAAAGTGTAATCATGTCCCCTCACAAGCGCCTTTTTTCCAGAGAAAACAACCCCAACCTTGACAGTCTCCCCTCATAATTTAAGTCTTCCGTCCCTCTAACCAGTTTAGTTGCACTTAGTCTCTGCACTCTCTCCAGCTCATTTATATCCCTCTTAAGGACTGGAGTCCAAAACTGCCCCCATACTCCAGATGAGGCCTCACCAGGGAGCTATAAAGAGGCAGAATTATGTTTTCATCCCTTGAGTTAATGCCCTTTTTTATACAAGACAGAACTTTATTTGCTTTAGTAGCCACAGAATGACACTGCCCAGAATTAGACAACTTGTTATCTACAAAGACCCCTAGATCCTTCTCATTTAAGGAAACTCCCAACACACTGCCATTTAGTGTATAACTTGCATTTATATTATTTTTGCCAAAGTGCATAACCTGCATTTATCAACATTGAACCTCATTTTCCAGTTTGCTGCCCAGTTTTCCAGTTTAGACAAATCACTGTGCAAAGTGGCAGCATCCTGCATGGAACCTATAGTTCTGCACAATTTAGTATCATCTGCAAAAATAGAAACTTTCAATGCCCACCTCCAGGTCATTAATAAACAAGTTGAAAAGCAAGGGACCTAGTACAGAGGCCTTTATTAACCCTTCAAAAAGCTTTCCTACCACTGACGTCAGACTAACTGGCCTATAGTTTTGAGGCTGAGAACGGGATACTTTTTTTAATAGAGGCACCACATTAGCAATTCGCCAGTCTCTCGGCACTATGCCAGATCTCAATGAATCCTGAAAAATTAAGTAAAGAGGTTTGGCAATCACAGAGATAAAGCTCGCTAATTACCCTGGGATGAATACCATCTGGCCCTGGACCTTTGTTAATCTTAACATGCTCTAGTCTCTTTTAAATTTCTTCATATGTGAACCATGCATCATTAGTTGTATTACTAGAATTGGGACTGTTAAGAAGGAAACCTTCACTTACTGGTTCCTCATTTGTGTAGACAGATGAAAAATACGAGTTCAGAATCTGCGCTTTTATTTTGTTTTCATCAACCAGCTGACCCCCCTCTGATAGTAAGGGTCCCACCCCTTCCTGCTTCATTTTTTGCATGATTTATTGGCCTCCTTGTACCTTATAAATGTTTCGGCTGTACCAGCTAACTTGAAAGCCTTAAAAGCACGTCTTTTCTTACCAACCTCAACACCAAACGCTTCTATTGAACCAAAAAGGTTTTGCTTTGCAACGTCGTTCCTTGCTTACAAGTGGAATATACTGACAAGTATATTTATTAAGCAGCATTTTAAAGACTTCCCATTTTTGTTCTGTGTTTAACCCTGTGAAAAGCATTTCCCACTTAATATGTTGCAGAGATGCCCTTATACTGTCAAAGTTTGCACGTCTGAAATTTAGTGTTTTAGTTACTCCCTTATAGAATTGCTTCTGCAACAGAATCTCAAAGGAGACCATGTTATGATCACTATTCCCTAAATGCTCACCCACACAAATGTTAGAGATGAGTTCAGTATTATTAGTTATTACAAGGTCCAAAAGAGAGTTATTCCTAGTAGGTTCTTGAACGAGCTGGAATAAAAAGTTGTCATTCAGCATATTTACAAACCTACTAGCTTTTTCTGTCTTAGCAACCCCATTACCCCAGTCAATGTCTGGATAATTGAAGTCACCCATAGCAACAACTTGACCCAGCTGTGAAGCCGCTTGTATCTGCAAGAGTAGCTGGGCTTCATACTCGACACTTATACGAGGTGGATTATAGCATACACCAATGATAATTCACAGGACAGAAGCACAAGAATGAATTCTGAGCTGTTCAGAGACACTGTCAAATCCATTGATTGGGAGGCGTTTCATAATGACCCAAAACATACAGCCAAAGCAACCCAGGAGTTTATTAAAGCAAATAAGTGGAATATTCTTGAATGGCAAAGTCAGTCATCTGATCTGAACCCATTTTCACTTGTTGAAAACTAAACTTGGGACAGAAAGGCCGACAAACAAACAGCAATTGAAAGTAGAGGCCTGGCAGAGCATTAAACCCAGAATCTGGTGATGTCCATGAGTTCAAGACTTCAGCCTGTCATTGTCAGCAAAGGGTTTTCAACCAAGTATTAGAAATGAACATTTTATTTTTACTTTTTTAATTTGTCCAATTACTTGGGAGCCCCTAAAATGAAGTGACTTTTTGTTTAACCCACTGAATTAAAGCTGAAAGTCTGCAGTCTGAGTTGTTTCATTTAAAATTCATTGTGGTAATGTACAGAACCAAAATTAGAAAAAAGTTGTCTCTGTCCAAATATTTATGGGCCTTACTGTATATCAATACAAAAATGCTGTGAGGAATATTGTGGGCTATTAAGACAAGCTTAATTAATTAACCATCAAAGGCAATATTGCAGCTTCTTCATATGTAAAAACAAATATAAAGTAAGGGAATGCTTAAAGCATACAGCAAGCTATACCCAAATCTTTATTTATATATAGATATATATCTCTATCTATCTATCTATCTATCTATCTATCTATGTGTATATAAATATAGAGGAGCTCTCACTCTTTCTAAAACCTTGAAAAAAATGTTCTGCTCTAAGAATAAGCTGTACCCTCAATATTGTAGCAGTTAACTGAAATAAAGCAAGTTCTCATTTATAGATATAAATACAGTTATAGAGAGAAGAAATATTCTTTGCACACAATGGTAAGCTATGAGTCTGTACATGATCGAAGCATGACAATAATGCAGTAAGGTTGTATCTACAATTATCTAAAAGTTTGAAATGAAGTGACAAAAATTTCGAATGGCTGACTCAACAAGGAAAGAAAAATAAATTGTAGTAAATTGGGCAAAAAATATTATTTTCAGACTCAAGTAGGTAAAGACCAGCACTTTTTTATTTAGTTTAAAACAAAACAAAAAAACTCTTAATTTCACATACCACTTCCACCAAACATTTTGGTTCACATTAGGACCTTTAGCAATGATATTATTATATTGACTTGTACAAATCTTAAATACCCACAACTATTGTTCTGGGTATGGGTTAGCAGGGCCGCCATCAGGGGGGGGACAGGGGGACACTTGTCCCAGGCCCGGTGCTTTTTGGGTTGGGGGGGCCCAGTGGCTGTACTCACTCTGGCACGGACCCTGCTGTTGTCAGAGAGCTGCACAATCTGGTAGGAAGGGCGGAGCTGTGCTGCCTGCACGTTGCTTTACCCTCCCCTCCTTGGCTTCCCCTCCAACTTATCCAATCCCTATCCGGCTCTACAAATAGTGTAAAAGCAGGGGAATGGAAAGAAACATTCAAGCACAATGGCTGCGGCTCCGTCCTCCGCACCAGATTGTGTCAGCCTGCAGCATGTGCCTCCAGTACGGGAGCTGAGAGTGAGGGGTATGTGTATGTGTGAAAGAGTGTGTGCAGGAGGGCCTCCCCAATGTCTCCCCCAGCCAGTGCATGTGCCCCCAGTCGGGGCTGTTATGAGTCTATTATTTAATTGTGAGCTCTGTGTCGCTTCTAAGCTGGTTTGATCAGTATCTGATTGCTTCGCGGAGAAACACTTGGCACTCTGGACTAGGCTGGCAAGCGGAAGCTTGATGAAAGCTGGGTTGCTGTGCTCCCATGAGGGAGGCACCTGATTTGCTTTTGAGTCAGAGGCAATGCACATGCATCTATGCCTAATCATGCTTTACTTCCTTTGCCCCGGCCATTAGGCGACTGGAAGTTTTTTCTTTTTCCGGCTGCCAGCTGGAGCCTTACTAAAGACAATCAATGGCCTTGCACCGCACACTCCAGCACATTTTTTGTGTTTGGTTTGAGCACCCTGAATGGGGTTATAGTCCTTTGGCTAGACCCCAGGCCATGACACGCCCTGGGGGAAGCTTTGGCAGAACCCAGGGTAGACGGGACTTCCCCTAGCTTTGGCAAAGGGGAGTCCAAATGACCCCAAATCCCTTTGGGGGGACAGGGATGGTTGGCCCTCCCTAGCTTCGGCGAAGGGGGACCCACCCGTTCAAGCTGTCCCCTGGCGGTTCTGAGAGGCAGCAGCGACACTGCGACTAATCTGCCCTCAATAAAGCTGAAATCATTATCCTAAGCCCCTAACTGCAGAAAAAAGTCATTCAGGAATTCAAACTTCTTGTTTTCTTTTTTTTTTAGAAGATCTTCTTTGCATTCCGATGGAGATCTGGGGGCAGGCGCAGAGCACTCTCACCATCCATAGAAACAATCACATGTTACAATCACATTGGGAGACATATCGTATCATCGGTCATATCGTAGCGCGATACGTGCTCATCGGCCTCAGTCGTGATCAGATCAGGGATCACTTGTAAAGTCTCACTTCTCACTGACAGCAACTTCCACTGATACACACAGACTGCCTGCACCTTCCCCTCCTGTTAGTATTGTACTGCATGGCACTAGAATTCCGCTACAGATCAGATGGGGGGGTTCAGCTAATGCCCAACTGTAACCTCTTCACTACTGGGGGATTTTGTCACAGCTAATAATGTAACAAAATAAAAATTCTATTTGTAGCTTGAAGCAATACTTTATAGGCCCCTGCCACAAATGTTTTTTTTTTAAATTCTATGGGGCCCCAATTTTTTTTTAACTTGTAAGGGGGGCCCTGGCGCCAATGTTTTTTTTCAACTTATTTGGGGGCACTGGTCACCATTTTTTTTTAACTTGTAGGGGGGCCCTAACCACCAATTTGAAAAAAAAAACTTTTATAAGGGGCCCTGGCACCAGTTTTTTTAATAACTTATAAGGGGGCCCTGACCATCAATAGCTTTTTATAACTTGTGTGTGGGGGGGGGATTACTGTGTTTAGCGCTGATGTCTTTGTTGTTCCTTTAACTGTGGTGTGAAGAGGGCAGGATCTAGGGTGGGTGTTGTTGTACGGGATCCCGTGATTTCTAATGGCGGCCCTGTCGGTTAGGGGTAAATGTAGGAGGCAAACTGGAGACATATTTAGAGGTATTTTCCCCAACTGTCCTCCCGGATGAAATAGAGGCAAGGTAGGGGGTAGGAATTTGTTTCATTTGGTCTTGACAATGAAAAGTTTGGTGTGCTAGTGTGCTTACAGCAAGTTTTTCACAACCTGCTTTACTTTGCAGTTTTCCCTCTGTTTGAGGGGGTGGGGTTTGATTAGTTGCACCTGAACAGACTGTATAAATAGAACCCCTGGGACTCCAGTGAGTCTGTTTGAATCAGGCTGCTGACTGGAATAAAGCAATTTAAAGCAAACAAATCATCTGAAAAGGATAAGTATTTATTAACTGCTATTTTATATTAAGTTTTATATTTAACTACTGTGGTTTAATTTTTTAAAGGTTTTTTTTCTGTCTTGGGTGCTAAACAGCAAAGTTTGGTGTGCTAGTGTGCTTACAGCAAGTTTGTCACAACCTGCTTTACTTTGCAGTTTTCCCTCCGTTTGAGGGGGTGGGGTTTGATTAGTTCCACCTGAACAGACTGTATAAATAGAACCCCTGGGACTCCAGTGGAGCTTGCTCTGTAAGTGTTTGCTCTGTAAGTGGGGTTATAAACATCGAAGTTAAGTGGGGGATCTGTAAGTGGAGTTATAAACATCGGAGTTTAAAACTAAATGAGGTTCAAACTAGGTCAAAAGTTTGTTCTAAACCCTAATTTTTATTTTATATATTTATTTTTATTTTTTCCTGTTTTGATCTGTAACTGGGATAATGAGTGCTAGCAAGATTGAAGGTCTGACTCAGTGCACAGTCTGCCATATGTATGCAGATTTGGAACAAGAGATCCACAATACTTACCTCTGTGGTGGTTGTCAGCAAATTGCCACTTTGGAGGCTCAAGTTAGAGAACTAGAGCAACAAATTGCAACACTGCGGTCGATTGACAATCTTGAAAGGAGTCTTTTGCTCACTGAGCAGGACCTAGCGGGGTCAGATAGTTTGGGGGGAACAGAACAGCAGCAGCATATTGAGGCAGCTAGCTGGGTGACAGTTAGAAAATCTAAGGTGGGCAAAAGGAAAATGGAGGCTGATCCGGAGATTATACATCGCAACAAATTTGCCAGATTGTGTGAAGATGATGGGAGTATGAACTCTGGATTGGCAATTCTAGATGGGGCTGATCTCTCTAACAGCCGGGAGACCAGTTTCTCTAGTAGTGGTGGGGAGGAGAGTAGAGTCAGGCCTAAGCAGATTGTGGTTGTAGGGGACTCAATTATTAGGAAAGTGGATAGGGTAATTTGTCGTCCGGATCGCTACAACCGAACAGTTTGCTGTCTACCTAGTGCCAGGGTTCGGCATGTGGTTGATCGGATAGACAAATTGTTGGGTGGGGCTGGGCATGACCCAACTGTCTTAGTGCATATCGGTACTAATGACAAAATAAATGGTAGATGGAAGACCTTAAAGAATGATTTCAGGGATCTAGGCTCTAAAATCAAGGAACAGTCTTCCAATGTCATTTTTCTGAAATTTTGCCTGTGCCACGTGCAAGTTTAGGAAAACAGCGGGAGTTTAGGGAGCTAAATGTGTGGCTCAAGTCTTGGTGTAGGAAGGAAGGGTTTGGGTTCATAGAGCACTGGGCTGATTTTTCGTTGGGGTACAACAGTCGTGACGGTTTGCACCTCAATGGAAGGGGGTCCGCGGTGCTAGGGGAAAGAATGGCTAAGAGGTTGGAGGAGTGTTTAAACTAGGCAAGGGGGGGGTGGGTGAGATAAAGAATTATGGGGAAGCTAGGGTAGACAGGGCAGTGGGGTTAGTAAGGGGTCATGGGGGAGGAGTGAGGGGGGCATACAGTTTACAGCTAAGGAGGTCCCTCTGTTACAAGGAAAACAGAATAATACTAACTTAACATATAATTCTCCACTAAGTAATGCAATTTCAAAAGTAAAAGTAGTAACCTTTGCTGTATGCTGCAAATGCATGGAGTTTGTCAGGTAAAATGGGAGACCTAGAATTAATTGCATGCTCTAAAAATTATGATATAATTGGTATCACTGAGACCTGGTGGGATGAAACATGTGACTGGATTGTGAATTTAAATTGTTACACCCTTTTTAGGAGGGACAGAGGGATTAAAAAGGGTGGAGGAGTGTGATTGTATGTAAAGCCTGAATTAAAGCCATGCGCTAAAGAAATAACCATAGCTGGCACTGGTGAGGGTGTAGAATCACTCTGGGTAGAGATTTTGACTGGGCAAAAGTTAACAAAAATAATTATCATTGGTGTATGCTATAAACCACCTTGTATAAGTGTCGAGTATGAAGCCCAGCTACTCTTGCAGATACAAGCGCCTTCACAGCTGGGTCAAGTTGTTGCTATGGGTGACTTCAATTATCCAGACATTGATTGGGGTAATGGGGTTGCTAGGACAGAAAAAGCTAGTAGGTTTGTAAATATGCTGAATGACAACTTTTTATTCCAGCTCGTTCAAGAACCTACTAGGAATAACTCTCTTTTGGACCTTGTAATAACTAACAATACTGAACTCATCTCTAACATTTGTGTGGGTGAGGGGCATTTAGGGAATAGTGATCATAACATTGTTGGCAGTGGATGTGATTTACTTAGACTTTGCTAAAGCATTTGATACAGTGCCACACAGAAGGTTACTGGTTAAATGAAGGAATGTTGGCCTGGAACATAGTATTTGTACCTGGATAGAGAACTGGCTAAAAGATAGACTACAAAGAGTGGTGGTAAATGGAACATTTTCTAATTGGACCAGTGTTGTTAGTGGAGTACCGCAGGGCTCTGTACTAGGTCCCTTGCTTTTCAACTTGTTTATTAATGACCTGGAGGTGCCATTGAAAGTACTGTTTCTATTTTTGCAGATGATACTAAATTGTGCAGAACTATAGGTTCCATGCAGGATGCTGCCACTTTGCACAGTGATTTGTCTAAACTGGAAAACTGGGCAGCAAACTGGAAAATGAGGTTCAATGTTGATAAATGCAGGTTATGCACTTTGGCAAAAATAATATAAATGCAAGTTATACACTAAATGGCAGTGTGTTGGGAGTTTCCTTAAATGAGAAGGATCTTGGGGTTTTTGTAGATAACACGTTGTCTAATTCTGGGCAGTGTCATTCTGTGGCTACTAAAGCAAATAAAGTTCTGACTTGCATAAAAAAGGGCATTAACTCAAGGGATGAAAACATAATTCTGCCTCTTTATAGGTCCCTGATGAGGCCTCATCTGGAGTATCCAGTGCAGTTTTGGACTCCAGTCCTTAAAAGGGATATAAATGAGCTGGAGAGAGTGCAGAGACTAAGGTGCAAATTCCCTAAGATTCGTAGTTGCGCCAGGCGTAACTTCGCCGCACTTTGCCAGGCATAGTTTCGCTAGCGCTTCGCAAATTTACTAAAATCCGAAGTTGCGCTCAGGGGTAGCGTAAGGTTGCGAAGTTGCGCTAGCGTTGATTCGCTAAGTGAAGCGAAGTTACGCTAGCGAAGGCTAATTTGCATACGGCGCGAAATTCAAATTTCAATGGAGGAATACGTATCAGCACTACAAATGGCTAGAAAACCTTCAAAACCTCAAATAAAAATTTTATTTTGCCCTACACATGTGCCCACTGTATAGTTAAGTTGCCATGAGTCAGGAAATGTAGGGAGGAAGGAGGGGAGCCCCAAAAAATTTTCGATCTTTTTCAGCCTATCACCCATAATGTAGAAAACACACCAGCGTTTTTTGGGACTTAGAAAAATTTTTGACTTTTTTTGAAGCAATCCCTATCTACTCTATTGCGCTTCGCCTGGTCTGAGGTGGCGAAGGAAGTCAAGCGTAAAAGGTAGCGTTCAGTACACTACTCGCGTTGGTGAATTTGCGTAGTTTCGTCGCTAGCGAAACTTCGCCAGGCGTAAGAGTGTGAAGTAACACTAGCGAAACTACGCCAGCGTTCGTTAGTGAATTTGCGCAGTAACGAAAATGCCAAACGCAAGCGAAGTAACGCTAGCATTCAGCGCTTTGTGAATTTGCCCCTAAGTGCAACTAAACTGGTTAGAGGGATGGAAGACTTAAATTATGAGGGGAGACTGACAAGGTTGGGGTTGTTTTCTCTGGAAAAAAGGCGCTTGCGAGGGGACATGATTACACTTTACAAGTACATTAGAGGACATTATAGACAAATAGCAGGGGACCTTTTTACCCATAAAGTGGATCACCGTACCAGAGGCCTCCCCTTTAGACTAGAAGAAAAGAACTTTCATTTGAAGCAACGTAGGGGGATCTTCACAGTCAGGACAGTGAGGTTGTGGAATGCACTGCCGGGTGATGTTGTGATGCTGATTCAGTTAATGCCTTTAAAGGGGAAGGAAACCTAGTTGGCGCAAACTTTTAATTAAAAGTAGGGAGGGGTGTGTGTATGGATGCTGGGTTTTCATTTAGAGGGGTTGAACTTGATGGACTTTGTCTTTTTTCAACCCAATTTAACTATGTAACTATGTAACTATGAACATATTCAAGGACTAACCTTTTGGCCAAGACAATCAACTGATATTTTTTGTTGAAAACATGTCTATCCTACCTGCAATAGACCTGTCTAACTGACCAATTGGACTGTACCACTCCACAGTATGGGAGAAAACTCACAGGCCTGGCCATGGGCTTTTCAAGGATGCTCAGATTTTTCAGACCATTTGTCTGCAAACATGATTGGTCAGATACATACGTGGGCCTATAACTAGCACTGCCTGGGAACCAATCATATTCTATAGCAGTGATCCCCAACCAGTGGCTCATGAGCAACATATAACTCACCAACCCCTTGGATGTTGCTCCCAGTGGCCTCAATGCAGGTGTTTATTTTTGGAACCCTAGCTAGAAGGCAAGTTTTAGTTGCATAAAAAAAAGTTGTACGGCCAAACAGAGGCTGCTATAGGCTGCCAGTCCAAATAGAGACTAACAAGTAGCTAATCAAAGCTCATATTTGGAACCCCCCAGATGTTTTTGCATTTTTGTGTTGCTGTCCAACATCTTTTACATTTGAATGTGGTTCACTGGTAAAAAAAAAAGGTTGGGGATCCATGTTCTATAGTGTCTGAGAACTACTCACCCAGTGAAATTAACTTGACTCATTTCCCAGTGTAGCAAGTTAGAAAAGACTTTCTGCCCACCAATATGTGTAAGGGTAAGAAGGGGGTTTACACCGTTACCATGGAAACCCAGCTTGATCCAAGGATTGAAGTCCAGACTCTTGATTATAAAACAAACTTGAACTGTTTATTTGGTACACTTCCTTGACATCGGTTGAACTCTTTCTCACATCAGGGCATACAATTATTCACTCCACGGCAATAATACACTTCTCCTTTGCTGGCTAAGCCGACACTCCAAATGTACAGAGGTTTTTCAAAAACCTTTCGAAGGACATCCCTTTCCAGGGTTACTCACCACCTCCCTGCTTCAGCCGGGCTGACACCACACCAGTGCACCACTGACCTTTCAGGGTAGGACTTTTCTCATAACACCTTCCGGTCCTACCAGTCCAGCATACGACCTATGCCCCTCTGGCCTACTCTGGGTAGAACTTTTTCTTTTCCCCCTCCTTCAGGATGTCCTTTTCCTATAACTTCCACTTTCACCCTAACTGGCTTAGCCTTGGCACATATGCCACTACCTCCTTGTTGGGGTCTTAACTACCCATGCTAAATAGTCCTGACTATCTGGAATACCTAGTATTTCGCTCTTGTGCCCTATCTCTATCCAAATACGTGTGTACATCCCTTTGGGTGTGTCTCCCCTTTAAATACCTTCTTCAATTAAACACTTCCCTGACACTTACTGTTCATGTGCTGCTCTTCATTCTGTGCATGTGCTTTCCCTCCTGAACCATACGTTCGACTCCACTGCCACCTTGTGTAGTTTCTAGTAATTACATTCAGATATGTACAACAATTTCCAAGTACTCCACACTCTGCACAATTCACAATCACATTTCCATTTAACATTCTGCCAATCACATATTTTACATAACTTCCATTCAGATGAACATTCAACACTTGATCACCCTCTTACATATGTATCAGTGCCACACTTGTGATCATTGCAACAAAAAAAGTCATGAAATTATTTTGTGTTGCTTTACTTTCATGCAACTCGTTACTCCCTTTGTATCAAGATTTCACTGGGCCCAGAACAACAGTCCTAATTCCCCATCGGATGGGGGCCCTGCACATGGATACAGATATATGAAACAGGCTTCACCAAAACAGACAATATCCCACAGAATAAAAAGCATCTTTGTAAATATATTGTATGTTGTATTAGATCCACTACAAATATCTACTTTACAGGCTTGGTGCAAAGGCTCATTCTCAATAACCTAATCCAAGTTTTACACCCGGAGTTACTGACCAAAGGCAGGAGGGTGTGTGTAACGGTTATACTGGCTGGATGTGATCTGGGATTGGGTTTGAGAGGGGGAGCAATAATAACAATTTATACATAAATATTGAATTTCTACATATCATGATTATCAGGCTGAAAGGAATCTCTTTAGGTACTTACTATGACTCTTTAAGAGAAGGCAAATACATCCAAGTGTAACAGCCAGACAAGACCAGAATAAAATGTAGCGACTGTACAGATCCCTGCAGGTTTGTGGCTGTCCTTTTTCTATATGGGGAGAAAAAAAGCAAATCATTTATTTCAGACCCAGGAAACTAGAACTATTATCTCTCACATGGGGAGATACTGCAAAATCTGGAGGATGTTTCATTTTATATATAAATATCAATTCTTCGAGGAAAACCAAAATTCACCCTTACCCTTTCCACCCTTGTTTGAAAATCAGACATGAAGAAAGAATATATACAACGATGATTTACATGAATAGCTTAGAAGCCAATTGGCAAAGCAATCAATAAGAGTAACTCAAATAGACTGGTGAGAAACAAAATGGAAACAACACTGCACTGGGGTAAAATACACAAAATATACACCTCAATCACACACAAACAAAACACACAAACAAATGTATCTCTGAGGGTTTACACATTATGGGAATGTCGTTTTTTGTTGTGTTAGTCAAGCAAAATAAACTTTACTTACACTATATATATTATTGAAATCTTGTTTCATTCAGTCTTGGAATTCACAGCCACAGCAAGTGGACAGGAGCCATTTTGTAAATACTGAGGCGCAGAGGCGGGACAGACAATGTACGATTGACAGCTGAGATTTTTTAATACCTTTATAACAGGTATGGTGTTTTAATGAATAAATAATTTGGGTTTCATGTTCATTAGTTTTTATCCTGTCGGATGACAACACAGCATTCAATGTTCTCATCAGACAGATGGAAAATGTTATATGTAATTTATGCATTCGGTTTTTCTATCAGTCTATTATATTTCTGACCCATGCAGCTACATCAGACTTCAGATCCAACACCATCCTACAAAAGCATTTGTTGAGTTTAGCCCTAATAAGGCAAAGTCTGATGATTGTCAGCGACTCACCTCTGATCTGCATGGAGAATTCATTGTTCTGATTTAGAGAATTAGAGACAGTGCAAGTGATATTTGAAGTAGATGGTAGATTGATAATACTAGTGATACAGTACAAACTCTTCTCATCTCTGTACAATCTTTCCATTGATGGGATTATTTGCTTTCCCTCGTTATCTGTCCATGTCAAATGAGGTTTTGGCAGCCAGTCACAGGATTCACAAAGGAGCGTGTCATTGTTAATTTTGGAAATGTTTGGGCGAGTTCCAACAGCTGAAAAACAGAGAAATAGGATTAGTGCTTTAACTGTACCATTTGGTTACCCATAAGACACAGCAATAACACAGTACAGCCTAAACAGCTTCATTTTCCATTTTTCTTGTGGTTTTAGGATGTAAGAAAACACTGTAAAAATAGATCAAGTCTCACAGTTCAGGGGAGGTGTCCAACCCCTTGGATTTCTTTTTAAATGAGCTTTATGTGCTTTTTTTCCCTTTCGATCACATGACTTAGATATCCTTATAACTAGGGGAGGGGATCACCCCCTTCAACTCTGGTGATGGGAATGGGGACAATAATCACAGATGCTGCTCCGGGTGCAACAGGAATTCAATGGCAGGTGTCAATCACAAACCTTTTCATTATGATTTAGATAGTGGAGTAGATGGGAATCAAAATATAAACATGGGTGGTAAGTTATGATCTCCGATCCCTGTTGGTGGCCTATGACATTCACGGACACAGTTTTAAATAATGAACTTTCTTCTGGCGTGGGAAGAATGCAAGAATACAATCCACTAATCTATCTCCTCAAGGGAGAACTTTTGGTCATAGAACATTGTTAAGAATGGACAAAGATGGTCTTAGATTATTATTTTATTATGGATTTTTATTTAATTTACCCTTTCATAATTAACTCAAGTATACAGTACTTATACATCCAGAAGATGGAAGATTTGCAAAATCAGCCAGACACCAAAGTAACATTTACAGTATCTGGCAACATACTACATTACTTTTGGCTTATCTTTTCTCTTCCGGAAAAAAAAACCTTTCCTCTTTGTGTATCTAGCCACATTCCTAAAAATGTTATTCTTGGTGCTGGAAGAAGAGCTGATTTCTCCTAGTTTATGAACCAGTCTAAGGATTGTAATATTCGTAGAACAAAAGATAGATGTTCCTTTAAGATAGGCAATCATCGAGCAAAGGAATGATTGACACCGACCTTTCCCTCAAGAAAGCTGCAACTACACCATAATCTTGGGGAAAACTCGGGGAGCATTTGAAATCCCAAAAGGGAGTGCTGTGAACTGTAGATGTTCCACTGATTGATCGACCTTATATGGCCACTCTTAAATATTTTTGACAAGGTCTTGATAGTTCGATATTTCCCATTTGGTTTGGGGATGAGAAACACAGGGGAGTAAACGTCCAAAAACTTCTTCTGAAGGAACTGGAACAAAAACCTTTTGCTCCTTGAACTCTTGCATTGCTTTTTAGAAGGCTGGTCTTTGAAGAACGATGACTGGTTTTGGAGTAACAATGTATTTGGTGGTTTGGCTACAAACTCTAACCCAGCATAACCCATTAAAACTGTTCGAAAGACCCACCTGTTATTTCATCCCAAGCTGATATGAATTCTATCAGTCTGTCCCCTACTGGACTGGCGTCAGGAGGAAAATAGTCTTTGGCTGTAGCTTGGACAACCGTTGCCTCTTGCCTGCTTTCCTTTGTTTAAAGAAAACCTTTCCTTACTGAATCTATTGTGTCTCCATTGTTGTCCTGTTTTGTATGATGGCCTCTGTGTATGAAAAAAAATACTTCTATTGATTTTTTCTATCTTGGGGCAGACTCCTAAACTTGTCATTTGATTTCTTCTCCACAAGTAGGTCTAATTCCAACAATTTATCGCCTGAGAAGAACATTTTTGGAGGCAATATCTGCTGTCCAGGGTTTCAGCCATAAGGCTCTACGTGCCAACATAGTATAGGCAGTGGTTCTGGCAAGAAAGTCAATATTGGTCAATGCCGCATCTGTTAGAAAATCTGTAGCTAATGTCAATATAGACAAGTCCGTAATGAGACGTTCCCTAGAAGTTCCCTTCTTCAAGCCTCTTTGTAATTGATTGATCCAAACTTTAATGGATCTGGCAACCGAGGCTGCAGCAATTGCTGCTGTGAAGGAGGATGCAGCTGCCAGGTATGTTCTCTTGAGTGCCGTCTCAGTTTTCCTATTCATTGAATCTTTTAGACCTGAACTATCTTCCAATGGCAGGATTATTCTTTTCACTGTCTGGACCACTGGCAGATTCAGGTTTGACGCAGGTTTGTTCCCAGCCTCTTTGAAGAGTAAAATGTCCTGTCTAGCACAGACCAATGGCTCTTTATTCTTTCAGCTATAGCATCATCTAACGGAAAGCAAGGTTTCTTTTTGTTAATGCCAGAAAACAGCTTACCAGACATCTTAGGAATGCCAATAGGAATGTCTCTATTTCCTCAATAGGGAAAGAATCCTTTGTATCCAGTAATTCTCCATCCTCTGATTGAACTTAAATCTTTCTTTTAGAGCAGTGATCCCCAAACAGTAGCTTGTGAGCAACATGTTGCTCTCCAACCCCTTGGATGTTGCTCCCAGTGGCCTCAGCAGGTACTTATATTTGAATTCCAGGCTTGGAGGTATAAAAACCAAGTGCACTGACAAACAGTCTCAATGTAGGTTGACAAACTACATAGGGGCTACCAAATGGCTACCAAATGGCTCCCCAACTCCTTTTTCTTCTGAATGTCGCTCACGGGTTTAAAAGGTTGGGGATCCCTGTTTTAGAGGGACCCTCATCTGCAGAGGAATCTGAAGAATCGTCCTCGAGGACATATTCTGTTAAGGAGGATGGCATAGGATTTGCGGATTGTTTGAAGGAGTCAAATGTTTCCTGTATAGCCTCTTTCATCCAGGAGACAAAATCTTTCATAGAAGGAACAGGTCTTTTCAGCACAGCCTTTCATTCTCCAAAGGAACAAGCATTCCATCACAACCTGCACAATGTATAGGCTGCTGTCTCTTTAAATCTTTTAAAGTCTCTTTTTTATTGAAATCTGAAAGAGGATATTTTGATCCTGACTTGGCTTTACACTTTGTCCAGATCAGACTTTTCTGGTGTTAGGTCAGCCGTTACTGCAACAATGATATGATCCATAATTTGCTGAATACTACAACATTATATCAATAATGCAGATAGTTGTGGAACAAACCCAAGGCAGCAAGTTGACTGCAATACTCTTTATTGGGAGGTAGAGTTACACAACATGTTTCGGGCGGAGCCCTTTGTCAAGTGTAAAGGAACATTTGAAAAAGCAAACATTTAAAACCCCATGTGACTCATACAGTGCATCATGGGTAAACCATTAACCATTTAGTTAACCATTACATATCACATTCAATTAAGGTGCATTATGCTAAAGTGCAACGTCTGGACATGGAAGTGAAGGAGTTAACAGAGGAGTCTGCAAAGGTGAAGGCGGAAGTTGCGAGTAATATGGGAACGGCGAGAGTTGAAGCGGCCATTGCGGAGCACATTGAGATCCTGGCTAAATTACAAGTGGAGATAACGGAGCGCAAGAGGCGCAAGTTCGTGCGAGACCGCAACGACTATGAAAGCGGCCAGGATTACTCGTGGAGGAGCGCAACCGAGAACGTTCCAATAAAAGAGCGGAAGGCCCATCCAGATATGGCGTCAACCATCAGAGGAATATAGATGAACCGAGGAAATTGAAGGAACAAAGGGAGCCGAGAGAACGCTATGGTGGAAACTACAGACCGCCTCGCTACTCCACTAAGCAATACCGTGATCCAGTTACAGCCGATTCCTCGGCATATACAAGCACAGAGGACGAGGAGCAGGCATCTTACAGAGACGATCATCATTTTTTAGGCGCTCGCCCCAAAGATGGATCGGGAGTATCAGGGAGGAAAAATCCGCGCTACCCGATAGAAAGGGACGCCTGCCCACAACGATATCGGAGCAACAGCAGCCACAAGAAGTAAACCAACTAGTGGTTAATTTATCCTCCTATACACTTACAAAAGCCGAATTTAAAGTCCTCAATAAGGGATTAAGCTTTGTACCCAGTTATTCTACTGAACTCTTTGACTGGGAGGTGGACTTCTATAAGTTTATTCGTTCTGCTAAACTAAAAATGAATTTTCTTGATGTACTGCCTAATATAAAAACGTATAGTTTAAATGTACCAGCATTGAAAAAGAAAAGTACATTTGTCCCAGATATTTCCTGTCCTGCCCTTGAAACCTTTATGCAGGTGGTTACAGAAGAGGTAAAAAAGATTTGGGGGAAAAATGGTGGAATTTCTAATAATCTCACTTATGTAGAAAGGGAAGCCCTTACTACACTTAAGAACAATAAAGAAATCGTAATTAAAAAGGCAGACAAGGGAGGGGCAGTCGTTGTAATGGACACAACTACACATAGAACAGAGATTAAGAGGCAATTATAGATCCCTGGGCATTATTTGCTTATCGATAGTGACCCTACTGTAAAGTTGAAAAAGATGATTGATTTGATGATATCTGAGGCCTACACTACTGGGATAATTGACAAAACAACTAAAGAATATTTAACTACTGATTTCCCTAGAATCCCTATGTTGTATGTGTTGATACATAAGACCTTAGAAAATCCACCTGGAAGACCTATAGTGTCTGGCATAGGATCTGTGCTTGAACCTCTTTCTAAATTTATTGATCAGCAGCTACAAGGTCTAGTCCGTAACCTGCTGACTTGCCTAAAAGACACTAATGATTTATTGATTAAACTTGGGGAAATTCGTAATGTGAATTCAAATACCTTGCTTTGTAGTACTGACATACAGAGTTTGTTTACTGCTATACCCCAGGATGAAGGGATCAAATGTGTTGAAGAGGCACTATTAGAAACTAACATGTCTAATTCATATGAATATTTTGTACTGGATTGTCTCGAAATTGTACTAAAAAAAGAACTATTTCAAATTCGAAGATTCCTTCTATTGGCAAAAACAAGGGACGTCGATGGGTTCAGCGGTAGCTCCATCCCTTGCTAATTTATTTGTCTATGACTTAGAAAAGAAATTATTCTTAAAAGAACCATTTTTGCGATACATCAAACACTACTATAGGTATGTGGATGACATACTGATCCTTTGGGATGGACCATTAAAAGTGTTTGAAGGTATGGTAAAAATAGCAAATGAAGCTCATAGAACGATTCAATTTACAAGTGAGTCTTCTAATTGTGTCATCAATTTTTTAGATGTACAAATTAAATTATAGAATGACAGCTTGGTCACTAATTTGTACCGCAAAACAATGGACAGGAATAACCTTCTCCATAGGAAGAGTTTCCATAACCCTCGGAATTTGGAAGCTATCCCTAAGGGACAATACATGAGAGCAAAGAAAATTGCATCTAGTGAAATTGAGTTTGAACAGGCAAGTAATGAGTTAACAAAAAGATTCATACAAAGAGGATACCCGAAAGGGAAATTTAAAGCTGTAGCAGGAGAGGTAAATAGGATAAATCGGAGTGACCTACTGCACCCTAAACAAAAGAATGATGACAAGGATAGATTGACTTTCATAAGTAAATGACAAACAAAGCAAAATGGTAGAAAAGATTGTTAGACAATACTGGCCAATACTTCAAACTGATGCTACCTTTGGGCCAATTTTTTCTAATCTCCCTCGCTTTTCGTATAAAAGAGGTAGTTCTATAAGAGATACATTATGTTCCGTTTCTAGACCAGACAATAGTAGTACAACAATCTTTAAAGGTACCCCTAGAGTAGGTACATACCCTTGTATGAGTTGCAACTGCTGTAGTTCTATTATAAAAGGACCCAATATAAGTCACCCAATTACGGGTCAGGAAATAAAATTGAGGTATGGAATGTATGTCAGCTTAAATGGAAGGTGCTAGAGACAGTACCAAAACCAACTAGAGGGGGGGGATCATAATACCTTATTATTACAGAGAGAGGCTAGATGGATAAATCGCTTAGAAAGTACCTACCCAAAAGGATTAAACGAACAATATAACCTAGCATGTTTTCTTTGAAAGGTCTTTGGAAATAATACTGTTCTGTTCTTCGTCCTCAGGATTTTTAACTAGTCAGCTAGTCGTAATGTCATGGATCTCCTGCTGAATCATGTATGGGTGTGTCCATTCTATTAGGAGAATTCCTTTTCAGCTATTGCCGTTATGCTGATTGCAACATTTTTGCAATA
Organism: Xenopus laevis; assembly: GCF_017654675.1. Lineage (NCBI taxonomy): Eukaryota > Metazoa > Chordata > Amphibia > Anura > Pipidae > Xenopus > Xenopus laevis. The sequence continues at coordinate 126,248,748 of NC_054385.1, read as the reverse complement.
TACTTGCTCAAATAGATAATACATGGATACAAGTTTCTGTAGCTGAAAATTCGTGAGCATATAATTGAGTAGGAACAATGCTGCAAAAATAAATATAAATGCTAAACCGGCACAACATAGTTACAAAACGCAAGTGATTGGATAGGCCTTAATGGCATTTTCCTTATTATTTACAGGTTAGGCTGGATCAAGCAGTTACCTGGATTTTAAATGTATTTTTATGGAATTTATTGGGTTATTAATATGTACTCACTATATGAATTGGAATTTTAATGGATTAATTACACGTAATATTATTATGTATTATATATGGATTGAGGTCATGATAATTGATGCAATGGTTATTTGATCTTTATTAATGTATTTGAGATAAATGTATTTATTCACGTTGCACTTTAGCATAATGCACCTTAATTGAATGTGATATGTAATGGTTAACTAAATGGTTAATGGTTTACCCATGATGCACTGGATGAGTCACATGAGGTTTTAAATGTTAGCTATGTCAAATGTTCCTTTACACTTGACAAAGGGCTCCGCCCGAAACATGTTGTGTAACTCTACCTCCCAATAAAGAGTATTGCAGTCAACTTGCTGCCTTGGGTTTGTTCCACAACTAACTGCATTATTGATACATTGATTTGGGATATCGAACACAGGATAACCCGTGGAATTAAACCAACAAAGACTTTTGGTAAGCCACACTCATTCCTTTATTTGGAATACTAGAGCATTACACATAATGTGCAGAGTCTTACAGGTAGAGGAGCAGGGCTGTGCAAACTGACCCAGCCAAGATGCATCAAGAAGTGGCAATCGCGAATACGGACAAATTTTTATGTGGAAAAATGACACCAGCATCGAACACTCTGCATCATACACACCGCGTCCGTATCATTCTCTCTGCGTACCAGCAAGTAGCCAATCGCTAACTACTCCTGCTCCTCCACCTATGCCCCACTATCGACTAAGCTTCCGGAAGGGCTTGCGTTGGGGGAAACAGCAGGTGGCGCAACACCAAGAGGTTCCGCCTAAATATTGGGATGGGGTTTGTTACAGTGAGAGCTGTGAAGATGTGGAATTGTCTCCCTGAATCAGTGGTACAGGCTGATACATTAGATAGGTATAAGAAGGGGTTGGATGGTGTTTAGCAAGTGAGGGAATACAGGGATATGGAAGAAGCTCATAGTACAAGTTGATCCAGGGACTGGTCCAATATCCATTTTGGAGTCAGGAAGGATTTTTTCCCCCTCTGAGGCAAATTGGAGAGGCTTCAGATGGGTTTTTTTGCCTTCCTCTGGATCAACTGGCAGATAGGTAGTTAATAAAAAAAAAGGTTGAACTCGATGGACATGTGTCTTTTTTCAACCTTACTTACTATGTTACTATGTTACTATGTTACCTTGAAAGGGCTGGTGCACTTCACTCCCATAATCAGGGTCCAGGAAAGCCAGCCCCCACTGCTTGACAAAGTCATGTCCCCTCACCACAAAGAGCCAAGAAAGCAGTCTGACACCCTAAAAACTGGCTCCAACTTCTCTGGTGTAGGCTCCTGCCTAGGTAGGAAAAAAACACTGTGCTTGGGGGCTGCTGGGAGTTTAAAGGGAGGGGTAATGTTTGATTGGCATGGGCTGGTCCTACCTACAGGTGGGGAGAGCTTCTCTCATTTTTTTGATGTTACTGTTTCTTTAATGAAAGCGTTGTAAGTAAGTAAGGAATAAATAATTTAGATTTTCCCTGCAATGGTAAAACTGATGTATTTGCTTCAGAAACACAACTATGGTTTATGTAATCAAGCTGCTGTGTAGCCATGGGGGCAGCCATTCAACTACAGGATACACAGTAGATAACAGATAAGTACTACTATAGTTTATATAAACAAGCTGCCGTGTAGCCATGGGGGCAGCCATTCAAGCACAGGATACACAGTAGATAACAGATAAGTACTACTATAGTTTATATAAACACGGTCCTATGTAACCATGGGGGCAGCCATTCAAGCACAGGATACACATTAGATAACAGATAAGTACTACTATAGTTTATATAAACACGCTGCTGTGTAGCCATGGGGGCAGCCATTCAACTACAGGATACACAGTAGATAACAGATAAGTACTACTATAGTTTATATAAACAAGCTGCTGTGTAGCCATGGGGGCAGCCATTCAAGCACAGGATACACAGTAGATAACAGATAAGTACTACTATAGTTTATATAAACAAGCTGCCGTGTAGCCATGGGGGCAGCCATTCAAGCACAGGATACACAGTAGATAACAGATAAGTACTACTATAGTTTATATAAACACGGTCCTATGTAACCATGGGGGCAGCCATTCAAGCACAGGATACACAGTAGATAACAGATAAGTACTACTATAGTTTATATAAACACGGGCCTATGTAACCATGGGGGCAGCCATTCAAGCACAGGATACACAGTAGATAACAGATAAGTACTACTATAGTTTATATAAACAAGCTGCTGTGTAGCCATGGGGGCAGTCATTCAAGTACAGGATACACAGTAGATAACAGTTAAGTACTACTATAGTTTATATAAATAAGCTGCTGTGTAGCCATGGGGACAGCCATTCAAGCACAGGATACACAGTAGATAACAGATAAGTACTACTATAGTTTATATAAACAAGCTGCTGTGTAGCCATGGGGGCAGCCATTCAAGTACAGGATACACAGTAGATAACAGATAAGTACTACTATAGTTTATATAAACAAGCTGCTGTGTAGCCATGGAGGCAGCCATTCAAGTACAGGATACACAGTAGATAACAGATAAGTACTACTATAGTTTATATAAACAAGCTGCTGTGTAGCCATGGGGACAGCCATTCAAGCACAGGACACATGGTAGATTAAAAGATGAGCTATGTAGAATCCCATTGTATACTACTGTTTATTTGTTATCTGCTGTGTATCCTGTCATTTTTTCAGTCTTGAATGGCTGCCCCCATGGCTACATAGCAGCTTGTTTATTTAAACTATAGTAGTAGTTATTTTTGACTATTTTCAGCTTTTATTTGGGGGGGGTCACTGACCCCTGCAGCCAAATAACTAAGTTAAGTTTCTGAAGCGAACATACCATTTTTACCAGTGCAGGGCAACAGTACAGCTGCATGCTAACTGGAGTGTGCTATTAGTGACAACTGACTCAAATCTTAAAGCAATGCTCCACCTTCAAGTTAACATTTAGTATGCTATAGAATGGCAAATTCTAGACATTTTTTTAATTGGTCTTCCATTATTTATTTGTTATAGTTATTGAATAATATTCCTTCTTCTGACTTTTCATCTTTCATTTGGGGGTCACTGACCCCTGCAGCCAAATAACTATTGAGCTACAACTGTATGGTAACATGTTATGACTTCTTTCTCTATTCAGGTTGCTATGGTAATTTGAATCCTAGCAACCAGATAACTGCTGAAATTTCAAACTGGAGGGTTGCTGAACAAAAAGTGAAATGAAGACCAAATCCAATTTGTCTCAGAATATCACTCTCGAAATCATCAGAGTTTACCCTAAGATGAACAACCCCTTTAAGAGGAACAAACGATAAAATAAAAGAGGGGGTGGTGAATACTCACATACTATTTTATGTTTTTCTGTTGGACAGTGTTTAGTTATGGTGATGCAGATGATACATATGAAACAGATTCTGGTGGTGTTTACAGAATTTTAGACACTAAAATTATAAGAATTTGGTTAAAACTCTACTTACCAGTAACATTTAGTTGTACTATTGTTCTGCCATGATGGTCACTGGACTCAACAAAACAATAATATTCCCCAGAATCCTGAGCTGTGACTTTATGGATCTTTAAAGGGAAAACTCCTCTAGTGATGTTCTCTTTTATCAGTTCTGTTCTGTTAGTAAATTGAGGCATTTGGATCGAGTAATCGTCTTTCCCATTAATATAAAGATGAACATACGGCTGGTACATTGGCTTAAACCAACGGATTTCCATCTTCTCTGCGTTCATCTCAGGGGTCAGACGACAAGGTAACACCACATCTGACCCCAATGTAGCAACAACTGATGTGACTGATGTGACCTTAAATCTGACTGATAAAGAATGATAAAAAAAAAAGTGCAGGAGAAGAATTAAAATAAGAAAGAAAAGACCTTCAAATGGCTTTTTATAAAATAAGCCCACAATATATCATACGGAAATATACCACTCCCCCCAAAAAGGAAATGTGAATTATTATAGTTATACAATAATAATAGTAATTATACAGATTCTTAAAGGGGTGGTCCACCTTTAAGTTAACTTTTAGTATATTCTAGAATGGCCGATTCTAAGCAACTTTTCAATTGGTCTTCGTTGTTTATTTTTTATAGGTTTTTTTTTTATTTATTTGCCTTTTTCTTCTGACTTTTTCCAGCTTTCAAATGGGGGTCACTGACCCCCATCTAAAAAAAATGTTCTGTAAGGCTTCAAAGGTATTGTTACTGCTACTTTTTATTAAGGTGGCCATACACGGGCAGGTAAAGCTGCCGATATCGGTCGTTTAGACCAATTTGACAGCTGCCCATGTATGGGGGCATCCCGATCAATATCTGGCCTCGATATCGATAGGGAATGTTTGATTTTTTCCCCCAACTGACCCATTGGAGCCCATTGCCCTTGTCGTAATCCGATCGTTCTGCCCTTTGGCAGATATAGCCCTGCCGTTACTGGCATATCGGGGAAAGATCCGCTCATTTGCCAAACAAGCAGATCTTAGTGTGTGGCCAGCTTAACTCATCTTTCTATTCCGTCTCTTATTCAAATCAGTGCATGGTTGCTAGGGTTATTTGGACCCTAGCAACCAGATAAATTACAAATGGGAGAGCTGCTGAATAAAAAGCTAAATAACTAAAAAAAACACAAATAAAAAATAAAAACCAATTGCAAATTGTCTCAGAATATCCCTCTCTATATCATACTAAAAGTTAAAGGGGTTGTTCACATTCAAACAACTATTTGTTTTCAGATAGATCACCAGGAATAACCACTTTTTTCAATTACTTTCTATTTTCTATGTGTTGGCGTTTTTCTAATATTGAAATGTAAAGTGTAATTTTTCACTTTCTAAAGCAGCTCTGGGATGGGGAGTCGCTGACCCTGTAAACTGTTCTAAATTGATACATTTAAGGGCTGAACTACACGGACAATTTCGGCGCAATCCAATGCGCTGCGCAAAAACGCAGGCGTCACATCGCAACGGAAATAAGGTAAGAGATGGAAATGTGGTAGGAAGTTACATTGTTGATCTGACGCGACACGTCACGCAGCGTGCAGCATCTGCATCCGACAATGCTATTACTTACCTTATTTCCGTCGCATCCGATGTGACGCCTGCGTTTTTTTGGGCATCGCGTCAGACCACGCTTAAATAGCAGAATAGTAGAGTCATGCGCGGGTCCATTTTTTGGGACCCGAACCCGTACCCGTACCCACAACCTGCAATCCGCAACCTGGACCCGCAACCCACATTCTTACCCGCTTGGACCCACTACCCGACCCTACCCGCAAGTACCTTATCCGCAACCCGGACCCGCTACCCGCTGACCATCAAGAATCAGGAAGTGCTGTCATTGTAAACCGGAAGTGACATCATCGGAAGTAGACGTGATCAGGAAAAAAAGGAGTAAAACAGGAAGTGCTGTCATTGTAAACCGGAAGTGACGTCATCGGAAGTAAATGAGACCAGAAGAAAGGAGTGAATATCGATATTGAGAAGACCCGCAGCCCGACCTGCAACCCGCAAAACCGCCGACCCGCGGGTATACCTGCACCTGGAACCTCTAAACGCAACCGCAGGGTACCCGCTGTAGGACTCTAGCATGTGGCGTTCAGCCCTTAGTGATACATTAATTGATACATTTCTTATCTTTGTCCCTGCTGAGCAGAATCTCTGGGTTTCATTACAGACAGCTGTTAGAATTGATACAATAGTTGCTGATACTCCAGAGATGCTGCTGAGAAATGGATCAACTAAATGTTGCAAAATTGTAACAGTTCAGAGTCTGCACCAGGATTACTGAGCTGCCAGAAAAACACCAGAGACATAAACATTTAACTTTAAACTTAGATTTTGGAAAAACAGTAAAAAATAAATAATGGAAAGTGATTGAAAAAAGTCTTTATTTCTGGGAAACTATCTGAAAACAACTGAACTGAAAAAAGCGTTTGGAAGGTGAACAACCCCTTTAAAGAAACCTCAGCACCCACTATTGACAAAGACATTCTGTGTTTAAAAGGCACTTACCTGAAAGAGATTCTTTATATAGTGTCGAAAAAATGGAAAGGCCAATTGTAATGATGCGCATGATGGGCCCCATAATCAACAACAAACAGAAAATCTGTAATGGGGAAATAAATAAATGTGAATATGAGACCTCCTCTTCCTGTAACCGTCTTTGCATGAAGGAACAAGGAAAACCGGCTAATGGTTTTAAAAATTAGTATGGAAGCAACAAATCCACTATTTTGGAATCGGCCAAACTCCCAAATCATTCGCTAAAGATTTGGCTGAATACTGAACCAAATCCTAATTTGCATATGAAAATTAGGGGTAGGAACGGGAAAACATTTTTTACTTCTTTGTTTTGTGACAAAAAGTCATGCGATTTTCCTCCCTGCCCGGTTCGGCTGGCCGGAAGGAATCGGCCCGGCCAATAGGGTAAATTGGACCCTAGCAACCAGATTGCAGAAACTGGAGAGCTGCGGATTAAAAAGCTAAATAACTCAGCGCTGTGCAATATGTTGGCGCTTTATACATACAAGTTAATAATAATAATAATAACAACTCAAAACCACAAATACTGGTTAGGGAATGTAAATAATAAAAATGTGCTGCACTGTATATATAGTGGATAATGTACCCCCTACTGTAATTTATAAAGATATTATGTTACCGAGGAGTTATGTGACCATATAAAAGCATGAGGCCGCAGGCCGAGTGCTTTTATACAGGTCACATAACTCCGAGGTGACTATTAATAGCTTTATAAATTTTAAGTAGGGGGTACATTATTCATTATAATCTAAAGTTTCAGAGAGAGAAGAGAAGTTGTGGAGGGGTGTGCCCGTGTGAGTCTCCCTAGTCTCCACACAGGGCAGTCACACAGTCTGACTCCAGCCAGCGAAGCAGAGGGGAGGGGGGCAGTGCCGGTGCAGCACAGCTGTGACATCCACACTCTGTCTCCCCACCCACCCAGTCTCCAAGACTGAAGAGTGACAGGGTGTGGGAGGGGCAGACAGAGTGGTTGGAGGGGGAGCAGAAGAGGGAGAGAGGCGCTGATCATTCCCATTTGTGTTTCAGAGCACAAGCTTTTCTGCTGCTGCTGCTGCTCTTAAAGCGCCATATAAGGTCAAAACCCGCCTCCTTAGACATCAATCACTGGCTGACATCGCCGCTCCCTGGGGCTTAGAGTTTTGGCTCTGGGGAAAGGAGGAGTGTTCCCAGGCTCGGATTTGCGGCAAGGCTGCATAGGCCCGGACCTAGGGCGGCAATAAATAGGGGCGGCATGCCGCCCAGCCGCATTATTGGGACATGTGCATCCCCATTCAATTACGGTGTTTTTTCACCGGCGCGCTGGGAAGGGGAGGTGTAGGTGGGCGCTAGGACCGCACAGCCTAGGGGCGGCCGTCAATGAAATCCGGCGCTGATCGTTCCCTGCTGCATGTGCTGCGGGAGTACGATTTAATCCTGGCAGTCAGAAGGGAAGGGGCAAGAGCGGAGGTACAGTAAAGCTGCAGGGAGGCGGAAGTGGTGAGCAGCTGACCCAAGTTTATAAGGATATAATTTACAGTCTGGTCCCATAGGGAAATGACCAGACTGTAGATTATAACCCAATAATAAGTGATATAGTTGTAAGCATTTCATTAGAAAGATATCTACTTAACCCATATATTGCACTGCACGCACATAATAAATTAGAAGCTTTTTCCTATACTGAACGCCTCGTGTCAGTGTGGTTCCACTTCACTTGATAAAGGATCCTTGGGGTCCGAAACATGTTGTGATGCAATAAAGAATGTTTTGCGGCAGAGACTGCGTTTGATGTGCTCCATCCATACCGTTGTCTATTGAAATTGCCTTTGGGTCTCCTGGTGTGGCCTGACTGGAGAGTGAGCACGATTGCACAGGAGAAGGTGTTTGAACAAATCTGCTGAAAGTTTCAGTGTGGTTCTTCTGGTGTACACCTATAATCTAATTAGGACGGGAATAGATATCCTCAGGACTGTTTGTGTCCTTTTCAATTTTGGTGCCCAAAGTGGGGCTGCAGGTTCTGACTGCTCATCAGCCGATACAAAGGACACAGGTCGACCAATAGAGGATTAGATGATTAATGCGCGTGGTATCCGGAGGTCAATAGGACGCTGATACAGCTCTGTCTCTGTACATCATAATGATATGGTTCTTGTAGAGACCTCTGAAGCATGGTTCAAAGTTGCTACATGCTTACACAAAGAATTTTGGTCCGAACAAAGAATAATCTAATCAAATGGGAAAGTTAAAGTGATGCATTAGAAGCTCTAGCCCTACAAGAGTTGAGTGGTTACATAGTTACATAGTTAAATTGGGTTGAAAAAAGACAGAGTCCATCAAGTTCAACCCCTCCAAATGAAAACCCAGCATCCATATACACACCCCTCCCTACTTTTAATTAAATTCTATATACCCATACCTATACTAACTATAGAGTTTAGTATCACAATAGCCTTTGATATTATGTCTGTCCAAGAAATCATCCAAGTCCCTCTTATAGTCATTAACTGAATCAGCATCACAAAATCACCCGGCAGTGCATTCCCCAACCTCACTGTCCTGACTGTGAAGAACTCCCTACGTTGCTTCAAATGAAAGTTCTTTTCTTCTAGTCTATAGGGGAGGCCTCTGGTACGGTGATCCTCTTTATGGGTAAAAAGGTCCCCTGCCATTTGTCTATAATGTCCTCTAATGTACTTGTAAAGTGTAATCATGTCCCCTCGCAAGCGCCTTTTTTCCAGAGAAAACAACTCCAACCTTGACAGTCTCCCCTCATAATTTAACTCTTCCCTCGCTCTAACCAGTTTAATTGCACTTAGGGGCAAATTCACTAAGCGCCGAAGCGCCTAACGCTAGCGTCAATTCGTTAGCGTTGGTCATTTTCGTTACTTCGCAAATTCACTAACGAGCGCTGGCATAATTCGCTAGTGTTACTTCGCACCCTTACGCCTGGCGAATTTTCGCAAAGGACATAACTACACAAATTCACTAACGCACGAATTGTACTGAACGCTACCTTTTACGCTAGACTTCCTTCGTCACCAAAGAACAGGCGAAGCGCAATAGAGTAGATAGGGATTGCTTCAAAAAAAGTTCAAATTTTTCCTAAGTCCCAAAAAACGCTGGTGTTTTTTCTATATTATGTGTGATAGGCTGAAAAAGATCGAAACATTTTTTGGGGCTCCCCTCCTTCCCCCCTACATTTCCTGACTCATGGCAACTTAACTATACAGTGGGCACATGTGTAGGGCAAAATAAAAATTTTATCTGATGTTTTGAAGGTTTCCCAGGCATTTGTAGTGATTGAACATATTCCTCCATTGAAATTTGAATTTGGTGCCGTATGCAAATTAACCATCGCTAGCGTAACTTCGCTTCGCTTAGCGAATCAACACTAGTGTAACTTCACAACCTTATGCTACCCCTGAGCACAACTTTGGATTTTAGTGAATTTGTGGAGCGCTGGCGAAGTGCGGCGAAGTTACGCCTGGCGCAACTACGAATCTTAGTGAATTTGCCCCACTGTTGGCAAACTCCCAGCACTGACCTGTGGCCAATTGATCACAGGTGAATCCAATTGACCACAGGTGAATTCACTATGGGGCAAATTCACTAAGCGCCGAAGCGCCTAACGCTGGCGTAAATTCGCTAGTGTTACTTCGCACCCTTACGCCTGGCAAATTTTCACAATGGACGTAACTACGCAAATTCACTAACGCGCGCAGTGTACTGAACGCTACCTTTTATGCCAGGCTTCCTTTGCCACCTCAGACCAGGCGAAGCGCAATAGAGTAGATAGGGATTGCTTCAAAAAAAGTTCACATTTTTTCTAAGTCTCAAAAAACGCTGGCGTTTTTTCTATATTATGGGTGATAGGCTGAAAAAGATCGAAAATTTTTTTGGGGCTCCCCTCCTTCCCCCCTACATTTCCTAACTCATGGCAACTTAACTATACAGTGGGCACATGTGTAGGGCAAAATAAACATTTTATTTGATGTTTTGAAGGTTTCCCAGGCATTTGTAGTGATTCTACGTATTCCTCCACTGAAATTTGAATTTGGCGCCGTATGCAAATTAACCATCGCTAGCGTAACTTCGCTTCGCTTAGCGAATCAACGCTAGCGCAACTTCGCAACCTTACGCTACCCCTGAGCGCAACTTCGGATTTTAGTGAATTTGCGACAAATCACTGTGCAAAGTGTCAGCATCCTGCATGGAACCTATAGTTCTGCACAATTTAGTATCATCTGCAAAAATAGAAACAGTACTTTCAATGCCCACCTCCAGGTCATTAATAAACAAGTTGAAAAGCAAAGGACCTAGTACAGAGCCCTGCGGTACTCCACTAACAACACTGGTCCAATTAGAAAATGTTCCATTTACCACCACTCTTTGTAGTCTATCTTTTAGCCCAGGGTTCAGCAACCTTTACTATCAAAAGAGCCATTTTTCCCCCTCTTCCACTAAAGAAAAATAGTTTGGAGCCGCAAAACATAACACAGCTTATAAACTTTTAAAAGTTTTAACCATTTTTTAATTTTAACTGTTACAATAACAGAATACAACAAACAGAAGTGCAGTGTGTATGTGCAGGCCTACTTTGAAATAAATTAAACCCTGAAAGTGAATAGCCCTATTAAATGCTAGTGTTCTCATCTGTTTAATGTGACTACTGTTTCTGAAGCTCCATGCTGATCTTCCTTCTCTTGTCTTGAGTGTGTGACAGCCCTCGCACCTGCTGGCGGCTTCCTGAGTGTGCGACTGGAAGCAGCTCTCAAGAAGCAGCCGGCAGGTGCGAGGGCTGTATAGGCACCGTTGACAGGCAAGCCGCAAGACTGAGCCGCAGCAAGCAGGATGAAGAGCCACATGAGGCTCGGAGTCACTTCCTAGTGTGCGGCACTGGCTCCTAATTACTTGGCACTGAGGAGCGGCAGCGCAGAGTGAACAGGGCTCCAGTCGTGTCTCAGGGCGATACCATTATATGAGTAGGTTCCTCCCGCGTGGGCAGAGTATAGGGAGCCGGGGATTCTCTGTTTGTTCTCCCCCTGACTGATTGGGGGCCCGTTACCTTGGCTAGGCTCTGCTTCTGATTGGCGCAATTTGGGCTGCTTTTCAAGTCTCTTTTGGGTCCGTGTCTGTCGTTCTGGTTGTCTGCGATTGTCTCATGTTGCGTCTGTGGCGTCTCCCTCCTCTCCTTTTCTTCGTCCAATGATGGTTATTCACAGGAGGCAAAATAATTCTTTGTGTCTCTGCTAAATGTTGTCCTGAGAGAAAATTATTTCCTTTTTCAGGATAGTTTCTTCCAACAGTTACAAGGAACCGCAATGGGGAGTAATGGCCCCTACATATGCGAACTTGTATATGAATTTTTTTGAACATATGCATGTATACACTAATCTGAATTTTATACAATATTGTCAACTGTACCAGAGATATATCGACGATATTATTATGATATGGACAGGTACAATAGAGAGTTTAATGGAGTTTTGTGGGCAGCTGAATTCAGCTGTACTCACTATAAAATTCACAATGACACATGATCCTGTGAGAATTAATTTTCTCGATGTAACAATTCAAAGAGAAAATGGTTCCCTCAAAACTGATTTATATAAAAAAGAGACGGATCGCAATAGTTTGTTGCAATACTCTAGTTTCCACCCAACCCCATTGAGAAATAATCTACCTAAAACACAATTTATGAGAGTAAAACGTATAACCTCAGTTGAACATAAAAGTAATATGAGAATGGAGGAGATGAAAAATAGATTTTTACAGAGGGGTTACCCTGAAGCACTCATTAATACCTGTATGCAGCAAGTGAAAGAGATTGGCTTTTGTTAGCAAATTTAATGTGGCCAGTAATCATATACATAAAATAATTACAAAACACTGGCACATTTTACAGACGTGTGCTCCACAAGTCCCGGCATTTAGAGAAGTTCCCCAATGATCTTCTATTGGCAAAGTCTAAAGGTCATTATTCCATTCTAATCCTTCTAGATCTCTCTGCAGCCTTTGACACAGTTGACCACACACTCCTCCTTGACATTCTACAGCTGGCATTCGTGACACTGCTCTTTCATGGTTTACATCTTATCTGTCTGACCGTTCCTTTAAAGTTTCCTTCTCTAACTCTACTTCTACTACTTTCCCACTCTCTGTTGGAGTTCCTCAAGGCTCTGTTCTTGGCCCCCTGCTGTTCTCGCTCTATACAACTTCACTAGGAAAACTTATTCAGTCATTTGGACTTCAGTATCACCTTTATGCTGATGACACCCAACTCTACTTGTCTACTCCTGATCTTTCTAATTCTGTCCTTTCCCAAGTCAGAGACTGTCTCTCTGCTGTCTCCTCCTGGATGTCTCAGCTCCACCTGAAACTGAACCTTTCTAAAACAGAACTTATTATATTTCCTCCAAGATCTTCCCCTGTCCCTCAGATCTCACTCACCGTAAACAACACCACCTTTCATTCCACCACACAGGCACGCTGCCTAGGAGTCATCTTAGACTCTCATCTGTCTTTTTCACCACACATTCAAACACTTGCAAAATCTTTCCGGAACATTGCTCGAATACGACCCTATCTCAGTTCAGAATCAACTAAAACACTGATTCAATCTCTCATCATCTCCCGCCTTGATTACTGCAACTTACTCCTCACAGGTATTCCAACAAGTCACCTTTCACAACTCCAATCTGTTCTAAACGCGGCCGCTAGACTCATTCATCTAGCTCGCCGCTCAACATCAGCTGCTCCCATATGTATGTCCCTTCACTGGCTCCCAATCTCTTCTAGAATCAAATTCAAATTATGAACACTCACATTCAAGGTCCTTAATAATGAAGCCCCTCTCTATATTTCATCTCTGATCTCCAAATACTCTCCTTCACGAAACCTACGCTCTGCTTCTGATCTTCGCCTCACTTCTCCTCTGGTCACTTCTGCCCATTCTCGTCTACAAGACTATATAAATAAATGATGATGATGATGAAGTTCCCCTAATGGCATATCAACGGGGTAGAAATTTGAGAGATATAGTCATAAAAGCAGATGTGGGACCATCAAAGAAAGGAACACAGAGGTTTTTAGGAACTCCCAAAATCCCTTGCCTGAATTGTGCCAATTGTAACAATATCACAAAAGGAACTTTCACACATCCACATACGGGAAAGGTGATTAAAGTTAACAACTTTTATACGTGTGATTCTACATATGTTATATATTTAATTAAGTGCCCATGTGGATTGGCATATGTGGGAGAAACGACACAAAAAGTCAAAGACCAAATTAAACAACATAAGTCTAACATTAGATGCCACTATACACATTTGCCAATACCTGCACATTTTGTGGAAGCCAGACACACAGTAAGTCAATTAAGATACCAAGTGATTGATAGTGTGGGCCCTTTGAGACGTGGGGGACAACTGCTAAAGAAAATGGAAATGAAATGGATATTGAAACTGGGCACGTTGAACCCTGGGGGATTAAACAGAGAATATACTCCCAAAGTATTTATTTGAGATGGTATTTTCTTATATCGTGCTTTTAGTGTAACAAAATGTAATTTTACGACGTATACAATGTTTCTATATGGAATAGACAATGTTTCAACTATTAAGCATCTTTTTACTATACTCGAATTGCTCATACTCATGTATTCTTTTTATATTTTAGAAATATACTGCTCCTATCATGGGAATTACTGGTGTCCTGACAAACACAGACATCCAGAACTCCAGTGACAGAGCAAATATTTAAACTCACTACTATGGATTATAATGTTACAGTATCACATTGTGTTTCACAAAATTCTGACAATCGAAATGTATTTTTCTTAAATTTTTAAACTTTTTTAAATGATTTTTAACACAATGGACGAATTATTTAATTATCAATATATTGAGCTGTTTGAGAGATAATTTTGCACAAATTTTCACAGACATTTTACAGAGACTGCTGGGAATTGAGTCTCTTAATTGGGAGGTGGTGACTAATTGGTAAACCCTCCCATCAAGCACCTGGTAATCACCTTTATAAGCACGTTTGTTACACAATTTGTTTGGCTTGATAAAGAGCTGGAATAGTCCGAAACGTTGCCGTTATTGCACGAATAAAAAGTTTTTTGATCAAATATCGGAGTGCTGCTGCAATTGTTTAACCCATGGGCAGGCAGAGTATGGCACCTCCAAGGAGCATATGGCGGGCAGAGTATGGCACACACAGGGAGCATAAGGCAGGCAGAGTATGGCACACACAGAGAGCATAGGGCAGGCAGAGTATGACACACATAGGGAACATAGGACAGCAGAGTATGGCACACACAGGCAGGATAGGACAGGCAGAGTATGGCACACACAGGGAGCATAGGGCAGTCAGAGTATGGCACACACAGGGAGCATAGGGCAGTCAGAGTATGGCACACACAGGGAGCATAGGGCAGGCAGAGTATGACACACACAGGGAGCATAGGGCAGGCATAGTATGGCACACACAGGGAGCATAGGGCAGGCAGAGTATGGTACACACGGAGCATAGGACAGGCAGAGTATGACATGCACAGGGAGCATAGGGCAGGCACAGTATGGCACACACAGGGAGCATAGGGCAGACAGAACAGAGCAGGAGACAGGGAAACCAGGACCACTCTAAGATGTACTACATACAGTGCTGGTGCCCCATTATCATTTTGTATGAAGTGTGAACAGATGAACAATGTGGGTGTGAACAGTAGAGGGCTTTAGGGTGTGAACAATAGAGGTGTTACAATGTGAATAATACAGGGGATTACAGCCTGAATTTGAGGCGTAAACAATGGAGGGGGCAGTTAATGTCTGTAGTGATACCTTTAAAAGTTTTCACATAGTAAGCAGACACAGCAGGCAGACTTTCATGTGGGGGGGCACAGAAGGGGGGTTGCAGGCTGCCAGTTGGACAGCCGTGTACTAGAATAATAAAAAGTCAGTCTTTATTTTAATTGTTTGTAGTTTTTTTCAGTGATTTTGTTCTGCAGCTCTCTTGTTTTAACTTTACACTGGTATATGGTTGCTAGGGTTTAATTAACCTAACAAACAATCCAGTTAACAGGAAGATAGAATGAGAGGGTTCTTTAAGCAGAAAAGTAAGTTTAGCAATAAAAATGAAGCCTTGTTTTTTTTTTTTGGTTGTCAGGGAAAGTGAACCCCCAACAGACTGTATTTTCAATTTAGGGCTGGAAAATGACACAACGAACAAGAGCACACACACAAAAACACTATTCCTGGGTGCAGGTTATACAATGAATACTTAAAATAACAAAATCAGACCTTAAGGGCAGAAAGATTTTGTTTTTTCCCCGGTCAGATTATTTTGAGTTTTTTTTTTTAAAAAAGAAATTGGTCAAATTGGGCAGCTGCTAGCTCCACTAAAAGTCCACTATATGGTCTGTATCACAAGGGTTAGAACCAGGGAACCCCCCCCCCCCCAGAATGCCCCCATTCTGGCTCATATACAATATAATAATATGTAATATAATAATATATAATATAAGACTTCTCCTTTAACTGACTCACAGCAAAGTAGCAGACTGAGCCCCCTCCCCCAACACTGAAAAGAAACCACAAGTAGAATAAGAAACATTAACAGCACAACCGCAGGAAATGTTATGAGTCAGAGAGAAGCTGCAGAAAGTTTGGTAACATTTCCAGTTCCACTGAACCTTCCCCTGGACTCACTATATGTCACTATATCAGCACCTCACATGCACATAATCTATAGCTAAATATGACTAAACGTATATATGTACATCTGAGTACTGACCCACATACACCACAATCACCAATGTTACAATTTCATTCTAAACTTCCTGTGACATGTGAGTTTGCAAATACTAAGAGCTGGTTATGAGGAGAATAGCAGGAGGTGAGGAATGTTACAGAGCAGACATTATAAGTGTGAGTAAATCAACTGCCAGCGGTACCTGTATCAGCAGTGTCTCTTCTCAACTGACTCACTTGTGTGTCTGACACCAGAATGTACTTCTCTCCCACAGACAAGCCACTCCTACCCTGGTATTTTACTTGTTAATTCAGCAATGATCGCCCCGCCCCCAGTTGCTCCTACAGTCAATAAGACCGGCCGAGAGATCATTTGTTTTTTACTGGAAAAAGCGACATAAAGTTCTGTAGTTGTTAAAGGGACAGTATTGTGTTACACGGATCTCTGTACAGATATGGGACCTGTTATCCACAATGCCATAATGCACATAATTATGAATAATTTGGTTCGACTAGAAAATCATGAAATAAACCCAATAGGCTGGTTTTGCTTCCAATAAGGATTAATTATGTCTTAGTTGGGATCAAGTACAAGCGACTGTTTTATTATTACACAGAAAAAGGAAATCATTTTTAACAATTTGGATTATTTGATTATAATGGAGTCTATGGGAGACGGCCTTTCCATAATTTGGAGCTTTCTGGATAACTCGTTTCCAGATAAAGGATCCCACCTTCACTATCCACCTTAACTTAAAGGTGAACCACTCTTTTAAGTTAACTTTTACTAAGTTATAGAACGGCTAATTTGAAGCAACTTTTCAATTGGTCTTCATTATTTCATTTCTTTCTTTCTTTTTTTTTTATAGTTTTTTAATTATTTACCTTCTTCTGACTTGTCCCAGCTTTTAAATGGGGGCCAGTGACCCAATCCAAAAATATATACTCTTTAAGGCTACACATTTATTGTTATTGCTACTTTTTATTATTTATCTTTCTATTCAGTATTCTTATTCTTTTCTATTCAGTACCATGTGATGTAAGACTTCTACTCAGTCAATGGACTATTATGGGAACCCAGGCATCACTTCCTTTTGCTGGAAAGGGCAATATAACCCGACATAACCTAATAGGGAGGATTGACCTTTTTGAGAAATCTTGGTGTCCTTCTTGGTATGATTTCCTTGCTTTATCCAAACTCTGATGTCTCACACATCTCTAGATGAGATCAAACATTAGATACAGACATTCATCATCAGTGTCAGGAACATGGGTACGGCCCATATATGAGATATACGGAGCTCCAAATTGTTCTATTTCATTTCACCCGCAATACATACAAATAACTGAAATACCATAGAAAATTTGTAGTGAATGTTTAATGCAAAGTTCCTTTGAATTACGTTTTCTTTTATTATGCAAAACAATTATTTTTTGTGTTGAGTTATGAGTATTACCTGTATTAATTCCATTAACAACAAGTGTACAGGGTAATGTAAGGCATCTCTGGTGACTGGCACTCTCAGTACCCTCTGCTGTGGCATCTCTGAATCAGCTGGTCAAAGCCTTTCTTGTTGCTATGCAATGAGTGTAGAGGAACCACTAAGACTGGAGGTAAGGTGATTTCATCATCAGCACAAAAGGGCTAGTGGTGTGTGGGTAGAGAAACTCTCAATCTGCACCCAACCCTAAACTGCCCCCTCCCAACCTGTGCCCGGCCCACCTTTCCCCTCTACAAATAGACCGACCCACAGTGACATCACAAAAGGGGCGGGGCAGGCACGAGTCTATAACTTTAGGGGCCAGAAGCCGGCATTGCTGGGTTGTGGGGGGCAGAGCAGGAGACAAGCTCAACCCGGACCAACCCGTGACCATAAGATTTTGTGCAAGATCTGGTTTGAACCCGCCCGATCCACGGGTAAACCTGTAGGTCCTGCGAATCTCGGGCCGGCCCATCACTAGTAAGGGCAGTGAATGTGCTACTTATTTCGCCCATAGTAAGAGCAATGCTATACAGATACATGTCTGTACATCTATATTATAGGTCACTGCTGGGAGAAGAGAAGGAACTGAGTGGAGACTGAATCTCTCACCTAACATGGAGGTCGGCCCGCACTGGCCATCTGTGAATTTGGGCAAATGCCCATTGGGCCACTGTCTCCGTGATGTAAATGGGCCTCACAGGCCTCTCTGCACATCCCGCTGTCCTGATATTGTAGCTTTAAAGGAAACCTGTCACGATTGAGTTAACACTAGGAATAAAATAAAATAAAACTGTTAAAACAAACCACATACCTCAATTTATTCAACTCAAATCTCACTAAATCTCAATTTGTAACTGCTTTTGAAAATGCCCACGAGATACTGACTGAAGCCCCGACTTGGGAGAGCAAGGCATCATGGGTAGAATCAGCCCTGCACACTCCTCTAGTGATATCTCCAGTTTCTGCAGTTGTCCAGGGCTGAAAGACTACAGCAAGTGAATTTGTGTAAGTTTTCAAAATCACAGACAGAATGAGGAAGCACAAGGGTAAAGTTTATCAGAACGGAGGAGGGAGAAGGGAGGGGGTGTCATATGTCAGATAAGGAGCTCCGTTTGCGGTATTACAGAGCAGAAGTAGCAGCTAAAGTTTAACCATAATGCTGCTGCTTTCTGCTCGTCATATAAACAATTAGTGTACTATTGACACGCAAAAGTATTGTGTTACTTTACCCTTCACACACACTTTCCTGATTTTTATATTTAACCCTAATTCCCAGCAGTGTCTTTATCTATTTGTTTTATGACATATTGCTGAATTTTACAATCAGAGCCTATACAAGTTGTAGTCTACAATATCAAGAAAATCTCATGGATTAATTCATATGCGTCTTCTCCACCAGATCCACAGACCTACAGCCCCTTAAACTGATAGCACACAGGGCTGGGGATGCGCTTCTCTCAGCCTGCATTTATGTATGACCAATCCACTCTGTATGTTCTCTATGTGCCTGTGTATTTTTGAAGGCTGAGAGAAGTCATACCTCCCAATATTTTGGAAGTAAAAAGAGGGACAAAAAAATTTTTTACGCATGTAGCGCAGCAATTTTTGGCCACACCCTTTCTGTGGCCACACCCCCTAATTACCATGTTTGTTTTACAAAATGTGGCAGGTTATGAAAGTTTGAAAATATTTCTCCTTATCTAAACTGTGTTTTTGTGTCTCAAAATTGTTACAAAGTATCTTATTTGCACCTGTTAGCTGTTCTGGGCTCTCTGCTAAAAGCCAATTAAGTGAGAAACTTTTTTTCCGGCTGTTCAGTGCAGAGAAAAGAGGGACTTTCCAGTACAAATGAGGGACTGTCCCTCCGAAAAATCTGCTCTGAGCTGATTATTGCCGATTTCTCATGATGTACTTTGAAAATGTAGTAAGATAGTGCTGGGAGTTAGAAATCTACATAAAACTATACATATAAACTATACATATTTTACATATATACTGGTGCATTTGGGAGTCATCAGACTTTCCAAATCATTTGTATTTAAGTGCATACAATGTTTATAGTATCAGAGTTGGAAATGCAGTAGAAACATGTGCCTAGGACCTGGCGTACTTCTTCTACCTACATTACCCCAGGTTTGCCCCTTTTCTAAGTCTGGTACATCAAATCTCCTGGCTTACAGTTGTGATTTTGTCTCTCTGTGGGGAAATATGTAGTGTATGGGTCTGATTTTGCTGATGTGTTGGGGGGGAAGGGTGGAGCATTACATGGGGGTGATTGAGGGAGAAGGTGTGCCTTTGTCATCCTCACATGTAGGCCCATATGTAATATCCTTACATTATGAAAAGTATTTACTTTTTGCATTTTTCTTTATTCAGAGCCTAGTGGAATTACACAAAAAACTTTAAAAACTCAGGTTGTCCTAAAAACTATTCCAGGCATAATGAATTGCTACAGGTCTCTCTGAACAGTTTAGGAGTGCCAAGATCTGTGACAGTCCCTATAAAAAAAATCAGTGGCACAACTACTAGGGGTGCGCAGGAGGTGCAGCCAGGCCCACAATAGGGAATATTGTAAACAGGGGAATTTTTCCATTGTATGTGCTCAGAGGGCAGGGGAGTGGAAGTTTGGAGGGGAGCTGATTAGTTATTTATATGAACTACTTATTTCAACTACTTATTTTATTACTTACATTAAGAGACCTGTTGTTAATGCTGGGGAACCAAGACTTTTGCAACATTGTTTAAAAAGTACTAACTAGGAGTTAAGAAAATACTATAACTTTAAAAGCACTGAACATCTTCAATAAATATATATTAGAAAGTTGCTTATAATTATGTTTTCTTTTATTAGGCACATTTTTTATTTTGGGGTTGACTTTAAGCTAAAGGGGGCTCATTTATTAACACTGGGCAAATGTGCACCTGGGCAGTAGTCCATAGCAACCAATCGGTGACCGGCTTTTTACAGGCAGCTGCAGGTTGAACAATGAAATCAAACATTTCATTGGTTATTGTCCAGGTGCAGATTTGCCCAGTGTTTATGAATGAGCCCCAAGAACTGCACATTCTTAGTAGGTTTTAGCGTTTCTGTAATGTCATCGTTTATGAGATGTTTAGTAGTAGCCCACACAATCTGAATAGAACAATGTGTTTTAAACAATCCTAATAGAATATCAAGTCCTGGTGTGACATGAGTTGTACAGAGCCCGTCTATCACAGAGTATACTCTATGACTAAGTATACATGAGATTTGGCAGTTTGGCTCAGCCCACACACAGAAAACAAAGGGGTCCTGTTTCAAGATGGCAGCGCCTATGAAGCACTTTTACATGTAGGATATTTTCTAATCCGTTTCAGATATAGACAAAAACAGCTGACTAAAGGGTTAAACTAAGGAGGGAAAAGATATATATCACTTATGTCTCAAGGTGACAGGTGCTCTTTAATGAGGCTGCTGTTGCTGACAATCACCACTAGATGTCACTGCTATTTCTCTAGTGACTGCAGCTCCTCTGCAGTTCTTCTAAGTAACCACTAGGTGTCAGCACTTCTGGAATCTGTTACTGACAAATTTTAAAAGTTTCCACTGAACACCAATGATGTTTTTTTTTTATTTGAAAGCCCTGGTTTTTTTTTTCATTTTAATGGGGAACCCTGCCCACCAATGGGTTTTTTTACTTCGGGGTCCAGCCACCAATTTTGTTTTTAATTCTGGGGGGGGGGGCTTGCCACCAATGTTTGTTTTACAAAATCAGATATACTGTATCTAAGTCCCAAACCAATTGTAGTTCCCAGTTCAGTAATGTGTAGGTTCTCGCCAACCTCCAAAGTCAACTAAGGTTCCAAAATGTGTAACTGATTGTACCTCAATAGGAAATGGGGAAACAAGAAAAAATATATAGTGTAGTGTTTTTTTTAGACAGATTCACGATTCTGTGCAAATGCAAAACACACATTATCAGTGCTGTAACATTCACCCAAAGTTTAAGTGCAAGTGAATACACTTCAAACTTACTTTTACACCATCAGGTAAGTGCACTGTGTCTATGAAAGGGAAAATTGAATGAAAGGAGATACGGACACGCCAGATGGCAGTGTGTCTGGTGCTGAATATACTCACAAACGTTTAATTGGAATTTTGGCTTGTAAATTTGTAGTTACTCCTGAGATCCCTCCTTTGGACAATAAAGAATAACATGTGCAGAAACGTTTTATGGTTCTTTAATAGTAAAAATTATTAAACTCACAAACCACCAATATTTTCTTTTTAGCTTGTGTGGTTTGGGGAGCTTGGCCGCCAATGTCTCACCTGTTATCCAGAATGCTTGAGACCTGGGGTTTTCTGGATAAAGGATATTTCCGTAATTTGGATCTTCATACCTTAAGTCTACTAGAAAATCATGTAAACATTAAATAAACCCAATAGGCTCGTTTTGCTTCCAATAAGGATTAATTATATCTTAGTTGGGATCAAGCACAAGTTACTGCTTTATTATTACAGAGAAAAAGGAAATCATATTTAAATATTTGGATTATTTGATTATAATGGAGTCTATGGGAGATGGCCTTTCCATAATTTGGAACTTTCTGGATAATGGGTTTCCAGATAACCAAACCCCATACATGAAGTGGGCTGCTTTGATTTTTTTTTGCCAGAGCTGCTTTTTTCTCCCAGTCTGGCCCTGCATGGAGGGGATGGAACAAGAGATTATAAACATTCTTGTAGGGAGACCATCCTGGTAGTCTTTCTGAAGCAAACACACAGATTTTACTAGTGCATAGTAACAGTATATTATATGTAAATTACTTTAAAACACTTTCATTTTTTGGTGTTACTGTTCCTTTATAATGTATATATAGTAGAGTTTACAATCTAAGGGGCTCACAGTCACACAGTAGGGTCACTTTTATCAGGAGCTAAATAACCTGCCAGTATGTATTGCTCCAACTGCGCATGCGCCTATGCGGCACCTACTTAACAAAGATTACTGAAGCACTAGGGATGCACCCAATCCAGGATTCGGTTCGGGGTTTGGCCAGGATCCGGCTTTTTCCAGCAGGATTCGGCCGAATCCTTCTGCCCGGCCGAACCGAATCCAAATCCTAATTTGCATATGCAAATTAGGGGCAGGGAGGGAAATCGCGTGACTTTTTGTCACTAAAGAAGGAAGTAAAAAAAAAATCCCCCTTCCCATATTTTTTGCATATGCATATTAGGGTTCAGAATCTTTCACAAAGGATTCGGGGGTTCGGCCGAATCCAAAATAGTGGATTCGGTGCATCCCTATGAAGCACTGAAGATGGATTTTTCCAATTTTTTTATTAAATATAAGTCAAACTAACTCCTATACATGAATTTACCTAATTTATCAAAAAATAAGATCGAAAAAGTTGGCGCAAAAAAGAATTTTTTTGAATCATGCAACTTTTCTGACTTTGTCAGGTTTTAGCTGGAGTATTTTCGGATTTGAATTTAAAGCAGCTTAGAAGCATAATAAATCTTGAAACATTCTGGTGAGTATGACATGTGTGAGTTACTAACTATCTGACCACTGAGAGATCTCTTAAAGGAAAACTGTACTAAATTTAGCATCTGTAGGGTGATGGGAAAAGCTCAACATTCAGGGCAGATTTGTCAAAATATAAGTTTAGAGCTCACCATCTGAAGGGGGTGTAAACTTTTGGAGCAAAGCTGAAGTTTTGTGCCTAATGGGGCGTTTACTCATAGGCTAACCCAGGGATCCCCAACCTTTTGAAACAGTGAGCAACATTCACAAGTAAAACGAGTTGGGGAGCAACACTAGCATGAAAAATGTTCTTGGGCTGCCAAATAAGTGCTGTGATTGGCCATTTAGTAGCCCCTATGTGGATTGTCAACCTACATTGAGACTCTGTTTGGCAATGCCCCTGGTTTTTATACAACAAAACTTGCCTCCAAGCCTGGAATTCAAAAATAAGCTCCTGCTTTGAGGCCACTGAGAACAACATCCAATGGGTTGGAGAGCAACATGTTGGTCATGAGCTACTGGTTGGGGATCACTGGGCTAACCTATGAGTAAGTGAAACGGTTAATGCCTCCTTTCTCATGTCCTAATAAATGGTTTTATATTTTTAATTTGCCTTGTTTTGGATTTTTGAGAAATCTCACTACACAATTCTATTTGTCAGGCTGATGGCATGCACCCTCAGTGGACAGTGAGATTTTTTTCCCCTTCTGATTATACTTTAGGTTTGAATATTTGAATATATTTGCTGTGGTGCCCCCATTTACTTTTGATATGGACTTTATACACTGTTTTTTTTTTTTTCTTGGAACAGCAGTTACCCCTAAGTCTGTATGTACACTTGAGTCCCTATCCTGAGGGTGGTACACCCAGGATTCTAATACTTCTACTTTCCTTGTTGGCGCATCAAAATGCTCACTAAATACCCTGAAACCAACTCTCACTCCTATAGCAAGTTATTAAAGAGATAATCTCACAACTAACACCCCTACTGGGCCTACCTCTGCCCAGGCTCTCCTTCCACCTTCCTGCCCAGCTAGAATTCTAGAAGAGAAGAGAGCAAACCATATCCACATCACATACATACACATATATATATATATATATATCCAAATATTCGGGCAAACCACCCGCAGGGGCAGCAGGAAACACTCCAGTCACCACTCGCTCACAGCAGGTCAAGCCAAGGGTGAAACTGATTTTCAATCTGTCAATTTACACACCAACTCCTGCTGAGATGGCCGTGCTACGCAGAGGTTTAGGCTTCGTTCCGATGGATACGCATATACCTAATGGGAGAGACAGTACTCCAGAGATTCAGACACATTCCCCTATGGGGAACAGGACTTTCAAGCCCAAGATCTCTTATGACCCACCTAGCACTAATGCCTCCCTTATAATGTATAATCACCTGTTAAATAATAATGCTTTGGCACAATATCGGAATAAGTGCAAATGGAGGGGGAACCTAAGCCCAGTGGAAAAAGAAGCAATTAAATCATTGAAATGCAACAATGACAATCATTAAGAATGCAGACAAGGGAGGGGCTATTGTAATTATGGACTATTGCTATTATAAGACTGAGTTGCTATCACAATTGTTCAATACGGATAACTATGGAAGACTCACCTTTGACCCCACAGATAAATTTAAAGGGGAACTCAAAACCTTAATTCAACAAGGCATATCTCATGGTTGGCTACTAAGTGAGATGGGAGAGTATCTAGTCCCAGTGCACCCTGTCCTCCCTGTTATATATACGTTACCCAAAATCCACAAGGACTTGAATAGACCCCCGGGAAGGCCAATTATAACATGCACAGGGTCATTGCATGAGAAAATAGCTCAATACTTGGATATCCTGTTACAACCCTGCATTTCATCCATCAGTAGCTATCTCAAAGACACCACTGACTTTTTGAATATTATCCGGAGTGTTAACCCAAATACAGACGAAATGTTGTTGGTTACGATGGATGTGCAGAGTCTATACACTTGTCTATACCTCACAGAGAAGGGATAGAGGCTGTTAAACACCTTATTACAGACAATTCCAATTATGCTGGCTGAATATACTCTGCAGTTACTAGATTTTATCCTCCAAAAAAATTACTTCAAACATTTTTACCTACAGCGGACCGGTACCGCGATGGGATCTAGGGCAGCGCCAGCCTATGCCAACGCATTTATGTATAATTTTGAACAGAGGCACATCTATGCCCATGATCAATTTAAAAAGTACGGCAGGTTCTACAGGCGCTACATAGATGATATTTTCTTTTTTTGGACTGGTACACCTCAGCAATTGGAGTTGTATGTGGAAAGCCTCAACAAACTCAACACGCCTATCAAGCTCACACTGAACTACAGCTCACAGCAAATCAGTTATTTAGATGTACAAGTATACACAGTGTCGGACTGGGGGGCCCGGGGCCCACCGGGACAGATGTCTAGGGCCCCCCTCTGGCCTCCCCGTCCGGCCCCTACTTTGAAGTGCGCCGGCGCGCACGCATTCTGGCGCGCTCAGCGCGCACACACGATGCTGTACTCGCCGCATCGGCGCATGCGCAGGCTGCGCGGCGCAGTTTTTTCTTTCCGATTTGTGAATGGAGAGAGGTGGTCTGGCCCGGCGGGGGCCCATGAGGGTCGGGGCCCACCGGGTTTTTTCCCGGTGTCCCGCCGGGCCAGTCCGACACTGAGTATACAAATCTCATGGGAACTTACATACACAGATATATATCAAAGCTACTGATAGAAACACGTTGCTACACTACACGAGTCACCACCCGAGGCATCTCCTGAACTCACTCCCCAAGTCTCAGATGATAAGTGTAACTCGCATAGATAGTGATCCGAAACAAAAAGAGGAGGATCTAGAAATAATGGGCAAGAAGTTCCTGGATAGGGTTTACCTGCACACGCTGATCAAAGAAAGTATAGATTTTTGTAGGTCCCTAAATCGTGAGCAACTGTTAAAACAAGGGGATGACCAGGTAGAGAAGGATAATACAGGTGACGTGTATTATGTGAGTCAATTGAATCCATCCAGTGTCAATACCAAGAGGTCAGTGCTCAAACACTGGGAGATAGTGGTTAACGATGAAAGTCTTGGTGAAAAAATCCCAAGTAGGCCCAGGTTCAGCTACTCGAGGAAGACCAATCTAAAGGAACACCTTAGTCCCTCGGACCCTCAGACACACAATCAGCAGCTGCACATTTCCTAACAGCAAGTCCTGGTGAGCACAAATGCCCCGGGTGTGGGGTATGTAACAGCCTTATCTTGGGATCAGAGTTCAGGGACCCCAGAACGGGCAAGAAATACACTATTAAGCATAGGAGGACGTCCACTACTACAATGGTAGTATATGTAATTAATTGCCCTTGTGGTCTCATTTACTGCATTAAAACTGTGAGACCACTTAAAGAAAGGATCAATATGCGCAGGGCTGGTATCAGGGCGGCATTGGACCCTGATAGGAAATAGAATCTAATAAACAGGACATTGCCCAGCAGCCGGTTGCTAAACACTGGCGCGAGACTAGACACGATCCTTCACAATTCAAATGTTTGCCTATTGATCACATACCTAAGCCCCCCAGGGGTGATATAGAGAAATTGCTGTTAAAACGGGAAGCTTTTTGGATTTACGAACTTGATTGTGTGTCTCCCAATGGGCTGAATGGGCAGTTACAATTGAACTGTTTTCTGACTTAACACTGCAGGTTGTCTTTATGCATCAGTCCCCATATGTAATGCCTTATCCTGGAGAATTAACTTACTGTTTGTTTATTTCACAGAATCACAGTCAAATGAATTCTCTTTTCATCTCTGTAAGTAAATGTTACTTTTTTTGTTCTGTATGCAAAAGGAAGTATTTTAACCAGTTTTTAAATACAGTGTTTCTTATTTGATACATAGTTTTCTTTTTCATTCACACTAACCCTCACACAGTGCAAACACTGACACCCAGTGGTGGATCTGTGGAATTGCACACTATTTTTTCAAAGGAAAATGGAAAGGAGAAAAAAAACGTTGAATTTGACACTTCTGATTGGACTTACGACTTCACCCTGGTGCCAGAATATACTAATGGGGGGTGGGTATTTAATGGACACATTGCCAATACACAATATCCTTGAGAAAGGTCCCCAGGTGACACCGAAACTTCGAATTGAGATGTAATTTTGTTCACAGTAAAAGAAAATATTCTTCACCAACAAGACAGTGTGCTGATCCTTCTTATACCATATATATATATATATATATATATATATATATATATATATATATATATATATATATATATATATATATATATATATATATATATACATATACAGATGATAGATAGATAGATAGATAGATAGACAAATTCCGAGGGATGCCAGTACTCACGAAAAAAGAAATAATTATGCCTGGGTGCGCGATCAGTGCATAAGTTATACAAAACAAAAAGAGAGATCAGCACTTGCAGGTCTTAGAAAAATAAAAAATTATTTATTGAAGAGCTATGGACTGACGTTTCGGCTCCACCAGAGCCTTTCTCAAAGTAGCATAACACACAGTGAAAGTTGTTTAAATACACTTACTGGCAGGAAGAACACAGCAATGATCACATGTGTGCATATTAAATGACTCATTAAATCAACACACTGATGTTGCACTCTATAATACTTAAAGAGTTAAAATTTACCCATGTCAACCCTGAGCAAAAAACTACTATATGTATCCAAGTTACAGGTTAGAGCAAGTAAAAATAAAAACAAGAACAATATGTAACATTATTATCACTAATCATTGGTAACTTTGTATCCTTTTCATAAAAGATCACACATTGCTGATAAACTCTGTGACCTGTGTTACAACATGTAAAAAATGAGAAAAAAGGTCTAATAAATGGCTCATGGGTTTTCATCTCCTGATCCTCCATTTCTCTGCTCACTGAAAAAATCTTTATTGCCCAACTAAACTTCTCTTATAAATATATTCACTAAACACATTAATACTGGCAAACTTTATTTTCTTTTATGCCCTTTTCCTAATTTTAGGGAGGTCCGCTGCAGTATTGTGAATGATTTTTTTATATAATGTAATTACAATGTTATACCACTAGGGGCCTGCATATAAAGGTCTCTCACATGTTATCACTCATCTCCCTCGTGTACTAATAGATAACCAACCAATATACGTGTTCCTTAATTAACCCATGTGTGCTGAGTCCTTTACTCTGTTTTATCTGAAACTATATCCCAAAAGTGTCTTCTACCCACTGTGGATACATCAAAATAGGTGCTAAAAAATTATATTTATACAAACTCAGTATAAATGAATATATCACCCTATGCAGCTACAAATATTAACTCCGTGATCTCCCGATAATTTTAATTAATGTGATACCACCCAATAGGTCACCTATACCACATATAATAACAATAATAGTGTAGAGATTAAAAATCAAGAATAAAAAAATGAAAAAAATCGATAGAACACCTTTTGTGAGTGTGTGAAACAATTATTAAGTTATCAAATAATTGATACACTATTGTCTGCTATCAGTACACATATCGGATCAGATGGTAAATCCTTAAAGGTTCATGTGTACATATGGAGTCCCCCAGTCCGCCTTCAGGGGTTAAAGTGTGAGTCATGTAATTAATACACCGCACGATTATCCCCTAGTGCAGTGTTACTCCTTCCACGAGCATATATCTCTTATATCTCTTATCACAAGCTGCAGCGCGACCAAAAGCCCCAACAGTCCTCCCATGTCAGCGAATCACTGTGTTCACTATATAGAAGCCTGCTGTGTGTCGGACGCGCCCGATCAGCGCATGAGGACCGATGGTCTGTCTCAGTTTACATACCCTTGCTTGGAATCATCATTCCCGAGGTATCCCGGACTAGACTGGAGGTGTGTCTGTCCACGGAGCATCCCATTGTTAGGTTTGACGTGTAGTCACCGGCCAGGCGCGCGTCCCAACATCTCCGTCATGGGGAGATCACGGAGTTAATACTTGTAGCTGCATAGGGTAATTTATTAATTTATACTGAGTTTGTATAAATATAATTTTTTAGCACCTATTTTGATGTATCCACAGTGGGTAGAAGACACTTTTGGGATATAGTTTCAGATAAAACAGAGTAAAGGACTCAGCACACATGGGTTAATTAAGGAACACGTATATTGGTTGGTTATCTATTAGTACTCGAGGGAGATGAGTGATAACAACATGTGAGAGACCTTTATATGCAGGCCCCTAGTGGTATAACATTGTAATTACATTATATAAAAAAATCATTCACAATACTGCAGCGGACCTCCCTAAAATTAGGAAAAGGGCATAAAAGAAAATAAAGTTTGCCAGTATTAATGTGTTTAGTGAATATATTTATAAGAGAAGTTTAGTTGGGCAATAAAGATTTTTTCAGTGAGCAGAGAAATGGAGGATCAGGAGATGAAAACCCATGAGCCATTTATTAGACCTTTTTTCTCATTTTTTACATGTTGTAACACAGGTCACAGAGTTTATCAGCAATGTGTGATCTTTTATGAAAAGGATACAAAGTTACCAATGATTAGTGATAATAATGTTACATATTGTTCTTGTTTTTATTTTTACTTGCTCTTACCTGTAACTTGGATACATATACCTGTAGTAGTTTTTTGCTCAGGGTTGACATGGGTAAATTTTAACTCTTTAAGTATTATAGACTGTAACATCAGAGTGTTGATTTAATGAGTCATTTAATATGCGCACATGTGATCATTGCTGTGTTCTTCCTGCCAGTAAGTGTATTTAAACAACTTTCACTGTTTGTTATGCTACTTTGAGAAAGGCTCTGGTGGAGCCTAAACGTCAGTCCATAGCGCTTCAATAAATGTTTTTTTATTTTTCTAAGACCTGCAAATGCTGATCTTTTTTTCGTTATAGAGAGAGAGAGAGAGAGAGAGAGAGAGAGAGAGAGAGAGAGAGAGAGAGAGAGAGAGAGAGAGAGAGAGAGAGAGATTGTCCAGAGCTGGTGCACCAATCACCAGGAAATGCCTGGGCGCTGGTTATAGTCAATTATACAAACATCAAAAATTAAACTGCACTCCAAGGACTGATAGAAAGATCGTGCTTGATTTTATTTCAAAGTTTCGGCTCCTACACTTGAGCCCTCATCAGGAAGTCTTCCTGATGACGGCTCAAGTGTAGGAGCCAAAACGTTGAAATAAAATCAAGCACGATCTTTCTATCAGTCCTTGGAGTGCAGTTTAATTTTCAGTCTTTGGAGTGCGGTTTCATTTTTGATGTGTATATATATATATATATATATATATATATATATATATATATATATATATATATATAGACAAACACTCGCACTCTGATCCAGTCTTGGAGATACTGTGGGTGCTGGGTCAAAGCTTCAGCATACAATCATTGGATAGGGACCCACACTCCAATGTTTCGTGAGAAAAAGGTTTTTATTTCAACTTGTGCATCCAACGTTTCGGCCCATGCCTGGGCCTTTATCAAGGATAAAATACAAGTGTTAGAAGGTGCATATTTATACACATGGCCCAACCCAAAAGGGGGCGCTCAATTATGACGTCATACATGTGAAACACATCTCATTAGAATAATTGGCTTAGTGAGCATAATAGATCAAAATGTGACATGTAATTAGCATTCTCACCACAAGATGCCACCACAAGAGGCACCTTTTGGACTCCTTACCGAAGTCCCAGATGCTTAGGGTGGTTCGTATTGATAGCGATTGGCAAAAAAGAAAAGAAGATTTAATGGTGATGTCAAAGAAATTCCTAGCGAGAGGATATCCACACAAATTGGTATATGACACAATGAAATGGGCCTTAGAGCTCGACAGGGAGGAAACGCTACTTGAGCGAACAGATGAGATGTCTGTTAAGAAACACACCGATGATATGTACTATGTCAGTCG
The DNA here is from genome assembly GCF_017654675.1 of Xenopus laevis. Lineage (NCBI taxonomy): Eukaryota > Metazoa > Chordata > Amphibia > Anura > Pipidae > Xenopus > Xenopus laevis. The sequence goes on along the minus strand of NC_054385.1, from coordinate 126,217,765 downwards.
GTATGATGTAGCAGCTAACTATAGACGCAAATGTGTATTGAAACACTGGCCCCTGGTACAAAGTGATGGGGGGCTGACTAAAAAGCTCCCCAAAAGACCTAAGTTTAGTTACAAAAGAGTAAATAATGGATGGAGGGCACACCAAAATTTTTTCAAAAAGTAATAAGAGGTGCAGAAACAATTGTTACCCCTACCAAAGGTAACCTGTATCAATATTAAATGTCTGTATGTTCGCACACTCAACACAGAAATGCAATTTGGAGAGAGAGTGGTTTGAAAAAATAGTTTTTACTTTACTTTTATACACAGAAAAAGCATTTTGCATAGAAAACACCATACAAGGCAAAATTTATACAATGTTAAAAAACCACTCATTGGTAATACATAGCAAACAAGGAACAAGCAAGGAGCGGATACACCTACCAGGAAAATGAGAATGGCCCCAACGTTTCGGCACCAAGGCCTTTGAAGAGGGGATTCACTTGACAAAGGCCTTGGTGCCGAAACGTTGGGGCCATTCTCATTTTCCTGGTAGGTGTATCCGCTCCTTGCTTGTTCCTTGTTTGCTATGTATTACCAATGAGTGGTTTTTTAACATTGTATAAATTTTGCCTTGTATGGTGTTTTCTATGCAAAATGCTTTTTCTGTGTATAAAAGTAAAGTAAAAACTATTTTTTCAAACCACTCTCTCTCCAAATTGCATTTCTGTGTTGAGTGTGCGAACATACAGACATTTAATATTAGTTACAAAAGAGGTCGAAGTCTGAAAGAGAATTTAAGCTCTGCAGATCCGGTATCCAAATACACTGAGCTCCAGCGACAGCATTTTTTAACACCTCGCCCTGGCGTGTTTAAATGCACCAGTTGCATAATGTGCAGCAGTCTGATTTTGGGTTCAAGTTTTACTCACCCCCATACTGGTAAAAAATACGCGATCAAGCACCGTATGACGTGTACCACCACAATGGTAGTCTATATCATAAAATGCCCGTGTGGTCTCCTATATTGTGGGAAGACGATACGTCAACTAAAAGAGAGGATTGGGATGCATCGAGCCAGTATAAGGGCTGCACTAGATCCTGATAGGGACGATAAGAATAAGGGCAAGAAACAGGATATAGCACAGCAATTAGTGGCGAGACATTGGGCAGAGGCTAAGCATAGCCCTGCAGCGTTCCGTTGCATGCCAATCGAGCATGTTCCAGAAAGGACACGGGGAGGAGATTTTGATAAGGCTTTACTCCAGAGGGAAGCCTATTGGACCTATGAGTTGGACTGTGTGGCACCGAAAGGGTTAAATGGCCAACTGGTGTTGAGCTGTTTTTTGAATTGAAACTTTGAACATGTTTGTTTTCAGGATGAGCGTATATAAGATACTTAAATAGACAGAAAAGGCTACAAAGTTACAAATGTATCGTTTTTGTTTTCAGTAAAAAATTGACACATTGTTTATGATAAAATGCCTTTTATTATGTATCTGTCGCTACAGTCAACATTACAATATATACTTTGTATGTATTTGCAGGGTATACATGGAAGGAAACTCAGCAATATGGATTGTTTTATGAATTTTCACTTATTCCACTCGGTGGTGGCATCTTGTGGTGAGAATGCTAATTACGTGTCACATTTTGATCTATTATGCTCACTAAAGGTGGCCATACATGGGCCGATAAAAGCTGCCGACAGACCGTGTCGGCAGCTTATTGGCCCGTGTATGGGGCCCCTCGACGGGCTTCCCCGATCGAGATCTGGCCGAAAGTCGGCCAGATCTCGATCGGATGGGACAGAAAATCCCGTCGGATCTCGGCCGCATCTGTTCGTTGATGCGGTCCCGCGATCCGACCGCCCGTTTACCGAATGCTAGGATCCGATCGTTGGGCCCTAGGGCCCACGATCGGATCTGCCCGATATTGCCCACCTCAAGGTGGGCATATCGGAGGGAGATCCGCTTGTTTGGCGACATTGCCAAAAGAGCGGATCTATCCATGTATGGCCACCTTTAGCCAATTATTCTAATGAGATGTGTTTCACATGTATGATGTCATAATTGAGCGCCCCCTTTTGGGTTGGGCCATGTGTATAAATATGCACCTTCTAACACTTGTATTTTATCCTTGATAAAGGCCCAGGCATGGGCCGAAACGTTGGATGCACAAGTTAAAATAAAAACCTTTTTTCACGAAACATTGGAGTGCGGGTCCTTATCCAATGATTATATATATATATATATATATATATTGTGATTTCCTATATTTAACCACTAGAGCCCCTCGTAAATGACTGACACCTCACACATAGATTGATATTCCCATCTCACAAAAGTTAGAGCAGGATCTACCAGTAAACCTTAAGCTGGTGATCAGTAAATCTCAAGACACTGTAAATAAACAGCTTGTCTATATAACCCTCCTGTTTCATGAATTTCATTCAGATATTTATTATGTTAAGGTCACATAAGGAATAGTTGTTTGTTAAATATATGTTACAGGGCAACCCTTTTGAAATAAAAAAATAAAAGTGGTGTAGGGACCTATAGGATATCCTATCCCTATAGAGTTAATTCCCTACCTTTTGTATGTAGTTCTCTTTTCCCTTGTTATTGGGCCAAGCCCTTGTAACTGGTAAAGTGTAACACTCTCACCTATTGGACAAAGAGTGTAATGACACTCCCCTGCCACACTGCTATATAGTGTTGTGCAGGGAGTGGCCTCTTCCTCTTTGGCTCCTGGTGCTGCTGCTAGGTGAATCTCCATTGAGCCTGGGATCACCATAGGCCCCAGTAAGCATTTACCCCAGAGGGACCTGACACCTTTGGTGCTAAGTCGGGGACCAGGTAACCCCGTGAACGAGGACCAGCTAAGACAGTAAGATCTTGTTATAGACTCTCTAGGAGAGTAAGACAGAGAGGTGTAGCAGAAAGAGCAGCTGTCGCTCCAACAAGGATTGTAGTAGGGAGTAGCTTCCCACAAGGCCTGTTTGCCTTTAGAGCAGGGAACTCAGTTGATAGGGCAGTAGGTGAGCAAAGGACTACCTGAACCCTACCTGATAGATCCCGATCCCCTCACTGTGCATCGTCGGTTGAACTGGGATTTGATGTACACCTATCTGCAATATCTTTTGAGAGTCGCACCTGTTTGACTGTGAACCTTGTATTGTCCAAAGTGATTCCACCTGCTGTGTCCTCAGTATATTTGTAAGTAAACCTGTGGTCATTTGCCTCTGGCATAATAAATCTGTGCTCCTGTTTTACCTTTTTAAAGAACCTCCTGGCGTCCATTATTCTATATTGCACTTATATGCCTGTGAGTTGTAGTTCAACTACAGTTTAAAGGGGAAGCTTCCTTTTGGCGAAGGCTCTGCCCTGGGTGAAGATTCGCAATGTAACCCATGCTCACTACCTAGCTGGTCACCCTTAACTTCTAATTGGCAGATTAGGCCAAGAAAGCGTTACAGTGGTATAAAGGTGATACATTTATATACTGATATAATCATAGCAACTTTCAGAACCTTTGAGTTCCTTTTCAAGCTGATTATACTGAAGCTGTGCTGTTCTCTGGTATATCATTCAGCTCACAGGTCACATGAGCAACAAAAAGGAATATCTATGTGTGAGGTGTCAAAGTGATTTACGAGGGGATCTGCAGAGAAGGTACAAGATAATGTGGGTCAAAGAGGCGGAGTATAAATTTGGGCTGAATTATTGGAGTGTAGAAATATAAATTCTCTCATAAATCAATATAATATTTAAGTAATATTTTCCATGGAACAGAATGCTAATAATGCTTTTATGTATGTAGATCATAATGGGAAACATCACAAAAAGTAGATCTCGCAGTAGTAATGTCTGGGCCCTGCTGCAGTACAGGGAGAACAGTGTAAATGCAGATTAAACACAAGTAAGTGGCCCAGTCTGAAGAAACACCACAGACCAAATAGTTATTTGCAGGTGAGCAGAATATCTGGACCTCAGGAATAAATCCTAAACTAGTTAATGAAATGTTAGAGTATCACAACCTGTTTAGAACCACACGATCTTCAGCCTTGTGCCTTTATAGGGTCACAGAACTTCTAGGTGACATATTTTACTATTACTCATTATTTCATTAGGGTACATTATTCACTATATATAAAACACAACAGCCACAAATATGCTGTAAATTATATTTTTAGAAATGGTGCTTAGTGATGTCATCAGTTATACTCAGTGCTAAGCAATGTAATTTCTGTCATGACTCACAAACATATGTTATAAAGAATAATACACCCCTTTTGCAAAATGAGAACTTATAATATGCTCAGAGTTCTATGACCATTATAAAATCACTCTGCCTTAAGTATACCTTTTAATGGTCACAGAACAACCCCTCAGTGACTTCTAATATCCTTATAATTTACAGTAGGGGGTACATTATCCCTTATAATACATGAGTGATACTCAGAGTTCCCTGTATAACTCAGCCAGCAGCCTTGTGCCTTTATATGGTCACAGAACAACCCCTCAGTGACTTCTAATATCCTTATCATTTACAGTAGGGGGTACATTATCCCTTATAATACATGAGTGATACTCAGAGTTCCCTGTATAACTCAGCCTGCAGCCTTGTGCCTTTATATGGTCACAGAACCACTCAGTGACTTCTAATATCCTTATCATTTACAGTAGGGGGTACATTATCCCTTATAATACATGAGTGATACTCAGAGTTCCTTGTATAACTCAGCCTGCAGCCTTGTGCCTTTATATGGTCACAGAACAACCCCTCAGTGACTTCTAATATCCTTATCATTTATAGTAGGGGGTACATTATCCCTTATAATACATGAGTGATACTCAGAGTTCCCTGTATAATTCAGCCTGCAGCCTTGTGTCTTTATATGGTCACAGAACAACCCCTCAGTGACTTCTAATATCCTTATCATTTACAGTAGGGGGTACATTATCCCTTATAATACATGATGATACTCAGAGTTCCCTGTATAACTCAGCCTGCAGCCTTGTGCCTTTATATGGTCACAGAACAACCCCTCAGTGACTTCTAATATCCTTATCATTTACAGTAGGGGGTACATTATCCCTTATAATACATGAGTGATACTCTGCATATTTGCTACTTTTGTTTCACATATAATATACGTAATTGTTGGCTCTCCCCAGATGCAAAACCAGAGAATGGGAGTTAACTTAAAAAGGTTGTTCACCTTTAAACTAACTTTTAGTATGATATAGACATTGTTATTCGGGGGCAATTTGCAATTTTCTGTTCAGCAACTCTCCAGTTCGGAATTTCAGCATCTGATTGGCAGGGTCTTGTCTATCTTAGCAAACAGGCAGTGGTAAAAAAAAAAAAAGGATCAGTAACATCAACATTGTAAGCACACAGAGTTTTTGGCTGCCTGGGTCAGTGACCCCCATTTGAAATCTGGAAAGATGTAGAAGAAAAATGCAAATAATTAAAAAACGATATAAAAAATAAAGACCAATTGCAGTCAACAGGAACGGGACATTCTATATTTATCAAGGGTCGCATTTCAAATTGAAAAAACTCTAAGTCAAAGTTTTTTTTGGTTGAATAGGTCAGAATTCGAATTGTACGAATTGAAGGAACAGCGCATTCGATCGAATTTAATTCAAAGTTTTTCCCAAAGATTTTTCAAAGTCCACCAATTGACTCCAAATAAGTTCTAGGAGGTCCTCCATTAGCTAAAATAGCAATTTGGCACATTTTATATGCCGAATGGTCAAAGCCTAATTTTTAAAGAGACAGTACATGATAAATTTTGATATTCTAATTTTTTAATTTTTTTCAAATTCAAATTGAATTTGGACTATTTCCTAGCCGAAGTACACAAAAAATAGCTCGAAATTTGAATTTTTTTCATTTGAAAATTCACCTCGACCTTTGACAAATCCGCCCCTTAGTGTGACATATACACTGGATATACTGGGCACACAGGGGTAATTACCCAGGCAGAGTGACTTACACATATTCATATTAATGTCAATGGGACCTGTGGGTGATCCATGTGACACAAGAGAATTTGTGGAATCAAGTTTATTATAAAACACCATAAAATTAAACAAAAGGCAAAACGCATTGATATTTATAAAAACAACTTTCATCTATTTACATAAGTGATAGTAAATGTCTTCATTTATATTACCATTTTCTTAACTCTATACAGAATTGAATACCATAATTTAAATGTTCTGGTGTAGAACTGCATAGAAGGTACAAGTATTAACTCAGTAACATCCTATCAAAACAATATTCATTGACCGATATTACATATGTGCTCTTTCAGCATTACAAAACACAAGAATAAAAGGTAGATTGTCACTGCACATAAAGTTTAAAAATTTTAATGCAAATAAATAAATAAATATCAGAGTCATAAAGAAGGACGGTTTTTACACACCTTTTTTTTTCTATAATATCTATATACAGAGTAATCAGTAATCTGAAAGTTAAAGGCACTGCACCTGGACCACAAGTTAAGGTAAATGAACACCTCCCTAACACCGACTTATCTGAGTATCCAAACAAAATGAAGATCCACCAAAAGTATCTGGCTACTCACAAGATACTATCTAAAATGCAGAGCGTCAGTGTTGAAAAATGAATGGAAAATGTAGAAAGTCCTCCAGAGAGTAGGTTTATGGCTTTGTATAAAAATCCCAATCAGTTCTCTTCCACATTCAGAAAAAGTCTTTCTAAAGCCCTCAGAAGTGCATAACACACAATAAATAGTAAAGTGCCCCCTGGAACACATAGGGGCAGATTTACATAGAGTCAAATATTGAGGATTAATTAACCCTAGATTTTTGACTGCCGAATGTAAATCCTTCGACTTCGAATATCGAATCAGAAAATTGTTAGGAAGCCTATGGGGACCTTCCTCCTAGGCTAACATTGGCCTCGGTAGGTTTTATTTGCCGAAGTAGGGGGTAAAAGTATTTTTTAAAGAGACAGTACTTTGACTATCAAATGGTCGAATAGTCGAACGATTTTTAGTTTGAATCGATTCTAAGTCGTAGTCTAAGGTCGAAGTAGCCTATTCGATGGTCGAAGTAGCCATATTCGAAATTCAAAATTCTAGGTATTTTTTCTTCTATTCCTTCACTCGAGCTAAGTAAATGGGCCCCATAGATAAAACTGTTTCTACACGTGTTATTTTCCCATTGCTAATGGGGGTGTTAAGTGATGCTGAGTTTGATCCCACCCCGTCTGACTGGATTATTGGGACTGGATCTTCTGCACGGAGATTCCCATTCACTGCAAAGGAAAAACACAAAAGATGATTCTTATAAATATGTAGAACTGTGTTTAGTGGCATCACTTTTAATTACACATCAATAAGTGGACACATTATTATCACCAGTAAAGATTCTGTCTATGCCTAATAAATACAAAGTCTTGTTGTACAGTGTGTGTGTCTCATGGTTTCATGGAATCATGGAATGTTGCACCTCCAGCAACACAGGGGTTAATGCTTAACCAGACCTCCCCTACACAGACTGCTTATATACTAACGTGATGGGACAGAGTAGCTTTGGTTATACTTCCTTCACCACGTGAGTAACAGATACTTATACAGGTATGGGACCTGTTATCCAGAATGCTTGGGACCGGGGGCTTTCTGGATAATGGATCTTTGTGTAATTTAGATCTTCAGGCCTTAAGTCTACTAGAAAATCATGCAAACATTAAATAAACCCAATAGGAAGAGTGAAATCTTAAGTCTATGGCCACCTTAAGGAAAAAAGTTATACGTCGTACATATTCCTACTGATTGAAGCAACCTGTATATTTATATATTTATTATTATTTTGGTCCTTTTTTTAACATCTTACCTTTCTCTGCCCAATGAGTCCAATTATTATTGCCTATAAAGAAAAATGTAAAACTGTTTAATCAATTCCTACAGCTAAAAAACTCAAAAAACTACAGACAGACTTTTTGTGTAGAAGGACTCATGAAGTCTGGGTTTGTAGTTGATAAATCATGTTTTGGCCTGAAGCTTTTTATGTAAATACTGTAAACTTTATGTTTTATGTAGGCCAATGAGCAGATCTTCTAACTGTGTGATGTCAGTGTGTGTGTAATCTATACAAATACGGACAGCAGGTTTTTAACCCCCATTACCCCTCTGCTGTGCCAACACCCGCAGCAAACAAACAAGTGAGTGGTGACAAAGTTTGAAGTGTGTGACATACCATATAGTAGATCTATATTCCTTGTACCACAGACACCCCTCCTGCAAACGTGGGGTCTACTGTCTGGTAGTTATTAGGGATGTAGCGGACTGTTCGCCCCCAAACTAATTCGCGCGAACATCGACTGTTTGCGTCCGCCGAATGTTCGCGAACGTCGCGCCACGTTCGCCAATTTGGGTTCGCCTTAGCTGGCGTTTATTTTTGACCTCTCACCCCAGACCAGCAGATACATGGCAGCCAATCAGGAAGCTCTCCCTCCTGGACCACCCCCACACCCCCTGGACCACTCCCCTTCCATATATAAACTGAAGCCCTGCAGCGTTTTTTCATTCTGCCTGTGTGTGCTTGGAAGAGCTAGTGTAGGGAGAGAGCTGCTACTGATTTGAGGGACAGTTGATAGTAAGTTTGCTGGCTAGTAATCTACTTGATACTGCTCTGTATTGTAGGGACAGAAGTCTGCAGGGATTTGAGGGACAGTGAGTTTAGGTTAGTTAGCTTTGCTGACTAGTAATCTACCTTCTACTGCAGTGCTCTGTATGTAGCTGCTGTGGGCACTGCTTCTGATCTCATCTGCTGACTGCTGTAATAACCCAATAGTCCTTGTAAGGACTGCTTTTATTTTCTTTTTTGTTTTTTTACTTTGCTACTATAAGAGCCCAGTGCTATTAGTCTAGCTGTGTTGGGGAGTGGGACTGGTGTGCTACTGTGCTGCTCCTAGTAGTTCAGCACTACCAGCACCAACCAGAGTCAAAATTGTTACAAAGTATCTTATTTGCACCTGTTAGCTGTTCTGAGCTCTCTGCCAAAAGCTAATTAAGTTAGAAACTGTTTTTTTCTGGCTGTTCAGTGCAGAGAAAAGAGGTGCTGCTCCTCCTAGTAGTTCACACTACCAGCACCAACCAGAGTCAAAATTGTTACAAAGTATCTTATTTGCACCTGTTAGCTGTCTGTTCTGCAGCTTTAGTTAACGTTTTTTTCTGGCTGTTCAGTGCAGAGAAGAGGTGCGCTCTCCTAGTTTCAACCAGCACCACCAGGTCAGACGACTGCGTCAGCTGTTTTGGTAGAACGCCACTGGTTTCTCCAGTCGCACCCTCATGAGCCCCCGCGCATTTCATAATTCCGTCGGTCACTCTCGCGCTTTAACAGTTCGCAGACCTGAAGTGTTCTTTGTTTCGAGCACGCAGCACATCGACAGCGTAGTATTCAGATATATCAATTGGTGACGTACATAACTGTTTTTAGCTGTTATGGTATCTGTATTGCTCTAACTGCAAGAATATGGATCGTCTTTAGAAGCTGTTTTTTTTTCTGGCTGTTAAGCAGAGAGAATGGGACTATATATTTGCGCGTTTGAGTGGTCATCATTGCAGGACTGAGCTTTAGGATGCAAGGACTGGAACTGGTCTCTGTTTAGGTGGTCAACGTTCTTCAAATTCTCTGATTTCTCTGTCGTGTCCATGCGGAACGTGACTTACTCTTACTCATGTGATAGCTGCAGATGCTTAGCATCCACGTGCACTGCTGATTGTTTCGTATTGCATGCGACACCTTGGATAACAATGTGGAGACAATAGTACAGTCTACAGATCTCTAAACAAGTGCCACCTAGCTGTGTGGAGCTTTTTCACATTCCGTGTCCAGAAACATCACCTGAGTGACGTAGTGTGATTTCTGCCCTTTACAGCACAAAACGCAGCGCTGTGTCAAAAATGTATTTTTCAGAACATTTTTGCCTTGATCCCCCTCTGGCATGCACTCTCCAGGTCGTTGCACCCCTTTTAAACAACTTTAAAATCATTTTCTGGCCAGAAATGTCTTTTCTAGCTTTTAAAATTCGCCTTCCCATTGAAGTCTATGGGGTTCGCAACGTTCGCGAACCGTTCGCATTTTTGACGCAAGTTCGCGAATATGTTCGTGAACATTTTTTCCGCCGTTCGCTACATCCCTAGTAGTTATGCCACTAACTATCCTTCTATTATATGTCACTACTGCTTTATAAATATTAATAATAGGCATAATATAATAATGGTGCACTCACATGACTTGCACAATGATCCCAGAAGAGCATCTGTAGTGAGAAAAAAAAAAAAAAGATGTTAGCGGCCAATGAGATGAGCTGAAGGAAGTAAAATAGGAATAAAAAATATCTCCAAAAATATCTATTAAAACTCATTATATAAAAGTTTGCATCAAAAAGAGCACTATTAGAGGAACTGGATCAGTTTTAATTAGGAATGCACCAAATTCAGGATTTGGTTTGGTATTCACCCAGGATTCGGCCATTTTCAGCAGGATTTGGATTCAGCCTTATCCTTCGGCCTGGCTTAACCGAATCGTTCAAATTATGCGACTTTTTGTCACAAAACAAGGAAGGAAAAAGCGCAGATTTCTTTTTCCCCCCCCTCACTGATTTGCAGATGCAAATTAGGATTCAGATTTGGTTCAGTATTAAGCCGAATCTTTCACAAAGGATCCGGGGTTTGACCAAATCCAAAATGGTGGATTCGGTGCATCCCTAGTTTTAATAAATCATGAAACATGTTTGGGTCACTGAAACAATCACTGAGAACACAAATGGGTGGAACAAATAAAGCAAATAAAGTTCTGTCTTGTATAAAAAAGGGCATTAACTCAAGGGATGAAAACATAATTCTGCCTCTTTATAGGTCCCTGGTGAGGCCTCATCTGGAGTATGGGGGCAGTTTTGGACTCCAGTCCTTAAGAGGGATATAAATGAGCTGGAGAGAGTGCAGAGACCAAGTGCAACTAAACTGGTTAGAGGGAGGGAAGAGTTAAATTATGAGGGGAGACTGTCAGGGTTGGGGTTGTTTTCTCTGAAAAAAGGCGCTTGTGAGGGGACATGATTAGACTTTACAAGTACATTAGAGGACATTATAGACAAATGGCAGGGGACCTTTTTACCCATAAAGAGGATCACCGTACCAGAGGCCTCCCCTTTAGACTAGAAGAAAAGAACTTTCATTTGAAGCAACGTAGGGGTTCTTCACAGTCAGGACAGTGAGGTTGTGGAATGCACTGCCGGGTGATGTTGTGATGCTGATTCAGTTAATGACTATAAGAGGGACTTTTGAATTTTGAATTTGCAACTTAATAAATCTGCCCCATAATCATAAGCTTAAACAGGTTCAGTACAATGACAGTATTTAAGAAGCCAAGCACCAATCAGAACAAAGGGGAAGGGACAACCAATTATCCCAATCAAAGAATTTAAAGGGAAGAAGCACATTATTGAAATACATACATTTAAACAAATAATAAATAAAAAATACATTAGAAAAAATATAATAAACGACAGTCCAAATATCTGAATAAAGATAAAATTGAATCGCATCCTAAAGTAAATGTCAAATTCATATAAGATGTATGAAAAAAAGCAATTACAATCTTATGTTAATCAATAACAATCTGATGTCAAACAATTTAATGCCAGACATGTAAGAAACAGATCTCTTAGTAAACACAAGTTAACCCAATATCATTGTACATACTGTACCTCATACTTTTCGATGGGTCAGGCATAGGAATTCAATTTCAGCGTCAGGTTGGGTTGCATCTGGTTTAAAGGAGAATTCAACCAGTTTTTGAAAAAAAAAACTTCCTCCTCCTCCCCAGCCTAGCAGCTCCCCTGGGCAAATGCCCCTCATTTTTTTAATTGGCTCTCAGTGCAGATTTGGGCCTCAGGAGTTCACGGGCACCATCTTTTTTTTTTTTTTTTTTGGTCTTCTTCAGAATCAGAGTCGTTTTCGGCACATGTGCAATTGTAGTAAAATGTCATAATGTTTGGTGCATGCACAGTCATTCGGGACCGGAAATTTATTACAACTGCGCATGCACTGAAAAACTCTGCACAGATTCCAAAGAAGACCGAAAAAAGAACATAGAGCCCATGAACTCCCGAGGCCAGAATCTGCATGGAGAGGTAAGTAAAAAATTAGGAGCATTTGCCCAGGGGGGCAGCTAGGCTGGAGAGCAGGAGGGAGGGGGGTCTACCCAGGGTAGTCGCACATGTGTCGAAAAACGCTGGTCTGATTCCGAAGAAGACAGAAAAAAAGAAGATGGTGCCCGTGAACTCCAAAGGACAGAATCTGCACGGAGAGGTAAGTAAAGAATTAGGGGCATTTGCCTGGAGAGGCAGGTAGGCTGGGGGGAGGGGCTCTACCTAGGGTAGGGGGTAGGGTTTTTTTCAAAAATGGGTTGAACTCTCCTTTAAAAAAACAAAAACAATTTCAAAATATTAATGTACATTAAAAGTCATGTCAAGGTCATGTTGATGGTTTGTCACCAATAGGTCTGCTTCTGTAAGTGTTACTTGAAGTTTCTAAACCTGACTGTCCCTTCTCAACCGGTCTCCTAAAGCTAATGGACTACTGCAACACAAATATGGCAGCCCCCTCATAGAGGGACATGGGGGGGAATGTAAAAGCACCCGGCAAACACTTTTATGGCAAAATTATAAATGGCATACACAGGCAATGTTATGATAGAAGTAAAAAAAAATTTAAATAATTTTTGGTGTCCGTATCCAATGTTTACACTGTTGAGCTGGACTAATACAGGTGACACTCTGGATCTGTGATTATCAAAGAAAAAAAAGGGTCTGTGGATTCTGGTAATATTTACCAATGCAAGGCAACTTACAGCATTTCCAGTGTACGTCACTGAGAATTAGCCTGGGTAGAGTAGCATGTTCTCCAAAAGTAGCTTTTAATATATACAGGCTTATAAGAAATTTCACATGTATTATTTATATACCAACTTCAAATAGACATTTACAAAAGTATCAAACATAGAATGATTTCTGCAATTATTACAGACTGTACAAATATATAGTGAATAAAGTACCCCCTCTTCTAAAATATAAGGATATTATAAGTTACAGAGGAGTTTCATGCCCACATAAAAACACAAGGCCGAAGGCCAAGTGTTTTTATACAGGTCATGGAACTCTGAGCTTACTTCTAATATCCTTATATTTTGCAACTGGGGGTACTTTATTAACTATATAATACACAAGTTTCAGTGAGTCATGTGACATAAATTACATCAGAACTCACCGTTTATAACCGATTACATCACTAGTCACCGTTTAGAAGGATATAATTTACAAGATATTCATGGCTTTTGTGTATTATATACAAATATACAACTATACATATTAGTCTTCAGATGATCTTGTGCAATAAAGAGGGCAAATTGCACCAAAAACTAAAAGGCTGATTTATCACATATAAAATGGAGGAATCATGGGCCAGTATTTTTGTAATGCGCCACCTCCCTGCTTTGTAGGTATTTTTATTACCAAGACCTCGTTTATAAAAGCAAAACTCAGAGAAAAGGCTATTCAAATAAGTGAGGTTATTTATAAAACAAAGTCAAAGAGTTTTGCCTAGGAAGTTTTTCACAATCACACTACAGTGTAGTACTTAAGTGTGAGAACTTCCCAAAGACACTCCTCTTACAACAAGCTTTTATACCCTTTTACAGAGCATTTACCATAAAAGCAAAGGGTACATGGAAATACCATACATGGTCAAAAGCCCTCCTTCTATATTAGAAGGCATGTAAGCTTACTATAGTAAATATTACAATACCTGTTACATCATTTTATGTTTCCCTGATTCCAATATACACAAACCATAAAATCTATGTCTGCTAGTTTGAGACAGGATGGGTGTTTGCTGTTCTGAAGCAACACTTCTGTATCTCACTGTTGTTTGACTTCTGTCTGCAGAGTCTTGACCTTTGGTCAGCATGATTACCTGAGACCACTATCATCAGCATTCCCTTCCCCCCTATCTGTCTTAGGTCTGGCCTTTGTAAGTACCAGGACGAGGGGTCTTGATCTTTAATTTATATTAATAGTCCTAAATACCCGCCATTACCCGTCATGGAATAGGGTGTTCTCATTATTCTATCGTTGATATTGTAACCCTTTCGACACCCCTTTGTCTGTGTTACACTCCACTTGTGGCGCTTACCTGATGACACGGGACAAAACGGAGCCACTCCGCAGTGGTATTGGGAGAGACTGGGTACCTGGTACTTACTAGCGCATTGCCTCCACCTAGTGGGATCCGGGAATGCACCTACGGTTGGTCCCACTAGGAATACAGTAATAACACCACACACTTTTGGTTAAACTAAATAACGTTTTATATAAAATAAATGGGCACCTAATACATGCAGCACTCCTAACCGGTGGCAATAGGGCCTCACTAACTAACTTGCTAGCTCAATCTGTCTAGCTAACTAAGAAAAAAGGCAAAGTCCTTTAATGTCCTTTAATAAACAGTCTGTTTATCTTCAGTGCTCTTTCGGGTACTGTCCCTTTAAACAGGATACTCACAAATCCTCTTTGGATACTTTAGAGCTCTCTTCAGGCGAGTCCAGCACAGTCAGTCATACAGTGAGACTACCAGCCCCTCAGATAGGAATCTCCTGCTGGTTGTTCCTCCAGTCTGGATCCCTTTCACACTCTCAGTCTTTCCAGGCACAGTATGTGGCTTCCCTATGACAGCCCGTTCCCAAGGAATGCTTTTGGTGCAGCCTCTCAGCTCTCTGGGCTCACCAGCAGCTCTCTGTTATCTTTCTCTGTCCACCATGCGGCTCTCTATGCCAGGCTTTCTTCTTTTGCCAGTCTCTGTGACTTCCTTTTCCTGCCAGCCACTCACTAGCTGCTGTGTCACTTCCTACTGCACTGAATAGCTGGTTGCTAGGTAACAGCTTACAGCACACAGACAGAGGCTCTCTGCCCTTACCGGAATAAGTGCAATGATTTTGCATGGATTGCCTACATTATAATTATTTTATTGTCAGATCATGGAATACCTGTATATACTCCACCCTCTTAGAATACATAATCCCTGGAGAGGGCCCCTCTCATATGTGACCATAGGGGTTCTAAAATCCCTTCTGAACCTTGGGGTGGGTTGGGACTGTGGGTGTGGGTCCCAGGATTGACTGTGGTGTAGTTTGCCTGTTAAATACATTTGCTGTACAGAGCTTTGCCCAAATAACCACTAGCAGGGTAGAGCATTGCTACATTCGACTTATACAACAGGGTCAGGGACTTTGCCACGTGGAAGTGTTCCCTCTATGGTGTAGTGCAACTACATTCCCCCAGGCTACTGTGCACACAAAACATACAAAAGATGGGCGCCAGGAGGTTCTTGCAGTAAAACAGAAACGGTTTATTAACTATGCACCAGGCAAGTGACATCAGGTTTGTACTCACACAGGAGCTGAGGCAACAGCACATAGAGAGGTCACATAGATCTGCAGGCAGCTCACCTAGAGCAGACACAGGCTGACACTCCCTGGGGACAGACTTGGCAGGTATCCCACTTCACCTCTGCGACATATTCCAGTAGTGTCTCTGGATCAACCTCAGGGCAATCACTCTCTCCTGATTCCCTCTCCACTGGGATCCCTATACTACAGGCAATATGGCCTGGGAGAGATACCTCCAATCTATCACTCCTATGTTGGAGCTCAGAACTGCTCTCTCTCTCTCTCTCTCTCTCTCTCTCTCACCTCTCTGCCTTTCTCTCTTAGAGTGACTATGACAATTCTGCCCTAGTGTATCTATTCCTCATTCACGGGCTTACCTGGACTTGGACACATGACTTCTTCTGGGCCTTCTGTACTCAGTCCCCCTGAGCACATCCAGCTGGATCATCATCCAGAGGTGAAAGAGGAAGAGGCCACTCCTTACACTCACTATAGTGCAGTGTAGCAGGAAGCTGTCACACCTCTCCTGGCAGATCACTCTAAGAAAAAGGTGGGGCCCTTAAAGTTGCAGGGCAGATTAACCCGTAGGGGCCCCTACACACACATATATATATATATATATATATATATATATACATACATATTTGAATACATGGACAAACTATCTGTGACTTCTTTGTAGTAAGAGCAGAAAGTATGGCAACTAGTTGGTAAAGGGAATGGAAAGTCTCAGTTATGGTTAAAAACTGACCAAGTTGGGGTGCCTCTTTTGGTTACCCCTAGTTCCAGCCCTGTGTAGGAGTGCAGACTGGTAAGGGAGCGGGGGCACCGAAGTGCAGAACTGCCCCTGAATACAGTATAATGGAAATTAACTCTTTTTGTACAAAGTTGATTGAGGGACTGGCCTGTTTGAAATTTTGGAAGGAATTTTTCCCTTCTGGGGTAAAGTGGACAGAAGAGGCTTCAGATGAGGGGTTGGTTTGATCTTCCTCTAGATCAAATAGCAGGTCAGACTGGAGAATTGTAAGACGCTTCAGTGTGGGGTTTTCCATTAGCTGCAAGAAGATCAAAGAATATTGTATTAAATAAAAATATTATTTGCATTCATTGTTTAGCTACATTACATATTTATTACAATTTAATATTATTAGGTCAATTTAATGGACAAGGAAATAGAAATATGTGTCTATTACATTTTATGGTTCACAACAAAAAGCTAAACTATAGTAAAGGTTGCTATTTGTAAAGAAACGTAAGGCACATATTAAAGGGGTGGTTCGCCTTTAAGTTAACTTATAGTATGTTATAGAATGGCCAATTCTAAGCAACATTTTAATTGGTTTTAATTATTTATTTTCTATAGCTTTTTAATTATTTGCCTTCTTCTTCGGACAATGCAGCATTGAAATGTGGGGTCACTGACCCCATCTAAGCACAAATGCTCTGCAAGGCTACAAATGTATTGTTATTGCTACTTTTTATTACTCATCTTTCTATTCAGGCCTCTCCTATTCATATCCCAGTCTCTTATTCAAATCAATGCATGGTTGCTGGGGTGATTTGGACCTTAGCAACCAGACCGCTGAAACTGCAAACTGGAGAGCTGCTGAATAAAAAGCTAAATAACTTTAAAATCCACAAATAATAAAAAAGGAAACCCAATTACAAAGTGTCTCAGAATATCACTCTCTACATACATACAGTTAATGTAAAGGTGAACAACCCCATTGGAATGGTTAGTTTCAGAGTTATTAAAGCAGCCTGTGTCATTTTGATACTGAAAATATAAAATATGTTTCTGTTATGTATCCCTACATTGGGAAAAATATAATTTTTTTTAAACAGAGCGTAATATTTTGTTACAGAAGTGGAATTACATAAACATTCAGGCACAAATAGAAAGTTCAGGTTGTCCTAGAAAAACAATGCATGGTAGTAATAAGTCAAATCAACTGGACTTGCTGTATTTTATTTTTCCTTGAAGTCATTCGCTAGTCATCCAACTGGCTTTCTCAATTCAGAATGTCTTGTATGTAATGTTTCTGGTTATATACCCTGGAATCTTACTCCAATTAGCATAATCTGATTAGTAAAACCATCATGGGGGCAAGGTGTTGATGTTATTAGCATGATTAGTGTTATGAGGGGTTATTAAATCTTCCAGGGAGAGCTGCTAAAATAGAATTTTATGTGATAGACAATAGATGTCGCAACCCTCCACCCAAACTTGGTTTTTCAGTTTTTACATATATGACTTCTTTGTCCCCTCGTTTGAACCAATTCTTCTCCCTGTCCAGGATGTGAACTTGGCAGTCTCCAAAAGTGTGTCCTTTTTCCCATTAGATGTAGGTACACGAGTCCTGACCAGGAGCTAGCCTTCCTGTGCTGCGCCATATGTTTATGTAACAGTTGTTTGGTTTTTCCCAAGTCTGAGCATTCCTCACTGCACTGCATACACCATGTTACTCTTCTTATGCTTCTGTGTTGGGTGAACCAGTTGCTGCATCAGAGTGCTGCTGGATTTAAAACAGACTGGTATGCAGTGTTTATTAAAATCCTTCTAAGTTTTAGGACACCCCAGAAATATATGGGAGGACCAAGTTATTTTGTCTGTTCTGCTTTCCACCTTCAACTGTAGCTTTGGTGTTGTTCTCCCAGTTTAGTTTGGTCCTTCTCCTAGTTTTAACACCTCATAGCAACTGATCATGCTAATACAATAAACACCTTGTCCCCCATGATCGTTTTACTAAACAGATAATGGTGATTGGAGTAAAGGTGGCCATAGATGTTACAATAACGATCTTTCCTGGAAAGATCGTTCGTTTTAATACACATGTGTAGAGCAGAATTGTCAGATATACGGGTAGAAACAATAGAATTTCTACCTGTATCAGCACTAACAATGGCTGATGTTCGGTTGCCTTCAAAGGAGCCAGATCACAATTTTCCGGCCAGCCCGATCAATGAGCCGACGATATCCAAGTCTTCTGCTGATATTGATCAGCTCATCTACCACCATACACGCACCGAATAGCATATGAAAATTTGTTTTGTATGATATTATCTGTGCATCTATGGCCACCTTATGATTCAAAGGTATATAACCAGAAATAGTTTTGTGCAGGTCATTCTGAATGGAGAAAGCCAGTCGGATGACCAGGGTCGGACTGGGGGGCCGGGGGCCACTGCACCAGGGCCCCCCTCTTTCCCCCCCCCTTGCTGTGGCGTCACGTGTGCGCACAGTGTGTGCATGCCCACTCTGCCACATACACACGCAAAGTATTAAGAATTAGGAAATTTACAAACCTCAGATCTGGGCCAGTGGGGCCCACCAGGTTTTTTTCAGTCCGACCCTACGGATGACTAGTGAAATGTCTTTACAAAAAAATACAGCAAGTCCAGTTGATTTGAATGGATGAATGAGAACCTTGACAGACAATGCATAGTTTACAAAAGGCCTCCAAGAAATATCCCTAAAGAGAGGGGGCAAGTTACTAAAAAAACATCTTGCAATTACAAATTTAATGAATAATTTAAGGGTTATGGCACACTGGGAGTGTTTTTTTTTTTGCCTTTGTTCAATCTCCTCCATCGTGGTAGACAAACACCAGAAGTCCATTCCCACCAGCATTATAAATCACTGGTGGAAAAAGATACGCATCACATTTTGTAGCCCAAAATTGTCTCGCAAGGCATTTTCAGCCTGCTACAGGAAGAGCAGGTGATGTACGGTTTCCCATCAATGTGAAAACATCCTTTGTGCTAGTCTACCATAACTGTTAAAGAAATACTAACATGTTCTGTTTTTATTCTTATATATTCCACCAACACGGCAGTATGCCTGGTGCCAGTTCTTGTCTTTTAATCGTCACATGTTCGAACCATCTGTTACATGTCTCTAGCAGGTTTTTCCACTAAATGTGCTGCAGGTATTTAAGCTCAGCATACGTTTCTTTATGCCCTTTGTTATCAATCGTATCGACTCCATAGACCATGAGCAAATCTCTAGTTTCCTCTAGACAACTAGGGGGTTCCTGATAGTGTTTCAATATATGGAGAAAGCCTCAGTAAAATATACACAAAAAAGCCTATAACCAAAGATTGTGGTTTGGAAGGTAGTTACTTACATAGCTTGGCCTGTGCCGCCAGAACATCTTCTGCAGAGGGAACAGAGAGGAGATTTTAGAAACCACTGGGTAAAATATAAGAAGTAGGTTTGTCAAAATGGCTTTAAGCATGCAAAATGGGAATGTATTATTAAGGAGTGTCTTTGGGCCTCATTTACAATGCATGTGACAAGGAGCAAAGTTTTGGGTGTAAATCATTTTGCAGTTTGTATCCTACCAGGTTGAAGTGCTGCATAAGGGCTGCGAGTGTCCCCTCGGAAACCCAACTAGCTTGTTTATCATTCAAATGCACAAGCAAGGAAGGACCAACCAGTGCAAGATGTAAGGAGCCATGTACTTACTGTTGAGACTATGAGAAACAAAGAACAAGGCTGCTTTACATCTACAGCAACGTACTCGCAGCATGCACCAAAATGTACCCTATGATCCATAATTGAGGCCTGTTCTCAGCATTTGCTTACAATAATAGCAGTGTTAGGGGGAAACTTGATCATCTTTGTATGACAGATATGGCAATGTAGAGTAGAAGGGAAAATGGTGGAGATGACACACAGAAGTGAACAAGGCAGAGTATTGTTGGACTCTTCCATGAAGGCAGACAACTGTATACCTGTAGATTCTGGAAAATTCCAGAGGGGCTATAGACAAGTCACTAATTATTGGGCCTTATAAGTGTTATGCAAGGACCTATTTTGAATTGTAGTCCAAAAAAACATGAAGGTTCCCATATATGTAAGCAGAGGGATGCAAGTGTTAAGATTAAAACTGGAGGTCATAAAATTATTAACATAGAGCAGGAGAATAAGCGTTAATATAGTCCTGTCCCGAATCAAGTGCTGGTGCGCCTTTTGACACAGAGAAAACCTGGAGTTAGAGTCCTGCATTGGGTTGGTTCTTGTGGGTACCTGCAGAATACCCACAATATTATTGGGACTCAGGCGGATTATTCTTCATTTGCCCAATGTGCAGGTGTACCCAATCATCTACAGTGTGTGGGGTGGGGCTTCAGATGGTCAATTCAGGGGAAACAGCGAAAAATCCAAGCATCCTAATGGTTACAAAATGTGTCTTGTAACGTCACTTCTCATCAAGGTGATGTCACTTCCGGCCAAGGAAATGTCATGTCCAGTCAAGGTAACTTCACTTCCGGTCGGCAAAACAAACACTGCGGGGAGCAGGTCGTGCGAATATACGTGGCGTTGCCATGCATGTACACAGATCCGGGTCAGGTTTGGGGAAAGCGGGTACGGGTTGGTGCGGGTTTTAAAAAACAGAGCAGTGCAGGTCTCTACCTGGAGCTACTTCCTGATCCGAAGATGGTAATCTCCACGCAACAGTTTTTCATTGCTATATTATTTTTAACTAATGCAAATAATTAACACTGCACCAGTAAGGAGCACTTTTCCCGTAATATTATAACATTCGGTAACAAATGCGAGTTAAAAGTAAGATTACAGGGCCCTGCTTTTAAGAGTTTACAATCTAAAAGTGTGACAAAATACTTGCCAATATAAATTTTCTAAAAACACTTAACTTTGTGGAAAAGCAAAAAAGGAGGCAGTTTAATGACTCAGCAAGCAAGAGTAATATACAGCTGGCTATTTTCCTGCTCTGTATCTGCAGATAGTAGGTCTTCTTAATGCAAACTGCTCTTGGTATGGTAGTAACCTAGTGTCCTAGTTGTTTAATAACATGTTTGATATTCTTTCCAAAAGTACTGGGAATCACAAGTTATTATTTAAAATATATTCTGCATATGGTATTTTTTGAGGCTGAAATGTATTTGTATTTTAAAATCTAAGTGCTGCTTAACATAACAATTCCCACATTCCTCCTTCAGTTTAGGGTACGCGTCAGTCACTTACCATATTTGCTCTGAAGTTTAACTAATGGGAAACAAAACAAAGACTAAAGTTAATAATTGCTATAACCTTAAATATATATTTAAAAATGTATATGTTTTATTTTTTTTAACTCTTTATTCAAGTTTGAGTTTTCATGTCAAAACATACATACATTCACATTGTACATTGTAGGGAAGGTAGAAATCTCACACGTTGACGCATGTTAAACATATTACTTGCTATGTGTAATATGTAAGCCTTACACATTGTGGAACATCTCTTTCCAGTAAGAGAGTGATAAATTATGTGAATCTTATGGTTGAAGTAAATAAAAGAAATAAAGCAAAAGAAAGCGGAATACAAAAATTTTAAAAAAAAGGAACAGTTTTTAACCATCTGAGCCCGGGGGTTGTTTGGGGGGGGGGAATAATTATGGTTGTACAACACCCAGTATGATATTAATCTGGGGGGATATTTTCATTTTGTGAAACGTTTGATGTCAAAGGGTGCAAAGAGTCCCATGGAGACCACACTTTCTCAAAATGTGGTAGTTGGGAGCAGTATAGCGCTGCTAAGTATTCCACCCATCTAATGTCTTGAATTGCTGACTTTAGTTCAGTTCCTGTGGGGGGTTGTGCCTTTTTCCAGTTACAAGCTATTACTCGTTTAGATGCAGTCAATATGAGATTGGCTAATTTCTGTATATGTTTTTTGAGTTTGGGAAATGGCATTCCTAGTAAGAAAGTTTGTGGGTCTAACGGTAGGTTGCATCCTAGTAGAGGTTCTAGTAGAGATGATATTTCTTTCCAATAGTTTTCTAGGAGAGGGCAGGTCCAGAAAGTGTGGTATGGGGTGCCTGTTTCTCCGCATTGTCTCCAACAAATTGACCTGGGTGCTCTGTTTAAATAATAGATAGAAGTTGCACGTGGTACCGGCACTCACAGGATTTGCATGAAAAAATCAATCGTTCAATATGGTGAAATAAGAGAATAAGGTTTATTGAATCAGACATTTCGGTTCCCCACAGGAAGCTTTCTCAAGTTCAAAAACACAGGAAGTGACAGTTTAAATACACAAAAGGGCGCCAAACAAGTTGCTAAGCAACCCACAACTCCACCCCCACCCCCAATAGTAGTAGAGTACAGGTGTAACATTTCTATGTGGACAGAAGATAGTGTGTAGATATATGTATATATACAAAAAGATATATAAAAGAATTAAAAATAAAGGTAGTAAGACAAGAAACATGTACACTGGTCATAACAACGGGCCTTATGGTATGCGACCTTGATTGTAGGCCCACTCAAGCATAAAATCCAAAGGCCAAAGCAGACCATCTGGTGAGTTTTTGGAAACGTTTTTCTTATTCAAAGTAGTATGTAGGCTGCAACAATGTGCCTAGCCCTGGTACTGTAGTGGTGGGTGGGCCAAACATAGGAGCTAGCCCCGGGTATGGGCAGTATACTCTGTCTTAGTTAGCTGTCTGCGTGTCCACCGCAGAAGCATGTCAGACACCAGCCATATGTCTCCCATCTGCCTTTCCCTTGGCCACTGTCCTGAGTAGGTGTTAAGAGTCCAATGCCTGCCCTCGCAAAAGCTAAGGACCAAGCATGGACCAGCAACACCTGTGTCCACGATGCCAAAATTGGCCCGTGTTAGCTCTAAGTGGCCCATAACGGGGTACGGGGATTCAGGCTAGAGTATTCATGCCATCTACCACTACCCACATACCAGTACCCACTGTTGTGAACGAAGCAACCACTGCCAGAAAGGTCATAGTGAGCGTATCACATGCGTTGAGTGCCTAGTCCTAGCATCTTTACCAGAGACCACTTACATGTGTCCGAGACCAGTCATAATGCATATGGAGATGTAGAGTGTGTGCATATAAACATAAATTAAAAACAATGTGTAAACTGCTAGTGAACCAGGGCAGATGCAGCAATCATACATCTGAACAGTTAAGTCATATCAAAGTCCACAGAACAAGGTATAGTGGATAAGTCAGTAGAAGCAACCCAATGGTAGCGACTCATTCAGTCCCCTCGGGGACAGATTGTTCAATCTGTGGATCCATCGGGCTTCCCTTTGTAAGAGGGCAAGGTCATGGTCACCACCCCTGGAGAGGGGTCGCTGATGGTCGATTGCCATGCACTTGAAAATAGGTAGTCCATGGGCTTTGGTAAGAAAATGTCTGGCAACCGGTTGTAAGGAATGTCCTTCCTTAAGGGCCCTGCTAATAGATGATCTGTGGTTGCTAATGCATTCCCTGAGCGTGGTAATTGTTTTTCCAACATAATACAGGCCACAGGGACAGGTGATGATATAAACCACATATGTTGAGGTGCAAGTGAGTCTGTGAAGTATCTTAAGCCTTTTCCTGGAATGGGTTTGAGGAAAGTCAGGTCCGCTTAACAGACAGCGGCATGTGGTGCAATCTGGGCACCTATAGCAGCCCAACTTGATATGTCTGGTCAACCAATTGGTCAGTCCCTTAAAGTCAGTGACCATGAGTATGTCTTTTAAATTTTTGCCCCTTTTGTACCCCATCATAGGGTTAGGTGCTCCACATAACGAAAGTGATTCATCCATGTTGATCATGGACCAGTTGGATTTTATTATCGTGGCTAATTGTCTAGTAGCAGGTGTATAGGTGGTAGTGAAAATCAAAGGGGTGGGGCCCTTGGGGGGTAGTGGCTTCTTCTCTAGTAGGGAGCCCTGTGTATACTGCTTTGCTCTTTGTAATTGGGTTTCCAATAGGTGGTAGTCATAACCCCTGTTCAGGAATCTGTCAAACATTGTTTGGAGCTGGACATCGGCCGATTGTGGATCACTGTTATTCCTGATTACTCTTATAAATTGAGAGTACGGAATGCCCCTAATAGTTGCAGGTGGGTGGCTACTGGCCGCATGTAGTATCGAGTTTCGGTCTGTCGGTTTACGAAACAGCCTGGTGCCCAAACCCCCTTAGCGTTTGTATATGTTCAGGTCAAGAACATATACAAAGACCATTATCTATCTATCTATCCATCCATCCATCCATCTATCTACTGTATATATTGATAATCGGCACTCACCATTCACATAGTCAATTGCTGGGTGCTAACCAATCAATACTTATTATTCACAGTCCATGAAAGCACTCACAGCAAACGCCATCCAGCGTGTATCAAAACGTTATTTATTGGTGCATGGTGTATCAACGCGTTTTGGCTCACCTGGAGCCATTGTCAGGATATATATAGCACTCTCTTTAGTTTGGTGAAATTGTGTTGATTTATCAAAAAATCACATCTTATCCGACCTTTCTCAAGGATACAGTGTACATAGAGTGTAGAGAATAAATACCCACCCCCATCTGTGAATTTGGGCGCCAAAAATGACGTCATAAGTCCATATAAGGAATATAGAGTCCAAAGGTTTCTTCTGTTTCCTTTACATGACAAGTGCACCGCTTTTTTCAAAGTGTCTGACCATCTGTGTCTGTATACGTGTTCGTTTGAAACTGTCATTTTATGTATCAAAAAAGGAAAAAAACTGAATCTTTCTACATGCAAACAATAAAGAAACATTTGTTACTCACATATTTGTTTGAAAACTCATTTCTTAGCTGTATAGATCTTATATATAACTTTTCATGAAGCGGAGAAAACTGAACCTCTTAACATAATAAAAGCCATATTAGACAAGGAAACAATTCAGCTGCAGTTGACCATTTAGCCCTTTAGGGGTAACACAATCCAATTCATAAATCCAAAAGGCCTCTCTCTGTAGTAACAACTTTTCCATATCACCTCCCCTAAGGGTTTTTTTTATATGATCAATTGGCATGCATTTAAATTGTGAAGGGTCATGTTTAGCTTCACGCCAGTGCTTGGCCACTGGCTGTTGGGTGATGTCCTGTTTACCAGGATCTATTTGCCTGTTTGTGTCAAGTGCTGCTCTTATGCTTGCCCTGTGCATGTTGATTCTCTCTTTAAAGGACAAGGAAAGGCAAAATAATAAAATCCCATTTTTACTTTCTTTAATGAAAAAGAAACCTATCTCCAATATATTTTAATTAAAAAATGTGTACCATTTTTATAAGAAACCTGACTGTATGCAGTGAAATTCTCCCTTCATACAGACACAGATGGTCAGACACTGACACCTAGTGGTTTGAAAAAAGCGGTGCACTTGTCATGTAAAGGAAACAGAAGAAACCTTTGGACTCTATATTCCTTATATGGACTTATGACGTCATTTTTGGCACCCAAATTCACATATGGGGGTGGGTATTTATTCTCTACACTCTATGTACACTGTATCCTTGAGAAAGGTCCCCATGTGGGACCGAAACGTTGGAAAAGATGTGATTTTTGATTAATAAATCAACACAATTTCACCAAACTACAGAGAGTGCTGATCTTCTTTTCATATATTATTCATATTTGGATCGTGCACCTCTGGCTTCATCCTTTGGATCGAGTGCAGGCACTGTGGGACTCTATATATATATTTTTATTTTTTATTTTTTTTTTCTCTTTAATTCCAAGATATTAAGGGATACATGTACTGTTAATATGAATGAATTTTGTTACAACAGCGCCACCTGCTGGTCAGTTTCCCACCAGTCTGACCACCAAGTAGTCAAGGAAGTTGTCAGGAGAAAGAAAGAGGCTGCTCTGATGTTCTTCTGCTTAGGAAAGATTTGAGAAAAGTTTCTGTTTTTTTTTTTCTAAGCTTTTCCTAAGCAGAAGAACATCAGATCAGCCTCTTTCTTTCTCCTGACTTGACTTGCCTTAAAATCTTAGGATTTAAAAAAAAAAAAATTGCAAAAGTCATCAATTTTATATTCACTTATTTTAAAGGTTTACTTATCCTTTTAGTTTCCTGCAAGAGACCTGCTTATCTTAAATTGTTACAGTTATATCTTTGCTTATCTTTAATTGTTACAAATATTTCAGTGCATATGTTGAGTATACTGGGCTCTCTGCCAAGAGCCTCTTATTTAATTACAATCTTTCTGGTGTCAGTGCAGGAGATCAAAGAGAAAGTCGGGACATTTCAGTAACAATCCAAGACTTCGGGGCTGTCCCGCAAAAATGGGACAGTTGGGAGGTATGCTGTCGTATGATTGATGTCTGCAAGTTAACAGCCAGAACATCATCTGATTTGTTATTTTTCCTACTTTAATCCTACAATTTAAATACAAATGGTTAGTTGCAGATATGTAGACTGAAGTTAGGTTAAAGGGTATGCAATAGGCCCTGTCTGTAGAACATTTGATTTTTTTGTAAATCAGCCTCCCAGTAAAAACACATTAAATTATACACACCACACTCATTACTCCTGGATATTAGAACAGTGTTTGAAGATTTGCTAGTTTTTAACCTTTGTTTGCTCCAGTGTGTCCGGAATAGCCCCATGTCATCTAAATTGTTCTGCCAATAAAGACTATCCTTGAGAGATCCTTCATCACTAACTATAAAATTTAGTGCCAAAATGCTTTTCTTTAATGATAGGAAACAATGAAACCACTTACCATGTTTATTCTGAAGGTCTCCTAATGGGAAACAAAACAAACTGTTAATATTACCAGCAACATTAAAGAAAAAGTACCCCCCCACACACACACTTTTTGACATGAGCAGGGATATATAGATAAGGTGCATAATCACTAAATAAACTTTGAGAGAAATTTTGAGAGAAATTTTATTTTTACACAGACATACAGCAGGGAAGATAAGTATTGAATATGTCAACGTTTTTCACAATGGGGCTATTGACATTAAATTTACACCCAGGTAACACACACATACAAAGAACTCAAAACAAATCCATAAGTAAAGTTATGTGTAGTAAAGTGGAATGACACAGGGAATATGTATTAAACAAGCTACTGAAATGTATTTAATGCTTAGTAGAAAAGCCTTTGCTGGTAATGACAACTCCATCTCCATCTTCTGTATGGAGAAAGTAGTCACATGCATTGCTCAGTCGTGATTTTGGCTTATTTTTCCACACAAACACTCTTAAAATCTTGAAGATTCTGGGGGCCTCTGATTAGTGGCTTAACTACCAGGGGAGCAGGGGGTGCAACTGGGCCAGGGGGGGCTGCATGGCCAGCACCAGGGCCCGTCCCCGCCTAGTTACATTACTGCCTCTGATCATTTCTTTTCATAGATTTTTCAATTGGGTTCAACTCAGGTGATTGGGCCATTGCAGCAGCTTTATTTTCTTCTTATGAAACCAATTGAGAGTTTCCTTGGCTGTGTGTTTGGGATCATTGTCTTGCTGATATGTCAACCCTCATTTTATCTTCAGCACCCTGCTAGATGGCAGCAGATTCTTATCATGAAAGTCCCAGTACTTTTCTCCATTCATTCTTCCTTCTACTATATGAATTCTGAAAAACAGCCCCACACCATGATGTTCCTACCTCCAAACTTCACTGTTGGTATGGTGGTGTTTTTGGGGTGATGTGCAAAACATGTTGTTTGCAATGACTTACAAAGAGTTAAATATTGGACTCATCTGACCAGACTGTATTCTCCCAGAACTTCATTGGCTTGTCCAAATGTTGTGCAGCAAACTTTAAACGCGCTTCAACATGATTTTTCTTCAGCAGTGGAGTCTTGAGTGCATTACTTATTGTTTTCTTTGAAACAACTGTACCTGCTAATTCAAGTTCTTTCTGAAGCTCTCCATGAGTGATCATTGGCTCTTGGGACAACTCTTCTGATTATTCTATTTACTCCTTGTGAGGATCACTGTTTTAAAGGAAAACTATACCCACAAAATGAATACTTAACCAACAGATAGTTTATATCATATTAAGTGGCATATTAAAGGATCTTACCAAACTGGAATATACATTTAAGTAAATATTGCCATTTTACATCTCTTGTCTTAAACCACCATTTTGTGTTGGTCTGTGTGCTGCCTCAGAGATCACCTGACCAGAAATACTGCAGCTCTAACTGTAACAGGAAGAAGTGTGGAAGCAAAAGACACAACTGTCTGTTAATTGGCTCATGTGACCTAACATGTATAGTTTGTTTGTGTGGACAGTAAATCGTACGATCCCAGGGGGCGGCCCTTATTTTTTAAAATGGTAATTTTCTATTTATGATTACCCAATGGCACATACTACTAGAAAAGTATATCATTATGAAAATGGTTTATTTACATGAAGCAGGGTTTTACATATGAGCTGTTTTATGCAATATCTTTTTATAGAGACCTACATTGTTTGGGGGGTATAGTTTTCCTTTAAGATGAAATTATGTTCTTTTCACTCCTGGATTATGGCCCCAACGGTGCTCACAGGAACATTCAGAAGCTTAGAGATATGTCTGTAGCCAATGTAATCAGTCTGTTTTGCAACAATAATGTTGCAAAGGTCCTGAGAGAGCTCTTTGCTTTTATTCATCATGAGATGCTTCTTGGTAATTAGAAACCTTTTTTATAGGCCATCAATTAGTACTAAACCAGCTGATATTAATTTGCACTGATAGGGGGCAGGCAGGGCCGGCCTTAGGCCTATTGTACCAATTGGGCCCAATAGGGGCCCGCACCTCTGGAGGCCCCGCACCACAGA
The DNA here is from genome assembly GCF_017654675.1 of Xenopus laevis. Classification (NCBI taxonomy): domain Eukaryota; kingdom Metazoa; phylum Chordata; class Amphibia; order Anura; family Pipidae; genus Xenopus; species Xenopus laevis. The sequence continues at coordinate 126,188,742 of NC_054385.1, read as the reverse complement.
TAATATTTCCCTCAGCACATGATGCTGCCTGGCCTGCCCCCAACTTTGAGAGTCCAGCCCATCCCCAAATCCATAGGTCCAGCCCACCCCCAACTCTGATAAGCCAGTCTATCCCCCAAATCCATAGGTCTAGCCTGCCCCCAACTCTCATAGGCCCAGCTTTCCTCCAACCTTGATAGGCCCTGCCTGCCCCCAATCCAAGCCTGCTCCCAAGATGAATTGGCCCAGTCTGCCCCAAACTAATTGGCCCAGTCCACTCTCCTATTTCCTCCCTCTCTCTCTTACCCTGTGTGCCCCTATTATGTGCCCCTATTTCATCCCTCTCACTCTATTACCTTGTCTGCCCCTTTCCTTTCTATTTTGTGCCTGTATGCCCTTATTTTCCTAAATACTTGGTGTGTCAGTAGCAACACTTTGTCTAGGGGCCCCGCCAACATGGTCCCAATTGGGCCCCACATTTGATAGGACCAGCCCTGGGGGCAGGCTTGCTTTTTAAATACTGACAGATTTCAGCAGGTTTCTTTGCTTTCCATGCCTTTTTGCACCTCCTTTTCTTAATGTGTTCAATATTTATTCCCAGTGTCATTCCACTTTACTCCACATAATTTCATTTATGGACTTATTTGTTTTGAGTTCTTTGTATTACTTGGGTTGTGACATATGGTGTTTTTTTTTAAATAAAATCTCATAAATAAAACCAAACAACTGTGACAAAGTGAATGTACTTCCGCCAAATTTAAATATGAGAGAAGGCACCCAAAAGGTAATTTTACCCGTAATCAATCTAATGTTTTTGTATTAAAAAAGTGGTGTCCAATTCCATTTCATGTGTAATATCTTCCATCAGTTTTGTAACCTGTGCCAGCACGGAAATAGAAGTTTAAATGGCCATTCAAAAACAATATTGTGTCAAAAGATCAATTAGGCAGAATCAGAGCACATGTTAAAAACTTTCTCTCAGAGGATGCAGTTTTGTATGATGCTCTCCTGGCCAGGACAAGTACCCACTAGAATATTGCTCCCTCCAAATCAACAACTGTTGGACTGTTCTCCCAAATTCTCATCACTATGCCCCTACTAAGCATGGTACAAGCAGTGTTTGATTTTTACTATGTGATTAGTTTTCCACACTACCAAGCCAAGCTTCCTCTGGGAGCTGAAGAATATCAGAACTGGGTACTTACTAACTATACACATCAATATATACTATTCAAGTCATTAATATTTGGCTGCAAGGAATCTTATTACTTACCAAGACACTTCAATAGAAGGCAAATACACACAAAGAAAATCAATATAATGCTGGCACAGATGACAAGAAAGTGACTGTAAGTATTCCTGGCTGTTACTGGAAGTCTTCTTTCTATAGACAGGGGGAAAAAATACACTTATTTCTTACCTAATAATGTAACTGGGTTGCCGGACACATTAAACTATATATATATATATATATATATATATATATAGAGATATATATATATATATATATATATATATATATATATAGATATAGAGATATATAGATATATAGATATCAATTATCAGCAGACCAGCACTCCCTTTTAAAATGTAATACTTTTTATTGTCACGGTATCAAACCGACGTTTCGGTCCACATTTGGACCTTTTTCAAGGATGATACAAGAACTTTCTAAAAACCACATTAAATAACAAAGTGCTCCATTGCAAACCAAACAGTGCCCTCTTTCAATCAGCATTTCAATGTGAATCATGTGTTTCAATTAAGTGTCTATCATATATACTGAATATACATATCTGTACAAAAAATCAACAATTTCATATCCATCATATATATATCAATCGTGCATGTGAATAAATATTTAATATTTTTCAAATACAATCGTGTCAGTGTAATCATTTAAAAGAATCAACTGTGATACTTAAAAACATCCACAAGATGTCATCAGTGTGTTGCAAAAAGGTTCATGTTACTGTGTCTATAAAATCCAAGTATATCAAATCCTAAAAGGAAACAAAAAGATATAATATCGTAATCATCGCTAAAAAAATGTAAAAAAAATGTTTTTACATTTTTTTTAAACTAAATCAAATGTCTCCTGGAAGTAGATTAGAATTAGTATGCAATCTGTTCTACAAACCTCAGTAGTTGTTACAGTGTATTCACTGGATTTTTTAGCGATGATTACGATATTATATCTTTTTGTTTCCTTTTAGGATTTGATACACTTGGATTTTATGGACACACACATAGGTAAACACTGAAAAATCCATGTCACGGATACGGTACTTCCAGCCGCTCGTGACTTTAGGTGTGGCTATCAGGGGTCACTCACTCACCCCACCTTACACACAGGTTAGACTAACACAAAAGCACCCCAAACACCAACCAACACCCACAAAACTCATTCAGTGCCACCATCTATCATTCACAGGCGATAGAAACCTAATGTGACTATTCCCCTGTTCTCTCTAACAGATAATAACTCACACTACACCAATGCATTAAACACTCTCTCACTATAGTCAGTTAGTTCCTACTGATTCAACAAGTACTTCAGCATACCAAGGGTTAATCAGCATACACACAGACTAGCATTTCCATTCAGCATACAGAGGGTTAAGGCTCACAGCAACACTCTTTCAGGCTAGGTTCCTTTGAGCATCAAAGACAATCTTATTAAATGCTCTTTAATATTATAAAAGGTATAACAGTGCAATAAACAAAAAGATGTTACAACAAGAGACACATTCAATACATTCAATAGTACAATTACAAACAGTTGTAAAATAAAAGGGAAAACATGGAAACCCTATACTTAACTCCAAAGATATAGAATTCCTGGTCCTGGAGGCAAGGGGAAACATATGGGATAACTTCCAATTGCAATTGGTCCTCCTAAGTAAATACAATCTTAGCCAGAAGAGCTGACTATTAATTAGTGATTTCAGGGCATCAGGTAACAGCACACTCTCCCCTCCCTCAGGAATGTAAGGGGGCGTGGCCTAGCAGCACACAGATTGAGTTTTTATGAGCTCCTGTGAGTAGGAACTGGACCAAGAATATAATGACCATAACTCCCAATAGGAACATAGGAGAGAGATGATATTATATTCATTGGTTTTTAATTCTCTCATGGATTCCACAGATACTAAACATCAATACTGTGTGACCTGCACCTGCCCAGATATTCACATCTGATAAATAGAGTACTAACTCTAGTCATGTTTGGACTCATCTGAAAGCTGAAATTGCCTTGAACCCATCACCAGTTTTTTGGTCTGGGTTCTGTAAGAGTCTTGCTGGGAACTTTAAGTTCTCACTTCTTGGGCTTTCCCCTCCCCATGGAATGGCTCTTATCAGCCAGGGCTTAGAGAAGGGCATTACAGCTCTGACCATAGTGAAAAGAGGCCTGTTATGTGTCTGATTTAGGTACTGGCAGAAATATTTCTCATGAAACCTTGGCCTGTTTTATTAACTATTACAGACCTGTATCATGACAGTCTATATGAACGATGAATTATTCTTAGACATACAAAAGAAATTATCTGCAAAGAAAACAGAATTTACTCCCCCCCCACAATAGGATACTATATGTTCCACTGCTGTATATATAATACCATAGGATTACAAGGTGGATTTATCAAGAGTTGAAAGTTCTTTAAAGTGCAGTATTGAAAATATATTTTTTGCCAGTGTTTTCTCACTCAAACAGCTTAGTAGGTCAGAATACCAGAGATCCTTTAGGGCAGTGGCCAACGGGGAGATTTGTCATCCAAGATAAAAAAGGAAGACTGAGCGACAAATCTCCCAAAATTGCTTCCACACTGGAAATAATTAAAATCACCAGCGGTAAAACCAATGCATCACTTAGTTCTTCCCAAAGTCGCCTCGGGAGGAAACTTTGGGCGACTTTGTGATATGTTGGTGTTACTGCCAGTGATTTCCATTATTTCCAATGGAGACGCATTTTTGGAAATTTTGTATAAATAATCGTGGGTGACAAATCTCCCTCTCATCCACTGCCCTTAAAATCAATGGGAAAAACATTTTTTGAGGTGTACTCAAGACTGAGAAAACATGTGAGATACTACTGACAATTTCACACACATAGAATGAATTGAGAAATGTTTGGTAACTGCCTCGTAGTAAAAACTGTTGGACTTTGGAAGTGGAATATGATAAAGCTGTGTAGATCTGCCCATATGATAACTGGATTGCAGACAATATACCTGTAATTAAACTGAAATTCTCAGGATAACGAAAGGTGTCCATACATAGGCAGATTTTGTAGGGTGAAACAACTGATAATGCCCATCTGATAAATTTGTCTTTTTATCCTTACATTGATGGGTGCAAACAATCATAAAATTTACAATTGTTCTGACCAAATCGTCCCAACAACAGGTTTAAGAATTTGCTGTTGTAAAACGATCAAATTCATCAGCAAATGGGACAATCAAATAATCATTGTTAAATGAACACACACTCTACGTGTTTTTTTTGCAAAAGTAAACAAAGGAACTGATTACCATTGGGTTATTTGAATACGTGAGATCTTGCAGACAGTACAGCAAAGAATCAGCAAAAGTCTCCTCACATACTGTTTACTATTTATGGATCAATTGTTCATTAAAACGATTTGATTATTCACAGGGTGGCAACAAAATCTGCCCCTGTATGACCAGTTTAATGGTTGGGGCAGACGAGCAGATTCGGGGAGATTTAGTCGCCTGGCGACTAATCGCATCTTCTGCGGGGTGACAATCTCCCTGTATGTTTGAATGAAGAATCGCCTGCGCTAATACACTCGCGGCGCTTCGATTTCCGAAGTTTCCTCGTGAGGCAACCTGGGACGAATTCGGAAATCGAAACTCCGCCAGTGTATTAGCGCAGGCGATTCTTCATTCAAACATATGGAAGGCAGACGGAAGGCAAAGTTCTCATGCAGGACAAATTTTTTTCTATTTATTGTATTATTCGCATGTTCATTTGAATGGACATTTTTCTGTAAATCCACTTAACTTGAGAATTCTTAACTGTTAAAGTCTACTGGAACCTTTTGCAATGCAGGAAAAAATTCTTGGACAATTTCATGTTTGAGAAAATGACTTCTACAAAAGATATATACACAACAACAAAAATATTCTTAACATCTTTTGACGTGTGCGATTTGGTGGAAATGCAAATCGAAATCGAATCAAGTTTTCCCCCTAAAAACACCTCGAATATCAGGAAGGCAATTAACATATTGAAATGGTTCAACTGACCTCTGCCATTGACTTGTAAATTAACTCAGCAGGTTTTCGGTAGCGAATATTTGAATTAGAACTGTTTCCAGGGTAGAGGTATGATAAATCTCAATTTACTTTGAATAGGGAGATAAAAATTTGAATGTGTGAATTTTGACACCAAAAAAATGTGAAAATTCTAATAAAATTTAATAAATCTGCCCCTTTTAGGGTGCACAATCCGTTTAAACTTTTTTCAGTTCAATTGTTTTCAGATTTAAAGAATTAAAGACTTTTTTTCAAATTGTCTTCGATCTCCTTTTATTAGTTTACAGTTTTTCTGAAATTGAAGTTTAATGCTCCTGTGCGAAAATTTGCTGAAATGCATTGAAGTCTATGGGTGACAATGTTTTTGCATGGAAGCAAGGCACCAAGAGCCAGGGCTGGATTTCCTTTTCGGCTGCACCCTATTCCATGCAGTGCTAGCACCCATGGGCAGTGCAGGCCTCGTGCGAGCAATTGCAGGAGCAGCTGCGCATCCCCAATGCTCCACAGAAAGCTTCTGGGCGGCATGCCCCCCTCACATTTTGCGCCCCTCGCCCAGGCCTTTGAGGCCTTTGAGGCCTCGTCACAAATCTGGGCCTGCCCAGAGCCACACTACATGTATAAAATATTTGCCTACTTAGCATTTGTCTTCTACACCAACCGAGAAATCAGTTCTCACAATCAGCACAGGGTGGTGGGGAATTTCTTTAAAGGCAGTAAAGTTACAGAATTCTAGGGAGACAATTACAAACACTTAATAAGGCTTAATAAACACTTCATAAACACTTAAGATGATTCTCACTGACTCACCTATGATCTGCCTGGAATCTTTGCTGTGATTTAGAGCAATTGAGACGGTGCAAATGATATCTGAAGCATTGGATAGATGGATGAAACTGATGATGTGATAGAAACTATTCTCATCTTTGAACACTTTTACCATTGACGGGATTATTTTGTTTCTCTCGTTATCTGTCCATGTCAGATAAGGTTTTGGATGCCAATCATGGGACTCGCAAGACATAGTGTGATCAGTAATTAAGGAAATGACGGGCAGAGATCCAACAGCTGAGAAACAGAGAAATATAATTAGAGGTGCAGTTTTACTGTCTGGTGCCATAACTCACAGCAATAACTCCATATCAACTACACTGCTTCATACCTGAGTACTTGGACTAACTTTTAACCAGAGATCGTATTCCTGATCCTCCTTCTATTGCAAACACCAGATATTTATCAGTTGGACTCTGGATTCAGTGTTCCACCCTTTTACCACTCACTCAGAGACTGAAAGATCCTTAATCCTATTCTTTAGGGTAAGGCCACACTGGACGTTTTGGGGAGATTTGGTCGCCTGGTGACTAATCGCCTCATCTTTGCAGTGACCAATCTACCCAATCTACAGGGGCGTAACTACCAGAGGAGCAGGGGGTGCAAATGGGCCAGGGCCCGCACCCCCGCAGGGCCCCCCCGGAAGATTGTGCACACTGCAGCCGTCTGGAGTCGGCTGCAGCGGCAGAGAAAAATCGCGCAGACGAGGGTGGGGTCCCGCACCAGGGCCTGCCCCCACCAAGTTACGTTACTGCCCAAACACATTCCCTCACTCTGTGCCGGCTATAATGAAAAAACGCCGGCGCTAATCACACGCAGTGGTTCGTTTTCCAAAGTATACTGAGGCAACTTCGGGCGACTTTAGAAAAGTGGAGTGTGGCCCTTTTCTCATGGAAAGGAGATGTTATTTTTTTATATGAACAATTACTATTTTGAGATGATCGCAACTTTTTTTTTTTTTTAGAATATAGGATTTTTGAAGAATGAGCAGTTCAGCATACAGAACATGGCAGCCATACAAAGGCCTTTCAATATGGCGGCACAGATTGATGGTGAAAATGCTGCAATCATTTCAAAAAGCAAAATAGTAACAAAAGCACACTCCACTCAATGCCTCTGCACAAAAATTCCAAATCTTCTTTATTGAGGTGAGATCCAAGCAAATGTTTCAGGGACAAGCCCCTTTAAAAAAAAAAAAAAATTTAAAGGGGAAGATACCACACCAAACTTGATTTAAAGGAGAATTCAACCCGTAACTTTAAAAAACCCTTACCCTACGTAGACCCCCCTCCCTCCTCCCCCAGCCTACCTGGTACCCGGGGCAAATGCCCCTAACTTTTTACTTACCCCTCGTGGCTGGGGGGAGGAGGGCGTCTGCTTAGGGTAGGGGGGTAGGAGTTAAGTTACGGGTTGAATTCTCCTTTAAATGATGACATCATAGATCATTTTGAAAAGGTACTCGTTGAGGTATTTGTTCTATGTGTTTTAGGTGTCTGGGAACAAGGGGTATTGCCTGGGACACCAACACTACTTGTCCTGGCTCTCTCTGGGGGAAGCAAATGGAAGGAGGGGAAGGAGAAACTTTGTAAAGCTTGCAGCAGCTATAGTTTATCACTTGCAATTAACAAGAGGTCTGTCTCACAAAACTGAAAATTATTTAGGAACAGTTCCATACATACTTAGAATTCATAATTTAATATACCAGTGAATTCTAAAGACCTTAAATTCAAATTTGTTCGCACGTTTAAGAAATCATGGAACATGTTACACTTTTTTTTTTTTTTTTAAACAATTCTCAGGTTATCATTAGTTGCTTGGATTTTCTTGTGTTTACATTTGCACAAGATTTCCATACATTTAAATGGTAAAAACAACTTAATTTTTCTTGAGTCCCTGCAGTGACAAAAAAATTGCTATTAAAAAGCAAACTTGTATATGACTGGTATAAATCTCAGCAGCTCTGAGCTTATCCACAAATGCATTGAACAATGAATGCGGAAAATAGATACCTATCTGAAATTGTCAATTTACAGGAGAGAACCAATATTTGGAAATTGACTTAACCTCTGATAAATCACCCCATTTGAGTAATCAGTTTTGCTCAAGCAAGCATTTCTTTGAGCAGTGGCAAGTAAAAACGTGGCTAAATAAATGTCTTAGAAATTTACTGTAAGATTTTCCTTTTCTCATTCACCTAACTATATATTGTTTTTCAACCGCAAATAATGACTTTACTTCCCTTTAAACTTGAACACCATTTACTTCCAAACATATTGTTGGTTTTATAAATATGAATTAACTCAACCATTCCTTGATCTTCTTCTAGTACAAGGTACATATAGTAGTACTTTATGGGTACCCTTTGTATACAGTCTATTGTGAATCTCGACATTCATATTATGGGACCACAAAATTATTTTGTGCTTAATTATTATTCTGTTGACAGAATGTTTTTACCACCACATACATTGCATAGGCACAAAAATTATTTTGTAGTCAGAAAAATGTATTTTATCAGCACAAAATTAAAGCTGTAAGCGACCATGAATATATATGAACTATAGTAGTGTTTCTGAAGCAAACACATCAGTTTTACCAGTGCAGGGCAACACTACATGATATTTTCATTATATTAAAACCATTTCATTTTTTGGTGTTCCTTTAAAAATATGAGCATGTTTCCTGCATAGGGATGCACAGCATTGTGTAAGTGCCTTGAGACACCTGAACAGTTCCATGATCAAGCTACCTGTATTAGTCAGGTCTGACACGCAGTAGCCTGCCCACTGGCATAACTATAGAAGAAGAAGCTTCCTCTATAATACTAAAATGAATATAATAATATTTTAAAAATACCCTAGCATGCAGCGGGGGAGGAGGGCACGACCAGCAAAGTGGGAGAGGTCAGGTAAATTCCTCGACTAAACAAAATCATAAAATCAGTCAAAACTATTTTAGCAACTCTTTAGGTGCTTTCACACAATGATCTTGATAATTTAAGATGATAGAACATAAAGAAACATAGGATCACTTTTTTTAGGAGATTTATTTTTGGTTTTGGCCACCAATCTATTCAAAGGAGAACTAATGCCCCATCCTAAAATGTACCACTGAGAACTGTAAACTGAAAAGCAGAACTACACAGTGCAGGTAGCTATCTTTATCTTGGCCATGTTTGTATGTTTGTATGTATGTATGTATGTATGTATATGGCATAGCGGGCTGCAGGGAGGCCAGCAGCTTTGAGTCTGGTGCGGCGATGCTCGCTGATCCTTTTACGCGTGAGATTCCGGGCTAGACCTGCGCCATGACGTCATCACGACTTGGTAAGAAATTTGAACATTTAAATTGGGCAGTTACTTATTGCCCAACGTAGGTCTATTCGGATAGTTCCTGGGTACTATTCTAGTTTGTTATTCCATGTTTGACCTTGTCTGATCCCAATTCTTGTCCTGATTGCTGCCTGTCCTGACTCTTGCTTGTTTTCTGACCATTCTCCCGGATCCTGATTTGCACCCGCTACCTTTGTATTACAAACGTGCCTGTGACCTTGATTACGCTCGTCTCTCGATTTTGTACTGAGCTACATGATTTGGTATTCTGATTCAGCCGGTGACCCCAACTACATTCCTGTCTTTCGATTGTGTAATGCACATTATCCAGCTTGGTGTTGACCCAGCCTGTCCCTGACCATGCTCCTACTCTCCATTCCTGTTCCCACGTACGGTTCCCTCGCCCAGAACTCTCTCCCTTGTTCTCTCGCATTAAGACCTGGTGGCATTTGAGTAGTCGAGGGCCAAAGGTGGTTGCTACAGGCAGAAGTGTGGGCTTAGACGGGAACCTTGGAGTTAGTTCTGGGTTTGGGTTACCTAATGTCACAGTATGTATGTATTGTGGGGGGATCACTCTTTAGGTAGTAGCAGCAGCAGCTCCTTTCACACAGATAGTAGACAGTACACAGGTTTCCAGCTGATCTCACTTGTGCATTTATTTAACACAGCAGCTTAAACACAAACATAACAGTTCATACCCTTTGGGGAGGCAGTAAACAAAAATAGTCCAGCTGTACTGGTAAATGAAAATGTCCTTTTCCCAAAGGCCCCACTGGGGCAATATAAGTCCAGCAAACAAAACAAACTGTTAACTCACAGTCCTTTGAGAGATTCCCTGGGCTTTTCTCCTGGAAGCAGCCGCTCCCCAAACACTTGAGGCAGTAGCTGGTAGCCAGTCCTTGCTACCAGATAACTTGTGCCCAGCAAATAAAGTCCTATGCTTCAAACACAAAAACATCCAGCCCTCCAGTAGCTCTCCTTTTTCTCTCTCTCTCTCTCTCTCTCTCTCTCTCTCTCTCTCTCTCTCTCAGACAGGGCAGAGAGCAGTCTTAATTGACTTTTACTTCAGGTGAGGCTAATCACTCCTCACTGCTGCTCAGAGCCTCATTTTCACATCCCTCTGCACTGCTTCATAGAGGATTCTGGGAGGGATATACTTCCCATCTATGATTTTCCCAAACATGCTACATATCCTCCCCCTCTGCTCAAACTTGTTGGGTTGAGCACACTTGGCCACCAGACAGTGTACCCTAGAGAGAGCATCCGCATTTCCCTGCTGACTCCCTGTTCTGTGTTCTACTACAAACTTAATATTTTGTAGTGCCAGTAACCATCTGGTTACCCTGGCGTTTTTTTCTTTGTTTTGCACCATCCACGTTAAAGGAGTTTGATCAGTCACTAACCTGAACTGGTGCCCTAAGAGATAGTACCTTTTGGGCTTCTAGAGCCCACTTAATGGCCAGGCACTCCTTTTCGACAATGGCACAATTTCTTTCCCGTGATGTTAGCTTCCTGCTAAGGTAGGCCACTGGGTGTTCTTCGCCCCTGGGACAAAACAGCGCCTAGTCCCACATCTGAGGCATCTGTTTGAACTATGAATTCACAGTAAAAATCAGGGGTAATCAAAACTGGGCACTTACAGAGTAAAGTTTTTAGAGTATGGAATGCTGTCTCTGCTTCTGGGTTCCATGTAACCATGGCAGATCTTCTACCTCTAGGTAACTCTGTTAGTGGGGCTGCGTTAGTGGCAAATCTCCTGTAGTAGCCCACCATTCCTAAAAAAGCTCTTACTTGTTTTTCTGACAATGGCTGGGGCCAATTTTGTATAAAAAAGGGGGTTGTGGGAGAACTCACATTGCTAAGTAGAAAAGTATATAAGTATAAGGGAAGTGCTACTGACATAACCAAATGGGTCAGTGCACATTCCCTGGGTGGCTTTTCAACTTTATGATCATAACTTTGTAAAAAAAAAACCCTGTCTTTGTGAACACATGCATTTGCATATCTACTGAATTACTTAGACAGGGGCCCAGGGAATGTGCACTGACCCATTTGGTTATGTCAGTAGCACTTCCCTTATACTTATATATATATTTCTACTTAGCAATGTGAGTGCTCCCACAACCCCTTTTGTATTTGCTATTGTAGCCTGAGGCTTTGGCTAAGCTTTATGTGGTTTGTAGCACCCTCCATACTCACCCCAATCAACTAATGGTGGCCCTATGTTTTTAACCGCACCAAATTATTATACTTTTTTTTTTAAAAATGGGCGTTGGTTTGGGCAATCACTCTCTCTTAAAAGCTGCAAGTTAGCAGCGGGGGAGGATTTAGCCTTCAGACAGAAACCAAGGTTCAGCAGACTTCTACTTCAACTAATGCTATTATGCAGAGAGGCACAGGATCCTCAATACTATGACTGGAGGTAAATAAGTTAGGGACCGCCATATGGGGTTTACCTTGACGTGGTATGGTGGCTTTTCAACTTTATGATCATAACTTTGTAACTAAAAACCCCTGTCTTTGTGAACACATGCATTTGCATATCTACTGAATTACTTAGACAGGGGCCAGGGGAATGTACACTGACCCATTTGGTTATGTCAGTAGCACTTCCCTTATACTTATATATATTTCTACTTAGCAATTTGAGTGCTCCCACAACCCCCTTTTGTATTTGCCAATTTTGTATAGCCTCAGTTTTGTGTATCTGGGGCTTAATTACCCCCCTTCTAATTACATATCCCAGGTAATGGGCCTCTTCTAGCCCAAGTGCACATTTTTTTGGGTTGGCTGTTAAACCAGCCACTCTCATTGAATCCAGAACAGCCTGAACTCTGGGTAAGTGCCAATCTGTGCTAAAGATGACCACGTAATCAAGATAGGCAGAGGCATATTTAAGATGGGGCTTAAGAACACGGTCCATCAGCCTTTGAAATGTAGCTGGGGCCCCATGTAAACCAAAAGGCAGTATCTTGTACTGGAATAACCCTTCAGGGGTAGAAAAAACTGTTTTCTCTTTGGCCCTGTCAGTTAAGGGAACTTGGCAGTAACCTTTTGTAAGGTCAAGCGTGGTTATATACCTTGCTGGGCCAAACCTCTCAATCAGCTCATCTACTCTGGGCATGGGGTATGCCTCAAATTTAGAGACTTCATTTAATTTTCTGAAATCATTACAAAAATGAAGACTGCCATCTGGTTTAGGAATTAAGACAATGGGGATAGACCACTGATTGCATGACTTTTCTATTACTCCAAGCTCTAACATCTTTTCAACTTCATCTGAGATTGCCTGCCTGCGAGCTTCAGGTACCCTATAGGGTTTCAAGTTTACTTTTACCACAGGTTCTGTCATAATGTCATGGTTAATCACCATGGTTTGCCCTGGCAATTCTGAAAACACATCCTTATTTCTCTGTAAGAACTCTTTGACTTGGCAATAGGGTCTCAGATATTTTTACCTCTGGGTCCTAACTACCTGCTGTTTCCCGAGGGAAGGTTACAGCCGCAGGGGTCTAGCGGTCCTTCCAGGACTTGATCAAATTTACATGATACACTTGGTAGAGTTTCCTTTTCCCAGGTTGATGAGCCCTGTAATTAACTTCTCCTACCTTCTCTACCACCTTATAAGGACCTTGCCATTTTGCTAAGAATTTACTTTCTACTATGGGAACAAGCACCAGTACTCCAGTATCCCCTGAATTAAAGGTTCTCACCATAGCCGAGCGATTATCCGACCTGGACTGGGCCTCCTGAGCCTGTTGCAAATGCTCCCGTACAATAGGCATAACCTTTTCGATTCTATCTTGCATTTGACTGATATGGTCGATTACACTCTTAAGGGAGTGGCTTCCTGTTCCCAGGTCTCCTTAGTAATATCCAGGAGACCCCTTGGGTGTCTCCCATACACCAGTTCAAAAGGTGGCAAACAGGAGGTAAGGTAAAAGGCCATCCCAGTCCTTACCATCCGTAGCTACCACCCTCTTTAACATGCCTTTTATTGTTTTGTTAAACCTCTCTACCAGCCCATCTGTTTGGGGGTGATACACTGAGGTACGCAGTTGGGTGATTTTCATTAACTTACACAATTCTTTTGTTACCTTTGACATAAAGGGTGTCCCCTGATCAGTGAGGATCTCCTTTGGGATCCCTGTACGTGTAAACATCAGAACCAACTCTTTGGCAATGCTTTTTGCAGAGGCGTTCCTTAGTGGAATTGCCTCGGGATACCGCGTGGCATAATCAAGTACAACAAGGATATATTGGTGTCCCCTAGCAGATCTAACTAGAGGGCCTACCAGATCCATGGCAATCCTGTCAAAAGGTACCTCAATTATAGGCAAGGGTACAAGGGGACCCTTGAAATGTGGTATTGGGGCCGTTAACTGACAAATGGGACAGGAATCACAAAACTGTTTTACCTCTCGCTATCCCCCAATCCAGTAAAACCTTTGTAACACCCGGTCTTTTGTTTTCTCATAGCCCAAATGTCCCCCTAACACATGGGCACCCCATTTACAACCTTTATTTGTTCCCGAGCTTTACTTAAGGTGGGGTCCTTTAGTTGGGCAGTGCCGAAATTATCCAGGGAAATTGGTAGATCAGGCAGATCAAGTTCAGGCTCAGCATCCTCTCCTACCAATACCTCTAAGGGAAAATTGCAATTTTTATCTGGGGCCACTCCCACAGCCTCACCCGGGGAAAAACACTCTAACGGCTCATGGGAAGATTAGACTCTAAAAATTCAGGACATATTGGGGAAATGGACATTGGAGGCACTCTTCCCGACTCGCACCCTTTTACTTTACCCCATAAGTCCCAAAACACAGGAAAATCACATCCCAAAATAACATTATGCATTAAAAAATTTTACCACTCCCACTTCATGAATGCAAATTCCACCAGCCGTTTCAAAGGTGAGGGAAGCTGTGGCATAGTTCTTAACATCCCCATGTATGCAAATAACTCCCATCTGGTATGACTGTAGCTTCTGCTTGTCTACCAGGCTGGCATGAACCAAAGTTACCAGACTTCCAGAGTCTAGAAGGCCAGAAACTTCCTGTCCGTCTACTTTGATGGTACACATTTGTGGCTCCACTTCTGCTCGAGGTCGGGCAATACAAACAGGCTTAGCAAATAAGGACAGATGTGGTTGTGCAGTGCTACAATCCATGGGTTCCAGGGTAAGAGGGCTTTGCCCTCTCAATGGCTTGGTCACGGAATAATTTCCACCTTTTGGGGCCTCTTTCCACCCCTTAGTGGTTGGTATGTCTTTTCCTATACATGACGACCACTATTAAAGCCAAGAAAATCTCCACAGTAATGATGTGGCAGCACTCAATTACACAGTTTGGTAGGGAGTCTAGGGGTCAATGTAAACTTAAAGGGGTGGTTCACCTTTAAGGTAACTTTTAGTATGTTATATAGTAGCCAATTCTAAGCAATTTTTCAATTGGTTTTCATTATTTATTTATTTATAGTTTTATAGTTATTTGTCTTTTTCTTCTGACTCTTTGCAGCTTTCAAATGGGCGTCGGTGACCCCTTCTAAAAAGCAAATGCTCTAAAAGGCTACACATTGCTACTTTTTATTACTCACCTTTCTATTCAGGCCTCTTCTATTCATATTCCAGTCTCTTATTCAAATCAATGCATGATTGCTAGGGTAATTGGGATCCTAGCTACCAGATTGCTTAAAATGCAAATTGAATAAAAAGCCTAATAACTCAAAAACCTTAAATAATAAAACATGAAAACCAATTGCAAATTGTCTCCGAATATTACTGTCTACATCATACTAAAAGTTATCTAAAAGGTGAACCACCCCTTTAACTGAAGGGTGGCCAAAACTTTTTTTTCTATTCAAGGTTGCTCTGCTGGACAATCTTGTTTAGATGGATGCAGATAATACTTTACTTATGACAAATGTTGGCACTTCATACATACACTTTGATAATAATAAATGCCTACTTACCATTAACATTTAGCTGTACTTTTGCTCTTCCATGATGGTTACTGGACTCAACATAACAATGATATTCTCCAGAATCCTGAGCTGTGACGTTACGGATCAACAACGGGAAAACTCCTCTAGTGATGTTCTCTTTTAGCAGTTCTGTTCTGTTAGTAAACTCCGGCTTCTGAGCTGTGTAATCGTCTTTTCTGTTTTCATAAAGATGAACATAAGGCTGGTATTGTATTTTAAACCAACGAATTTCCATGTTCTCTCCACTCATCTCAGGGCTCAGAATACAAGGTAACATTACATCTGAACCAAGTGTCACAGACACGGAGTCTGTTGAGAAGACTTTAAACCTGACTGGAAAAGGTAAAAGCAGTTCATTAACTTACAAATAATAAACAAATTTTTATATTTTACGGAAGCTAAAAAAAAAAACAGAAAACAAAGATTAGGTATGTATGAAATCCATAATGTTAAGATTTGGCCGAAAACCAAAATCTTCCACAAATATGCTAACCAAATCTGAAAATTAATTTGCATCTGAAGATTTGTGTACATGAAAAAAATTACAGTTGTCCAAGTTATAGAATAGCGTAACTTTAAGGGTTTGGATTTGGTTGGTTGAAAACCTAGAATTTGGCAGAATCTTGCTGAATTACCTACAAAAGATCATTTAAGGAGAACTAAACCCCCCAATAAGAAAAGCCCCATCTACTGCCCCATGGGTACAAAGCAGCTTATTTAGCATCAGGCCCGGATTTGCGGCAAGGCCGCATAGGCCCGGGCCTAGGGCGGCAAAAAAATAGGGTCGGCATGCCGCCCAGCCGCATTATGTGCGTCCCCATTCAATTACAGCAGCTGCACCGGCGTTTTTTCGCCGGCGCGCTGGGAAGGGGAGGTGAGGTGGGCGCTAGGACCGCACGGCCACCTGGTCGGACCGCGCGGCCTAGGGGCGGCCGTCAATGAAATCCGGTGCTGTTTAGCATGATTAACTACAGTAGTGTTTCTGAAGCAAGTCAGTTTTACCAGTGCAGGGCAACAATAAATTATGCTTACATGTATATAAAATCATTTATTTTAGTGTTACTATTAGCTTGATATTCAATTTACAGTTATAGATTCATGATGCACCAACATTCTGGGGCAGATTCATTATGTGGTATAAAAAAAACAGCGGAATAATTCGCCACACATAGCGGTCTAAAAAATGGCGTGATTTTTTTTATGCCCTTTCCACCAGAAAGAACTTACTTACAAAGGTCTGAAGCAGTGTAAAATAATGGCGGCAAATCTGGGGTTCACATGGTGCAATATATTACATACCTTGCTAAGTTCGCCATTTATTTTATACAGCTTTTTATACTGTTTTTCTGGTGAATTTTGTTTTACACAGCATAATAAATAGGCCCCTCTGTCAATAAAAATCACTTACATGAAAGACTTTCTTTATACAGTAACCAGAGAATGAGGAAGGTGATCAAAATGTTGCTCATGATGAATGCAAAAATTCCAAGCAACCCCCCTTACCTGCAACAAAAATGAAAATTAATTTATAAGTACCAATATTAACTAATCTATAAATAAATGTAAATATGACACTGGATGGATTTTTATTCATTGCATTTCATAGCCCTGAGATAGGAAAGCCCTATAAGAAATGTTATTAAAAAAAAAAGCATGAAGGGGTGATCAAATGCTACACGGAAAGAACATGGCATTTCGAGCTCCGCTAGCCAAACCCCATGCAGAGCCATAAGAGCCTTAAAAACCATCTTTGGGGTTCTAACTTTGGTGTAAAACATCACCCCCGCAGTAGAATACACACCCTGCTACAATCATCAACCAGCCGCTTCCCAGAGGCCGCACATAAATTTAACTTTGTTTGCAGTCACGTACCCCTCAAGAGACAGCACTTACTGGTCAATTCACAGGAAGCAGTGCACCCTACCAAGGTTTCACATTGTAACCTTGCCACACTCTTGAATACCATCTGCTTCAGTGGAAACACACACTTTACGGACAACAAACCCTCTCCATGTTCTGATCACCTCCCTTTGATGGGGGATATATAACCTCCAAATAGTGTTTGGCTGTAGCTTGGATGACCTGCCTCTTGCCTGCTTTCCTGTGTTTGAAGAAAACCTTTCCTTACTGGATCTATTGTGTCTCCATTGTTGTCCTGTTTTGTATGATGGCCCCTATATATGAGAAAAATACTTCTATTGATGTTTTCTATCTTGGAGCAGACTCCTAAACTTGTCATTTGATTTCTTCTCCACAAGTAGGTCTAATTCCAACAACTTCTCTCCTTCAAAAGGAATATTGAGCAGACAAAATTTTTGGAGGCAATAACTGCTGTCCAGGGTTTTAGCCATAATGCTCTACATGCCAATTTAGTGCAGGCAGTGGTTCGGCAATAATGACAATATAGGTAAGTCCATTAGGAGATACTCCCTAGAAGTTCCCTTCTTCAAGCCTCTTTGTAATTGATTGATCCATACTTTAAAGGGGTTGTTCACCTTCATATAACATTCAAAAATGTAACAGTTCATGTAAAAATAACAGGCTTTGCCATATAAATGTTTAACAAAAAATGTGCAGTTGTATTTTACACTCAAATGACTCTGCACTCTGCACTTTATCTTTCCAAACACAACTCTGCCTGTGTCACATACATTACATTTTAGCAGTATTTGCTGAAGTAAGAGGATTTATTTTATTAACTACTCTATAATCATGATGTAAAAACCAGGCAGCCCTGGGATTTATTATTAACCTTCAACTCTTGTGTACCTGTGTCAATGAAGAAAAATATATATAGATAAGTTTGATTAGAGAATTGGAAAGGACTTTGCAGTGGGATTTTTCACTTTTCACATTAGTTAGTTAGCCAAAAATGTAATGTATAAAGGCTGGAGTGATTTGATGTATAACAAGTCAGTCTATACACTACTTCCTGCTTTTCAGCTCTCTTGGTTTACACTGACTGGTTACCGTGGTTACCAGGCAGTAACCAATCAGAGACTTGAGGTGGGGCCACATGGGTCATTTCTGTTGCTTTTGAATCTGAGCTGAATGCTGAAGATCTTCCATTCAGGAAAACACTACAGTGCGGCTAACGGAGGAGAAAAATACAGAGACAATGATGCATTTTGTGTGGGGAATATGTGCCCAATTTAATGACATGGTAAAGGTTTATAGGGTTTACATGTCCATTAATGTATATGCTTATTTGCATAGTAAAAATGTGTTAGATTTGGGATATGCTGGGTCTTTTTTGAGACTCTCAAGTAATGCACATAATATAGCAGCCAATGCAAGGGAGAAATTAACCAATGTCCTTTGAATTTATGTGACTGTTTACAAGTGCACAAGCAACCAATGAATTACAAGGGGAGGGCAGTATCAATGTCCAATAAGAACCAAGTAAGGGCAAAGCCTGAGAGTGATGATGTAATCATATAGGAAGTGCAGGTTTAAAACATGTCACTCCCATCCTTCAGAAAACTGATCAGAGAAACAGGAGAAAGACAGATTTAATGGTATATAAATAAGCTTTTACAATGACCTTTTTACTTTTTTTGATGGCAAACCGGTTTTCTAACACAAAGAGCATTTTTAGTGGTTTCATAAGGTTTGAAGCAGCATCCCAATTCTTAGAATCCATGGCATCAAAGGGGAATAAAGTTCCCAGCCTCTTTGAAGAGGAAAACGTCCTGTCTAGCACAGACCATTGGCTCTTTATTCTTTCAGATATAGCATCATCTAACGGAAAGCAAGGTTTCTTTTTGTTGACGCCAGCAAACAGCTTACCAGACATCTTGGGAGGTTCTCCAAAATCCTCTATCCCCATGTTGTCTGACAGCCAATAGGAATGTCTCTATTTCCTCAATAGAGAAAAAATCCTTTGTATCCAGTAATTCTCCATCCTCTGATTGAAATTAAATCTTTCTTTTAGAGGGACCCTCATCTGCAGAGGAATCTGAAGAATCGTCCTCAAGGACATATTCTGTTAAGAAGGATTCCATAGGATTTGTGGATTGTTTGAAGGAGTCAAATGTTTCCTGCATAACTCCTTTTATCCAGGAGACAAAATCTTTCATAGAAGGAACAGGTCATTTTAGCTTTTCAGCACAGCCTTTCATTCTCCAAAGGAACAAACATTCCATCACAACCTGCACAATGTACAGGCTGTTGTTTCTTTAAATCTTTTAAAGTCTCAAGAAGTGGCAATCACAAATACATTTTCGTGACAAAAACAACGCTACGGCCGAAGTGACAGCCAAATTATGACGTGGAAAAATGACACCCGCGTTGAATGCTGTGTATCTGCGTCATACACACCGCATCCATGTCATACTCTCTGCATACCAGGATGTAGCCGATTGCACACTCCCTACTGCTCCTCACCTACAGTATGCCCCACTTCCTCCTAAGCTTCCAGAAAGCTTGTGTTGGGGGAAACAGAGGGTGGAGCGACACCCTGAAAGGGCTGATGCACTTCACTCATATAATCAGGGTTTATGACAAAGTCATGTTGCCTCACCCCAAAGAGCCAAGCAGGGCCGCCTTAGGCCGATTGGGCGCAATTGAGCCCCGCGACAATGGGGGCCCCGCACCCCGGCTGGAACCCAGTATGCCCCCGTTTATTTTTAAAATTGTCCGGCCCGAGCGACATCGCTGACGCAAAGTTGTGCGCCGACGCAACGTTGCCAGCGCAATGTCGCTGACGTGGGACTGTTGCCGCACCACCCCTTCCCGCCCGCTGTGCCAAATGCACCCCTGTCTGCGCAAAGACTGCAGTCTGCAGGAACAGCTCCGACTCCGAGTCGCTCAACAGGTGTCAGAATCGGCTCCTGGAGCTGATTTTGAGCTTCCTCCAATCTAATTTAGTACGTTTTGTTTTTAATTGTATACCTTTCCTTTCTTCATCTGCCTAGTTCCAGACTGCAAGTTATCTGGTTGTTGGGTTCACTGCCCCCAGCAACTAAAAAATAACCAGACTGACTGTGAGGGCTCTGTATTTCCCTAATTGTTAAGCCTTGCTTTCATATTATCTCCTCTCTTTTATTCTGACTTTTAAACTAGTGCCAGGCAATTTTTTTTATCTGGCACAAACTGCAGAGCACAGTCAGAAGTGCTTCATGCTTCCTCTTGTGGCCCTTAGTGCACGTCTGCCTTCCCCACAAGAGATATTCACTCCATTATATGGAGTATTTATTCTATGCTTAAATATGTCCCTGTGTAGTAAAAGGGGTGGTTCACCTTCAAGTTAACTTTTAGTATGTTATTAAATAGCCATTTCTAAGCAACTTTTCAATTGGTCTTAATGTTTTCTTTTTTTTCAAAGATTTTTTTTTATCATTTGCCTTCTTCTGACTTCTGACTTTTCAGCTTTCAAATGAGGGTCACTGACCCCATCTAAAGGCTGTATTATTATTGCTATTTTTTTTACTCATCATATTCATATTACAGTCTCTTATGTCATCTCATGGTTGCTAGGGTAATTTGGACCCTAGCAACCAGATTGCTGAATCAGCTGAATAAAAAGCTAAATAAGTCAAAAATCACAAATAACAGAAAATAAAAACCAATTGCAAATTCTCTCAGAATATTACTCTCTACAGTATACTAAAAGTTCATTTAAAGGTGAACAACCCCTTCATTTTAGACATTATAGACAATATGAAAACTTTACAGCAATTGAATGTTACATCTGCCCCTTTAATGTACCATAAGCAAAGCTTAACTGTCTAAGGGCCCTTACATACAAGCTTTTACTCCACCACATGGCAATGCATGAGTTAATGGAGCCCATCCATCACTTTGTTGCCTGTACCCATGTCACCATACCAGACACATGAGATGGAGCATGTTTTTGGCACCCCCATTGATTTATGACTATCCTTCTCCTTTAATTGTTGCTTTATAATGTCACTAGTGGGACCTGACTTATTGAAACTAGAAACCTATATCAGAAAAATAAAGTACCATTGCTTTAAGTTATAAGGATATTAGGTGTCCCTTTACTTCTATGAACTGTGTAAATGCACTTGATCATCATGGATCTGCTCAGTGGCTTATGTTTTACAATAAGTGTACGTTATTCCCAATATAAGTGGTGCATAGTGGTGTTATGGCTATAACTCAATTCATTTGTAGAGAATAATAATAGTTATAAAAGTAATATATACTGTATACCACATGATTCAGAAGTTATTTTGCAGCTCCATAGCATATATGTTGCCTTGTGGTGTTTACATGGCTTTCCGTAACTTGCAATATGCTTTTCTTTTACAGTAAATTGTATTTTGTTTTCTAGTCAGTTACAACACAGCATTCCAATCCCAGCATTGCCATCCTTGTTTGCAACTGTCAGGGTCAAAAGGTTCCCAGTACAGCACCTTCGTGTGTATTAGCGGTACAATTAATGCAATACATACACAGTATTAGTGGTAATGATTGTAAGTTACAAATTCTCACTTACAAATCTGTCATATATAAGAGGTGGCTGATCAGTTCTGACTCTGGCATCAGCCTCCTTACCTGTTCCCAAAACCTTCAAGTTGGTCCAGATGCAGGCATACACAGCGGATTTCAGCTCTAAAATGCAAAGTACAGGTATGGGACCAGTTATACAGAATGCTCGGGACCTGGGATTTTCCGGATAATGGATCTTTTTGTAATTTGGATCTTTATATCTTAGGTCCACTAAAAAATCATGTAAACATTAAATAAACCCAAATAGGCTGGTTTTGCTTCCAATAAGGATTAATTATATCTTAGTTTGGATCAAGTACAAGCTACTGTTTTATTATTACAGACAAAAATAATCCAACCAATTTGGTGTTGCCAGTAATCAGTATTGAGCAGTTACATGCATTCAAATTAGCAAAATTACAAGGGTACCCAAATTTTTGCACAGCCAGTGTTTCACATTTGATTTAATTTCATACAACTGAATACTGCTTCACTAAAACTCTTTGTTCAGAAAACACCCCAGTACTCAGATGTTCCTGGGAAATGAAAGACATACCACCGTTATCTTTTTTGTTGAAACTGGAGTAAATTATTATGCAGGCTTAGAGGGGTTCCCAAACTTTTTCATATGACTGTAAGTATGTATTATTTGATGTCTTAAGTTAAAGGACAAGGAAAGGCAAAAAAATAAAATCCCATTTTTACTTTCCTTAATGAAAAAGAAACCTATCTCCAATATACTTTAATTAAAAAATGTGTACCATTTTTATAATAAACCAGACTGTATGCAGTAAAATTCTCCCTTCATTTATTGCTGTGGATAGGAATTGTCAGACATTCCCTAACTGCTAAGCAGGGGAACAATCATACTTATGAACAGCAGGGGGAGCCCCCGCCTTACTTACCAGCCATGCAGAACTCAAGCAGCTTTGTTTATGATGATCCCTAAGCAGCCCAGACCACACTGAGCATGTGCAAGGTCAGGGTCAGGCAAAGATGTATAACAAAGTTACAAGATGACAGCCCCCTGTGGCCAACTTTGAAAGCATAAATCATTTGTTTGATTAGGCTTGTGGTGCAGTAAGTTCATGTTTATGTTTAGTATATAAAATACAGCATTTCTAGCCTTATTCTATTTTAGACTTTCCTTGTCCTTTAAAATATGCATTATGCTCACTGTTGTTTTTCATGCAGTTTATTGTTGATACCTTTCTAATTTTAAAAGTAAACTGTCATCTGAATAAGTGTTCACATTGACAGAAAACAATGAGAAATATTGAGCAGTTTGGGGAAAATTTTAATACAGAGGATTTCAAATATCCAGAATGATTTGGACCTGTGGTTTTCCAGATATCGGATCTTTCTGTAATTTAGATCATCATACATTAAGTCTACTAGGAAATGTTACTGGCTCTTTACATTTGGGGGGCCCCACCAAAGTTGCTCCAATTGGGCCCCACAGTTGGTAAGACCGGCCCTGGAGCCAAGACAGCAGTTTGATGCTCTGGAGACTGGTTATAACTTCTCTTTTTTCTCTAGGCTCCAGCCTAGTTAGGAAAAAACACTGTGCTTGCGGGCTGCTAGGAGTTTATAGGGGGCAGCCATTCAAGCACAGGATACACAGTAGATAACAG